>NC_090928.1:1303483687-1304083687 GCF_040938575.1 Ambystoma mexicanum
CACGGCACAAAACACCATCAACTGAAAGGCCAGTCCCCCATAACTGCGCACAAAGGAGGCACATGACGGACATAAACATCAATACACCACTACACAGACACAGAGGCCAAAATAAATTGCATAACAACATTTGTAGTGCTCAGTGAGGTCATCATGAGGCTGACAGCAATGTTGCCATGATGAGAGCATTGATATCACTGGACATCTGCCAGATCACCAAAACAACCGCTATGGACTAACACAGTGGATGGGCACTCACAAGGCACTGGACCCCCCTGCATACATTGGTTGATGGCATGCAAAACAGTCCATGAGAGGAATACACATATACTGGTCACATAGTGTGATTCCATTCGTGCATGTAAATGTGGTACAAAGTAAGAGATGAATGCATGCCATGCTGGCACGTCATGATTTGAGGTTTGATGTCATGACTGACACATACATTGTTGCCCACATACAGGTGATGCAAGGCTATCCCTTGAAGAGGTGGCTCCTTACCCCAGTCCGGAACCCACAGAACCAGCACGAGGAGGACTATAATCGTGCACATACACGAACCCGTGTGGTGATTGAGCAGACATTTGGCCTCTTGAAGGCACAGTTTCGCTGCCTCAGCAGGTCTGGTGGGGCACTCCTGTGCCGACATGAGAAGGTGGCGAAGATCGTCATGGTATGTGTAATGCTACACAATATGTGCATCAGACGAAATGTGCCCCTACCCCCTGACACTGAACTGTACCATCTGACAATGAAGATGAGGAGGGTGCAGATGGGGCAGCACCTCAGGGAGGAGGCGATGCACAGGAGGGACGTGCCATGCGTCAAACTCTCATTAACCAATGCTTCTAGCACACATGGATGGTGTGTGTCACATGGAGATGACACTTGGGGCACTGTGTGTGTCTGGGACATGCACACTCTGGGCTGTTCACCAATAAAGCACACATACGCAATGAGCAATGTCCACACATGTGATTTGTGCACAAGCAAAAAGTGTATTGAAAATGTGATTTAAATTAACACAACCACTCCCCCCTCCCCCTCAACACCCCAACATACCCACTCCCCCCTCCCACCTCCCCCCTCAACTCCCCAACACACCCACTCCCCCCTCCCCCCTAAACCCCCCAACACACCCACTCCCCCCTCCCCCCTTAACTCCCCAACACACCCACTCCCCCCTCCCCCCTCAACTCCCCAACACACCCACTTCCCCCCTCCCCCCTCAACTCCCTGCAAAAGTGTGTGGATGCCTGTGGTGACGTGCATAATGTGTGATTGTTCCACTGGGCGGCCTCTATTGGCAGCCCCCTCTCCCGGCCCCCGGGGCACCCCTGCTTGAACTCCGCAGGTTCCTGCCCGATCCGCGGACGGGGCTGCTTGGGGTCGAACTGGCAGCGGAGGAGGTACTTGACTGTTCATGAGGATGCATGTCCCTCATTGTTTGAACGAGCTCCGAGAGCACGTGCCGCACCGTGGCGAGTTCTGCACAGATATCCTTGGTGGAGGATTGTATGGCTGCCTTCACAGTATCTGCACATTGGTGCATTTCCGCCCTTGCACCTCCACATTCGGGCCACATGCTGAGTCAGGAGTGAGGACAGTTGGTGTTGGCGTGTGATGATTTTGTCCAACGACTCTTGGTTTTTTTGGGCAATGTATATTGCCAGTGGCGTGTCCATAGTGCTGCTCCTCTCCTGCACATCTTCCACTGGGCATGGAGTGGCTGGCCATGAGTCATCAGGGGATTGCCCCTGTGTGCCATCATCATGCTGGCTGCATGGGGACAGGTGGGCAGTGGGGGGACATACTACAACATCAGCATCCTCCACATCACTATCCGAGATAGCTGCATTGGCAGCAGTCTCCCCAATCGTGCTGCTTCCTGCAGACACAGTCCCTTCAGTGGGCACCAGTTGATGGATGTCTGTTGTTGATGGTACCGTGGTGCTTGCCTTGGTGATTATCAGTGCCCTGGCCTGTGTTGTGGCCGAAGATTTTGGCTGCTGTGGGGGTTTGTTTTGTCCAGTAGAGGTGGAGGGTTGGTGTGGTGCTACTTCGGGCCTGGCCTTCTTGGCAGGTGTGGTGCCAGTGTCTTCATCGCCAAGGTCTGAATGAGAGCCTGTGGTGGAGCAAAGGAGGGAAAGTGTTATTGATCGGTCTGCGTACATTGAGCAGGCATTGTGATGACTGCCATCATTATGATAACTAGATGGTGCACATTGGAGGCAGTGACATACAGGTTGTCTCCCTTTTGGGTGGAAGAAGCATGGAGGAATGTGGGTGCCTACAGTAAGGGTGTGCATACTGCATGTGTACAGGGTGGAGGTCAAAAATGCCTGTAGGCATTCTTCTGCTGATGTGTCGCGTTAACCCTATTAGGCAACATTGCGCTTCACATGATTCTGGACTTCAGTAAGTTTGGCATCGCTTGATTTAAGGCACCTACCTGCGTCACCTGATGTCGGGGCTCCTCTCTCCATTTCTCCGACCCCCTCGATGCTCTCGATGCCAATGGTTGTGGCACATATCTCCTCCCACGGCTGCAATTTTATCGGTGACTCTGCTCCTCCACCAGTTGCCATGCCCAGGTTTCTGTTAGCAGACAGTATACTCCTTACGCGTGGCCGGAGATCGTCCCACCTTTTCCGACACTATCTTGCGTTGCGGGGTGTTGTGCCAACTGCACTGACCCGCTGTGCTACTATGGCCCATATGGCCTTCTTCCGTGCTATCGCCGGTCTGGTCATCTCTGTTGAGAATACGACATCGGCGTTTTCCTGTAGGGTTTCGGCCAACATGTTGAGCTCCTCCTTAGTGAAGCGGTCCTGCCGCAGCCGATCGCAACTTTTTTAAATAACTTTCGGCATTCTGACGATGGGTGGATGTAGGTTAAGGTTTGTGGCGAGTCTGGGGGTCAGATGTCCACTGGTTGCGGAGGATGGCAATGGATTGTGTTTTTAAAGATGGCCGCCGTGCTCTTTCCCGTTCCGTTGCCATGAGGCAACTTCCGGATCCGCTTATTTACGTTCACCGCTAAAAGCGGGCACCGCTTTTTGCGGTCACCGCTATTTGTGGTGATCGCTAATATCGGTGGGAGGGGTGGTGGTAGTGCACCTTGCACGGCATACGATGCCGGTAGGTGCCGTTTTTGGGACGTTACCGGCATGGCACAGATTACATTACCGGCATGGTGCAATGCACGTGCCCGAGCGGTCGTAATGTACCGCTTTTAACGATTTCTGGCCAGCACGGACACGTTAGTTGCGCCATGCCGGTAATGTCCATTACTTACCGCCAGGGTCGTAATGAGGCCCATAGGGTTTTAGTTGCCAAAAAAACTTGTTGAGCTGAGGCTGAGGCAATGTGGCCTTAACGGTTTTGACCAGGAGCCATGACAGTCTCAGTCTCATAGAAAAAGAGCTGCCGCCTCAATAAAGCTTTTGAAAAATGGTCATTACAGATGAGATTTCTCACCCGTATGTGTTCTCTGGTGGACAATAAGATTGCCATGCTGACTGAACCGTTTCCCACATCTAATGCACTGATGAGGTTTCACACCTGTATGTGTTCTTTGGTGGCAATCAAGATGTCCCTTCTGACGGAACCTTTTCCCACACTCAGTGCACTGGTATGGTTTCTCTTCTGTATGTGTTTTCATGTGACGAGTAAGACTTTCCTTATAATTGAAACATTTCTCACATTCAGAACAGTCATAAGGTTTCACACCTGTATGAGTTCTCTGCTGGCAAATAAAATGTCCCTTTTTACTGATCCTTTTCCCACTGTCCATACACTCATAAGATTTCTCAACTGCATGTCTCCTCTTATGGTATGCAAGAAATCCTTTCTGAATAAGCCGTTTTCCATTGTCAGGGCAGGAATGAGGGCTCTCAGCTGTATGTGTTCTCTGGTGGTAAAGAAGATCTTCCTTCTGTCGGAACCTTTTCCCACATTCCATGCACTGATGCAGTTTCTCTTCTGTATGTGTTCTTAAGTGGCAAATTAGATTTCCCTTCTGACTGAACCTTTTGCAGCACTCAGTGCACTGATAAGGTTCCTCTTCTGTATGAGTTCTCAGGTGGCGAGTAAGAGTTTCCTTTTGGCCAAAGCTTTTCTTACATTCAATGCACTCATAAGGTCTTTCACCTGTGTGTGTTCTCCGGTGGCAAATGAAATGTGCATTCTGACGGAACCTTTTCCCACAGTCAGTGCACTGATAAGGTTTCTCTTCTGTATGTGTTCTCAAGTGTTGATTAAGACATTGCTTCCAACTGAACTTTTCTTGGCATTCAGTGCACTCATAGGGTTTCTCACCTATATGTGTTCTGCTGTGCTTCATAAGAGATCCCTTCTCACTGAAGCTCTTTCCACATTCGGTGCAGGAATAAGGTTTCCCACCTGTATGTGTTCTCTGGTGGCAAATAAGCTTTCCCCTCTTACTGAAACCTTTCCTGCATTCAGTGCACGCATAAGGTTTCTCACCTGTATGTGTTCTGTTGTGCTTCATAAGAGATCCCTTCTCACTGAAGCTCTTTCCACATTCATCGCAGGGGTAAGGTTTCTCGCCTCTGTGTGTTCTCTGGTGGCAAATAAGCTTTCCCCTCTTACTGAAACCTTTCCTGCATTCAGTGCACTCATAAGGTGTCTCACCTGAACGTTTCATCGGGTGCTTAATAAGATGTTCCTTCTCACAGAAGCTTTTTCCACTTTTGGTGCAGGGAAAAGTGGTTTCCCCTGTATGTGTCATCAGATGCCTATTAAAAGGTTTCATCCCAGTCAACCTTTTCCAACAATCAGAGCATGGGTGAGGATTCTCACATGAATGTGTTCTCCAGTGGTAAATAAGAACACCCTGTACCTTTTCCTGCATTCATGGCACAAATGATGTTTCTCATTTGTAGATGATATTTGATGAAAACATGGATTTTGCTCCTACTGATGTTTTTATTGTATGTTCATTGCACAGACACAATTTGACCTGTTGAATTCATAGCTGATTTGCATAATCCTTTAAATAAACTCCCCTTATATTCAGAATATATAAGTCACATGTTCTATCATGAATAATAGGTTAAACAACAGGCTTTGCTTACAGAACATAATACACCTTACACTAACAATCAATCTACCATTATAAATATATGTACAGAATGGTTACATCAAAGGATGCTGGATGACAGCAGGTGTTTGGCTTAAAATGATCAGATATTCAGTGGGGTTTGCCAATCCCATTTCGTCGTTACTTTGCAATGAGTTCCTGGACTTGAATCCTTCCATGCTGCATGTTCTATCATTGAAGTGTTACACTGTACAAGTCCATCAGAGGAATAACAGAGTCAATGTTGCAGGATTCTTCTAGGGCCCAATCACCTATAGAATTAAAATGAGATTCACATTAATAATGTCTACATGCTCATGATTACAGACAATATTTAGCAGGCAGACTGGTTCTCAGTACTAGTGATGTGTGCTAATTAATTGCGTTCATGCAGCAACTGACAGGAATTTGAAGTGCCATCTATTGGGGACAAGTATATGAATGGGTGGTAGGGTGGTAATGCCCAAATGCTTAAACATAATGCAACAGGGACAGAACAGATGTGATCGGCTGCGAGTATACTGTGTTTTCTTTATATTTAGAGCCTACTTTTAATATCCAAAATTGTGCAGCAAATTAAAATGAAATATTAATATCAACTAGAATCTGGAAGAACTGAACATTTTAATACCTTACTTGTCAGGAATAAGCCTTTAGTATCTACCATCTTGTTTATTCAGGAAGGCATGAACTAGATATGAAAGCTCAACAAGTCCACGTGTGGTTGAACCTTGGTCCAGCTTTGTTACGAAAAAAAGAGTACTTAAATCCTATCAAGGAAATTGAAAATATAGCCACAAATGATCCCAATAGCCAAGATATTTTAAAAAACAATTTGATTGACACATACTATCCAAACATATGTACTGCTTTGGAAAATATATGCCTATAAAACTAATGTTATTCCAGATTAGACCAGTGGCAAATATTCTGTCTTAAATTGTGACGAAAGCCTAGTACGGCTTACCAAACCCAGTCTAATAAACCATGTAAAGTTGTCATTTAAATCCGCTAAGCAAAAAGAACTTTATTGCATGACCCTAATTGAACTCGTCAAACCTTGGAAAAAGGAGGAAGAACTGTTAGCTGATTATAACACATTTGAAGCTGCATTCAAAGCAATATAACAAATGACAATTTTAAACAGTACAAAACAGTACTAAGAAACATTGGACAATGAGCACCAATAAAAAGACATTGAAACTCTACTAGAGAAAGACAATCCGGAAGGCAGTCAACCTTCTCTTACAGGATTCCAAGAACCACTTCGAGAACCACTCATCCAAAACGAAGCAGAAATTGCAAGGAATGTGGTCAAAAACACCATTTATTAATGCAAACAATCTGAAGATTTGGCAGCGCTGAAATCATAGCTAAATGATGAACGATCGCCATTTACCTACAAGCCACTGTAGACATTGATCATGGACTAAAACATGAAAATAAAACTTGAAACCTGAACTTGCCGTTATGAAAATTACTATCCTCTGCTCTTGTATGTAAGAGGTGAAGCTGGTTCTGGCAAAATGTTCTTAATTAAAACAATCAGGAATATCTAGAAGAAGTAACACACAACAACCTTTCAGCTGTTGTAACAGCCCCCACAGGTCTTGCTGATTACAACATATAATGTGTAACGTTACACTGACTACTTCTGCTCCCAGTAGAACACTAAAACAAATATGATTATTACAAATTGTCAGCAAAAGCTGCAACTGAAGTATGCAGAATTCCATGAAAATTGAAAGTCCTCCTAGTAGAAGAAATATGCATGGTTTCCAACCTCATATTGGCTTTCATTCATCTAAGAATGCAGGAAGTCCTAAAATCTGGTTACAAGGAAATGTTTGGAGGAGAACACGTTATTGTTCTTGGAGACCGCCTACAGTTAACACCCGTGAAAGGCCAACCCATCTTCAAAACAGTAGGACAAAAAGAATGCTGTAATACAATCGTCAGCATTGGCAATGTGAATTAGTGGCGCCATTTTTGCTACAGAGAACTTACACAAAACTTGCAATAGTCTGCAGATCTAACATATGCTCATATTTTAAAAAGCATTATAACTGATCTGCTTACTGAGTGTGTATCAGCTCTGCAGACAAACTAGGAATGCATGGCATGACACTCTCTATGTCAGGTATTGGCAGCGCTCTGCAATTATCAGACACAAGGTCCGTCATACTTCAAATATGCATTTTCCTATCAAGGTTCGTGATTCTTACAGACTACTCAGATGTGGCCCTTTAAGATACCTGAAGCCGGGTGCTTGGAAGTTGGCATGGAAACGGTGGCGTCCTGCTGCTACTTTCTGGTCCCGTTTCGCCCGCTAACTGACGTTGCCTTTTTGTCACATGATCGGCTTACTTAAGCCACTCCCTGCTGTTCTTCGGTGCTTCTGAATCTCGTATTCCAGTGGCGCTGTTTTGGATTCCTTGTTTCCTGTTTCCCTTGCTTCTGCTTCCTATGCCCAGGCTTGTCTCACCTGGTATTCGACTTCGGACTGCTTCACAATCCGCTCTGTAATCTTCTTGGTTCGCCATCGCCCGCTTCTTGCTGCATGACTCGGACCGCTCACGGAACTGCTTCAGTCTACGCTCATGGTATTTCGCTACCCATTTCTGTTGATCGCCCCAGACCTCCTAAGGAAACCTTCCTGTCTACGCACCTTGCTTTTGGAACTTTTTGCCTGCTAAGGAACGTTGCTCTTTTGGGACTTGTGTGTACCTTTTGGAACTTGCTACAGTACATGGACTAGAGACTGCCTAAATTTACTTCCTGGTGTCCTCATGTCATCGGGTTAGGGTTTGTAACTTTTGTGGACATTCTACAGTCTCCTGGATCTACTCCCATCTCAGCACGACCTCCTATTTGGAATCTCTGTTGCCTCATGATAGGACTGCCACTACGGTAAGACACTTCCCCTATCATTCTTTGTCTTGCATACTCCATCCGACAGTTAACACATGTGTAGGTTCTTGTTTCAGAACCAACATCCCAAACTATTTGCATCCTGTATTTTCCACCTGCTGAGGTGTCCTTACTTTTAGGTTAGTGGAGGTTAAGTGATACTTAATTGTCACTACTGTTATGGATAGCTCTGTAATAACCATTGCTTTCCTAGCAGTTTGTGTTGGCGTCCTCCGATGTTTTTGGTGACGCTACCTGCTGTATCCATCCTGATTCTTGTGATTGCGGGGTTCACCTGCGGCATCCTATCTTTCCGTCAATCACCCACTCTGGTTGTTCACCTCACCAATCAGTCTGGTAGATTGGCAGGAAGAATTCTACAGTTACACTATGTGTGCAACGCGCCTCTGACACTCTATGTTTCAACAAGCAAAAGCAAAACTAAATAGCCTAGAAAAGAGTACCTCAAACACAGCTGGATTAGAGAAGCTGTTAACTCTGTGTCTAAATTACAGAGTGATACTAAAACATGACCTTGACATAGAACAACATTTAGTCAATGGAGCAATTGCTACAGTTGTTGGCTTCCAAACATATGCACACGAAAACAGTAGGCAATTTGTCAACATCCACTTTGACAAACTTGCAGAAAGTAAACAAATTCCCAGCACAATAGCATGTTTCCTTCTTTTCAAAGACATCTATATATGCAAAGTACAATGTTCTCTGTCTCTTGCACATGCTGTCACTATTCACAAGTCACACGGTTTAACCCTTGACGACACACGTCTTGACATTGGCAGCACACTCTTCAAAGAAAGTATGAGGATGGTATGAGGTACATAGCACTTTCACGTCTATGTACACTCAATGGTCTATCCTTAATCAACTTTGATGCAACCAGAGTCAATGCTGACATTCCTTGCATCCTAGAATACAAAATGCTTCGTGCACTGTACACTCCACATCTGGATATCTACCCTGTACCTAAAAAAGAAAACCTTCAAAAAGACAACTAGAAAAAACAAAAGCCATAGCAGATATCCCTGCAATCCTACACAAAAAGGAAAAAACAACTGCAGGTCCATCAAAGGATACAAAGGCAAAATACTCTGGTCCATTTAAATTTCACAACACAACAAATGCAAATGTAGCAATCAAGCTTGTTTTCCAATTGCCACCAATTGTTGAGAACATTGACTCAAACGGATCAGACCAGATGTGTTTACAAATGCCCATCCTTCACAGAAATGTCACATATAATCCTGACAGTACCTATAGTGTCTAAGGAATAAGGCAAGAATTAGACTTGTATTTGTATTCATTGGCCCTCATTACAACTCAGGCATTAAGGGTTTAACGGCGCCGTCAGCGCCGTTAACCCTTAACACCTGATTACAAGTGTCCCTTTGCGGGTTGGTGTTTAACGCCTGCTTTTAGCAGGCGTTAAAAATCCAACCCGCAAAGGGACTTTGGAGCTAATTACGGCACCGTAATTTACAGTGCCGTAATTAGCGCCTTCCCCATTCCCATTATGCCCTATGGAGGCAAAAATGGGAATGGGAAGGGCAAATGGTGAATGGGGAATTACCGCCCCACTCACCTTGGAATGGGCGGTAATTCCGCCATCCACCATGGCGGAATCGTAACCTTAGCGGCATGGACCATGGTGCTAGTAGCACCATGGTCCTCCGCCAAGGTTGTAATGAGGGCCATTGGCCCTCATTACGACCCTGGCGGAAATCGAAAAACGATGGCGGAAATGCAATACCGCCATCGAATAGCGCTCGGTGCGATTATGACCCGTCACCGTAAAGTACGATGCCATTAGCGACACCGTAGTGAACGCCAACGCTAACTGCACCAAGTACGCGCACGCGCGCCCTGCGAAACCGTAATTACCACCATGGCGCAACGGTACGCGAATTCTGACCCTAGCGGACATTTACCTAACGCCATCAAGCATGGCGGAAAGTACCATTCCGCCATGGTGAGAAGTACGGCAACGCGAACCAACCGTAAATGGCCCTACTGAGTGCCTGTACACCACTCCCTGGCCACATTGCACAACTCCTCGTAGGTGCAATGAAGTCACACAATGCAACCAGTGAAATGTACAAGTCACCCATGCATGCCAACGAACAAATGAATGTAGGGGCTCCAAGTGCCTTGTGAGTGGCCATCCATATTTGCCATGTCACCATTGCCGTACTGATGCAGCACAGGCATGTGAAGGTTCAAGTACAGCAATATGAACTGAAATATGAGACAAAACAACAACAGGCCCCCATCGCTTGACACCAGTGTAAGGCAACATTCAAAGCAGTAACCTGAGGGAGAGCGCACCAGCCCTGTACTCTTGCCAGTAAACAAACCAACCATCAGCATAAGCATGTACCACACAAGTTGGCAGAGTGACTGAGCAGCCAGGCCCATCTCAAGAGGGGCCTATGGGAGCTGCAGGGCACAGATGGCACGAATACAGAAGCTATTCCAATGGACATGACCTCAGTCTCCCTCCAAGAAACGCACGCAAACACAGGCACCTGTGACCAGCCATATTCTGATAATCACATCATTCCACCAATCCACCTGGCTGACCGGCATCTGTTACACAAAAGCTAATCCCCCGCCCCTGAGCATGACATCATTAAAACAGTCATAATGGCAGCCCCTATCCCTGACCTCACTGGGCTTCGTAGGCAAAAGTGCCAAGTACAGTACCACGCAACTATACTCAGAAGCCAGAACCCAATGCAGATATTCTCACAATACATCGCTCCACAAATAGGAATATGCTACATTACTTGCAAAGAATAACGCTACACGGTTAATATCATAATAGAAATTTAATGCACAACAAAATCACCAAGCCCATACAGCTATTAGGTCATGAACTCCAAAATATATTTCATTATTGTGGGCTGCATCCGCAATAAATGACCAGCTGCTTCTTGTGTGACGCCCTGTTCCTTCATGGTACACAGGGGCTACATTCACGTTCAAAAAGGCAACATGGAAGCGCCTAGAACCGCAGGGCCGTCCCATTAGGTAGGCACTAGTCCAGCTGAAAGGTCGATATGTTGCTCCTAGCCACTAGCACTGCGTAAGGGCATGTGGGCCATTGGCGATCGTCCCATAAGATCGTAATGGTGCTCCACTGATTAACATGAAGCAGCAGGTGTCGGGAGTAAAAGCCATCTGCAGGAGTGGCATACAGATGGCAGCGGCAAAAGGGGAGGAGATGCCTGTCACCCAAATGAAATGAAAAAGAATGGTATGGGCATCAGAACTTAATTTGAATTACTCACTTCAATGATCACACTAAATCTACAGCCATATGCATGTTAGCCCACTCAAAAGGATTATTCCCACCCAAAAATCACTTGCGAATCATAACTATATAAATCGAGGTGAAAACACTATTACAAACGAGTCTTTGTGTGCATGCGTCTGTTAAAACAGAATCCATTAGATGGGATCAGTAACGTGCATAGACACAAGTGTTTGAAGGCGCGTCGAGACAGGGAGGGTTCAACAAGGGCAGATAGACGATGGTCCCACTATGGCAGCTCTGCATCACATAGCGCAGGGGAAGTGGATAGATTCCAAAAAGCCATGTACATGGTAAACTCTCAATTAAATCATCTGTCCATGCATCCATACATCATTCCCTCATCCCGGTATGAAAACGCCTGATTATTTACTCACATAACATGTGAAATTTCCATTGAGTCTGTGCGTAATGCAGTCTGCAAAATCCACTGTGCTCCAGCCCGGAATTCTAGTGTTGTGAAGTAACATGTATTTGGGAACGTCCTGCCTTATCGTCCACTACGCTATTGCGCATCCCATACTATTCATATCAATCATTGCATTCTCGCCATGGCCCCTGTCCGAAGGACATTAAACAATAGAACTTTATATCTGCAGTCAGAGCTGTGGGCGTCTCCTCGCCGCTAGCTGAAAACCGAAAGCGCTATCCTTCGAATTCCTCATTTGCAACATCACGTCGAAAAGGCATCTGTGACCGCTTGAAATCACAAATTCATCCATGTAGTGCGGCAGTGTGTGCAAATGGCAACTGCCTTCACTCACAAATGGGACGCCCCGCCCGTCGGTGAACCTCGGTACAGTGCTGCATGAGGGTCCACCGTTAATCGAGTACTACATTCCACTGACCCTTCACAAGTTTGTTCGCGACTGTAAAGATAGTATGTGAAACAATGGGACCATAGCAGAATGAACATATGAACCAATATTCCACTGCCATCGGGATTAAATACATGATTGTAATAGCAAGATGCCATGCGTCGAATTGCAGCGTTGTGTGCGGGACGTGCTCGCCCAAAGGGGATTGCAGCTTGCACAGGTGGAATGAATCACCACAGGTGGAGGATATACTGCCTGAAAACACATAAATTGCACACCCAACCCCCTCCCACAACCACACCCACTCCAAAATGCTACCGGCAGGACTAGCGATGTTGGCCCTGGGGGACCTGATAGCACTGCAAGTACTCCAAATTCAAGAAGAAGACGAACACCAACTACTACAACAACCGGCCGCACAGAGGAGAGGCAGGAGGAGGAGGAGGGCAAGGCAGGGCCAGCAAGGCCCACCAGCACAGCCACTACCACCACGCAGGCAGCCCGCAATCCCACGCCTCCGAGCTCATCCGTTCAACCTCACTGATGAGCAGATCCACACCCTCTACCATTTGGACCGGGACACCATAACCGCCATTGTGGACATGACACACGCTGACCTTGCCAGCATGATAGATAGCCCAACCGCCATCCCACCCCTACTGAAGGTGGTGTCTGTACTCCACTTCCTGGCCACAGGCACCTACCAGCACACAGTCGGACAGTTGCATGGCATTTCACAGCCACTGTTGTCACGGACACTATTGCAAGTGCTCGATGCCCTCCTGAAGCACGCAGACGACTACATCTCTCTACCACGCTCGGAGCAGGAAATTACGAACACAAAAGTGGGATTCCATGCACTTGCCGGCATACCGGGTTGCATTGGTGCCATCGACTGCACCCATGTGGAATTGGTTGTCCCACATGCCATGGAGGCCCAGTACCGCAACCGAAAACAATATCATTCTCTTAATGTACAAATGGTGTGTGACTCCAACAGGATCATTACACATTGTTGTGCCCGATTTCCTGGATCAACCCATGATTCTATGGTCTTGAGGAACTCTACAATACCACGCTACATGGAGCGACATGCAGGGAACAGATCCTGGCTACTCGGTGAGTCTCATTTCATGCATGATAATGTGGGGTATGTGATGCGGCAATGACCTGGCAGGAAGGGGGGGGGGATGCGTACGTAGCAATGTCATTCCACAAACATCCTTTATTGTCCACATACAGGTGATGCCGGGTATCCACTGAAGAGATGGCTCCTTACACCACTCCGGAACCCACAGAACCAGCATGAGGAGGACTACAACCATGCCCACTCACGTACCCGTGTAGTCATAGAACAGGCATTCGGCCTACTGAAGGCTCGTTTCCGCTGCCTCAGCAGGTCTGGCGGGGCACTCCTGTACCGCCATGAGAAGGTTGCAAAGATGGTCATGGCATGTGTCATGCTACACAACATGTGCGTACGTAGAAATGTGCCCATGCCCCCTGACGCAGAACTGCAAGCACCTGAAGATGGTCATGATGAGGGTGGGGATGTGGCAGCACCTCAAGGAGTCCGCGAGGCACAGGAGGGCCGTGAAATTCGTCAGATTATCATAGATTCATGCTTCTAGCACTCACGCCTGGTGGCTGATACATGGACACGGGACTTGTGGCACTGTGTGTGTCTGGAACATGCACAATATGGACTGTACGCCTATAAAGGCCTCGTACACAAAGATCAATGTCCACACATCTCATTGGATGATTGTGAAATGTTTATAGCATATGTGAAATTATGTTACACACCCCATCGACCCGCCACCCAAGAAAGCCCAACACACCCCCTCCACCCTCCTACCTCCCCCCCGAACACCAGTGTCCAAAGATGCTCATTGTCAGTGGGCAGACGCTATTGCAAGCCCCCTCTCCGGGTATCAGGGGCACCCCTGCCTGTGGAGCGCAGGTTCCTCCCAGATCTACGTTGGGGGCTGCCCTGGACGGAACTTGCAACGGATGATGTCTCTGCCTGCTCACGTCCATGCATGTCCCTAAGGGTTTGTGAGAGCTCAGTGAGCACACGGCGCACAGCGGCAAGTTCAGCACATACGTCTTTGGACGTCGCATGCAGTTCCCCCCTCAGGCTCTCGGTGCTTCTCTCCATTGGTACCCTCAGGCTCTCGGTGCTTCTCTCCATTTGTGCCCTTAGTGTCTCTGTACTTCTCTCCATTTCTGACCTAAGTGTCTCAGTTGATGTTTCTATGGCTGCCTTAGTACCCCCACATTCATCAGCATGCTCCTTGAGGAGCGTGGCCAGTTGCTGCTGTTGCACGATCACCTGGTCGAGGGACTGTTGCCTCTGCTGGGCCATGCCCATTTGCGGTGGTGTCACAGAGGGGCTGATCACCTCATGTTGCCTTGCCACAGGGCTTGTGGGGGATGGCCAGTCGTCGTCTTGTGGGTGCCCCTGCGTGGTATCCTCATGGTGTACGGGATGAAACAAACAGGGGGATTGAGACAGGTCATGGATGGATCCTACATCGACAGCACCGTTTTCTGTGTCGGAGCATGCTGCCATTAATGCAGTGTCACCTATGGTGCTGCTGCCACCAGAAGCAGTGCCTTCTGTGGCATCCATTGGGGGGACCTGTGGTGCTGCTGTTGTGGGCATGCTGGCTGCTGGGGTGCCTGTAGAAGTCCCCTCCTGTGTGCTGCCACTTGATTTGTGCTGCTGCCGTGTCTTGATCCGTGCAGCTGAGGTGGAGGGTCTTTGGCCGTTGGTCTTGGCCCTCTTTGCAGGTGTGCTGGTAGGGGTGTCCTGAAGCTCGTCGTTTGAATCGTACCCTGTGTTGGAGTAAAGGAGGGCGAGCGTTATTTATGGGTCTGTGGAAATTGGAATGGCAATGTATCACATGCATCGGGGTGGTACCTGAGGGTGATTTGGGTCAGGGCCTTGGAGGTGGTTTCATTTTTGTGTGGATTGAGGATGCAGTTGTTTTGAAGCCTGCAGTTAGGGTGTGCATGCTGCACGTGTAGAGGGTGTTTTTAGGATTTTTAATTATTTATGTATTTAAAGTGACTTTTAAAGTGCGCTATCAGGCCAATGTATGTGGACGTTCTCCTGGACATGTGTTTCTGTTGCACTATGTGGACACATGGTACTTCACATGATTGGACATTGTGGATTTAGCATTGTTTTATTTGGCCCACCTACCTGATTCTTCGGATGTCTGCACTCCTTTCTCCATCCCTCCGACTCCCTCTATACTCTCCATTCCAATGGTGGAGGCACAGATTTCTTCCCAGGGGGTCAACTTGATGGGTGATTCCAATCCTCCCCCGGTAGCTGTGGCAATGTTACGGTTGGCTGATAGTATGCTCCGTACGCGTATCCGCAAGTCGTCCCATCGCTTTCTGCATTGCTGTGGGTTGCGGGGTGCGGTCCCCACCGCACTTACCCGCTGTGCCACCAGGGCCCATATGGCCTTCTTGTTCGCAAGTGCCGTCCTGGTCATTTGCGTCGAGAAGACGACAGCAGCATTCTCCTGGAGGGTCTCTGTGAGCACGGTGAGTTCCTCATGGGAGAAGTGGACCTGCCGCTTGCGGTCGCACGCTTTTTTCGCAACTTTTCCCATTTTTTTTGTTTTCACTAGGGTGGCTAACGGGTTGGGATGTGTCTCAGGGTAGGATTTTTGATGGTTGTGTTGGGATTCTGATTTTATAGGTGTACGGCGTGCTGTTTCCCGTTCCGGGCCCATGTTTTTACTTCCGTTTCCGTATATTTACGGTCACCGTATTTTGCGATTACCGCTCATTACGGTGACCGCTATGATGGGTGGCGGAATTGCACCTAGGGCGCCGTACGACAGCGGTGAGGGGCGTTTTGGGGACATTTCCGCCATCGCGGACTTTGCACTTCCGCCATGGCGTAGTGCTCGTGCCCGATGGGTCAGAATTAGCCGCACTTTACTCCGTCGTGCAATGGCGGAAACGCTATTTACGCTATGGCGGTCAGGTCAGTTACTTTCCGCCAGGGTCGTAATGAGGGCCATTGTGTTTTATATAGCGCCTTTGTCCAAAGCGCTTTACAAAGGACAGTCAACAATATAATGAATCAGAATGCAAATCACTGTTCATAAACAGTAACAGTCAGACTGTGTTCATAAATAGTAACAATCAATTAGCATTCCTGGGAGTAATCAGTCAATTAGTGTTCATAAACAGTAACATTGAAACTGTGTTCATAAATAGTAACAATCAATTAGCATTCCTGGGAGTAATCAGTCAATCAGTGTTCATAAATAGTAACAATCAATTAGCATTCCTGGGAGTAATCAGTCAATCAGCGTTCATAAACAGTAACATTCAATCAGTGTTCATAAATAGTAACAATCAATTAGGGTTCATAAGAGTAAATGAATCAGGGTTCAAAGCAGATTAAATCAGTTAGAGGACTATAGCAGGTGGGTTTTTAGAGAGGAATGGAACAGAGGATAGGAGGTAATGGAGCGAAGAGACAGGGGAAGCATGTTCCAGTGAAGCGGGGCTAGGAGCTGGAACGAGCGTAAACGGGGTTGGGTACAGGGAGGATGTGGGACATTGAGTCTAAAGAGATTGTAAAGCGGAGGGAGCGAGATGGAGAGTAAAAAGAAAGGAGAGATGTAAGGTAGTCAGGAGCAAGGCCATAGAGACAATGGGCCTCATTACGAGTCCGGTGGTAACCAAGGCGGTAAAACCGCCTGGTTACCGCCGGACTCGTATTACCATTCCGCCTCTGTGATTCCCGGAATTACCGGGGCATTAAAACCCCGGTTTTCCGGGAATCATGGAGGTGGAATGGTGTTAATCCCCATTCCCATTGAGTCCTATAGGACTCAATGGGAATGGGGATCATGGAAACACCGGCAGCATCTCGTAATGCTGCCGGTGTTTCCTCGTCCGCCTGCAGGCGGGCGGTGTTAAACCCGTCAGGTCAAACCTGGCGGGAACATCACCTCCCGCCTGCAGGAGTCGAGATCAGGCGATCCGGAAACAACGGTGGCGGCGGGTTTACCACCACCGTTATTTCCGGACCGCCTGATTTGTAATGAGGCCCAATTGCACACAAGGCACAGAAAGTTATATTTAAATTGAGAATAGAAGGGCAACCAGCCAAGAGAGGCCAGGGAAGGAGAACTTGGGTCATGGTAGGAGAGAAGACAGAGTGAGCGAATTGAAGAATGATAGATAGATAGATAGATTTTAGGGGAGCAAGGCGTGAGTGGGGAAGACCAAAGAACAGAACAGAACAATAGAATAGTCGGGAGAAGATTAGAGGCGTGAGTGGGGAAGACCAAAGAACAGAACAGAACAATAGAATAGTCGGGAGAAGACTAGTGAGGAGATGAGGAGATTTGTAGCCTGGAAAGTGGGGAAAGGGCGCACTTTGCGAATGTTGTAGAGATTAAATCGACTGGCGTGGGATGCAAGGGAGATGTGGTGGTCAAAGGAGAGATTAGAGTCAAAGTAAATGCTAAGATTGAGAGATGGATCCCTCACGGGGACCCAGCCTAAAGTCTGCTCCCAGGTGGCCAGGGGAAGGCAGATGCTTCCAGATCCCAAACCTGGGGGTGGAGCCTAAAGTCTGCTTCCAGGTGGCCATGGGAAGGCAGATGCTTCCAGATCCCAAACCTGGGGGTGGTGCCTAGAGTCTCCTCCCAGGCGGCCAGGGGAAGGCAGATGCTTCCAGATCCCAAACCTGGGGGTGGTGCCTAGAGTCTCCTCCCAGGCGGCCAGGGGAAGGCAGATGCTTCCAGATCCCAAACCTGGGGGTGGAGCCTAAAGTCTGCTCCCAGGCGGCCAGGGGAAGGCAGATGCTTCCAGATCCCAAACCTGGGGGTGGAGCCTAAAGTCTGCTCCCAGGCGTCCAGGGGAAGGCAGATGCTTCCAGATCCCAAACCTGGGGGTGGAGCCTAAAGTCTGCTCCCAGGCGGCCAGGGGAAGGCAGATGCTTCCAGATCCCAAACCTGGGGGTGGAGCCTAAAGTCTGCTCCCAGGCGGCCAGGGGAAGGCAGATGCTTCCAGATCCCAAACCTGGGGGTGGAGCCTAAAGTCTGCTCCCAGGCGGCCAGGGGAAGGCAGATGCTTCCAGATCCCAAACATGGGGGTGGAGCCTAAAGTCTGCTCCCAGGCGGCCAGGGGAAGGCAGATGCTTCCAGATCCCAAACCTGGGGGTGGTGCCTAGAGTCTCCTCCCAGGCGGCCAGGGGAAGGCAGATGCTTCCAGATCCCAAACCTGGGGGTGGAGCCTAAAGTCTGCTCCCAGGCGGCCAGGGGAAGGCAGATGCTTCCAGATCCCAAACCTGGGGGTGGAGCCTAAAGTCTGCTCCCAGGCGGCCAGGGGAAGGCAGATGCTCCCAGATCCCAAACCTGGGGGTGGAGCCTAAAGTCTGCTCCCAGGCGGCCAGGGGAAGGCAGATGCTTCCAGATCCCAAACCTGGGGGTGGAGCATAAAGTCTGCACCCATTATAACTGGAGGGTAAGCTCATGAACAAGTGGAAGGACTTTGGAGCTAATAATATTTGAAACAAGTGGGGAGGCGTCCTGCCACTTACTTTAGGTCCATTTACCTGTATGGTAAAGGCTGAATTTCTTTGCATGCTAATTATGACAGTGGTTATATTATTTAACTGACTGTCATAGGTTTTCTTAAAAGATTAGCAAGAAATAGACCCTTATGGAAATGCATCATAGCATACTTTTATTATTCTGCTAGTGCTAGTAGGTACACAACATATTTTATGCTTTTAAAGTTTTTACAAAAATAAGTGTAGAAAATGCTATTTCATAATGTGCATCTTAAATCAGAATACATTCATTTTGTTTTACAAATGCATTGGAAAAAAGAAAGAGTGAGTGACAAACATGGTTGTGACAAACATTCAACAAATGCACTAAAAGAGTGTAACAAATGTGATATACAAAATCACCATTAATATTGTTTGTTCGTGTCTTGAATAAAGCATATAATCAAGACTGTATGGTGTTTGTAAGCTCTAGAGAAGACAGGGACCTAGTCGTTGGTCAACGTCAGGAATCAAATCAGGTTATGAGACGGGACTGTGGGAATGTAGCCCACAAAATTATGTAGCCCCGTGACGTTTCGGCAATAAGCCTTCTTCTTGGGCCTTGACTTGGTCTCCCCTGTGTGTGGAGAAAAGGAGGGAAAAAATAAAGAAGATTCTAAATAAAATTCAAGGGCAGACTTACTACAGAGTACATCTAAAAAGAAAGCTGAGTCTGTAGGTAGTTTGACCTGCATGCTTTAAAAATTAATCAGGACCAATATAGGTACAACAGTGGAGTTGTCCTAGTGCTTGCTGGACACTTAGGTACTAACCTGAAAAAAGTACAGGGTTCTAAAGGTGGCTTCACGGAGATGGAGGCGGGGAATACTGTTAGGCTCTCCAACATCAGGTATCTGGTAATTCGAGAGTTGTGCGTGGATTGTTTGGTTACTACAGATACTGGAAAGGAGACAGGGAGACAGAAAAAGTGTCTCTCAGTCATATGTTGAGATTTAACATACTCTGGGTGCTGTTAAAATAAGTATACAGAGTGACCATGCAGTACCTGGGGTATCTTGGTGTTGAGCCCGCAGAAACTGTTGTGCTGAATTCTACGGGAAGGCAGTCCTCTATACACGATGCCTTGGAATTAGATATCAGGATTTGGAAGGGCAGTCACATAGCCGGTAACAGGGTACTGTGGACAGCTGTGGGCCGTTCTATTGAGTTATTCAGTAACCCTGTTAAAAACAATAAAGTAAAATAGGACGGCAACTGATTAGTGGGGGTGGCGAAATACGAGAAATCCACACGTGCGGCTGAAAGCGCACGTTTGTTGCACAGCCCGTGTGTTCTGATTGCTGGTGAGGATCAGCTAGTGGGGCCAGGAACATAGGGTCAGAATTTGGCGTTCCTGATCCCCACATGGTCTAACTTCCATGGGTCTCTCACCTGTGGTGTCGTGCGCTGTAAGGCTGCTACGGATGCGGCGGCTCGCATAGCTGCATACAAAAGAAGAGAAGCTAAAACTCTGTTTATACAGTGTGCATGTGCAGGGAACCTCTGTTTTAGTTTCTGCGCATGGAAAAGGGAGACAAAGCTGTAACATTATCTATATAGTACGCTTGCGCAGGGAACCTCTGTTTTAGTCTCTGCGCATGCGTACTTAGTGCGGTGTCTATGGGTTGTCATGGCACCCGTAATGGAACTAGCTACTGTACGCTTGGCCGCGACCCCTCGTATTGTTTTAGGTTGTATATTTGGACCGTGTGTGCGGGTAGGTACTACCTACTTCTTAGATGTTATTTTGACGTCTCATGGTTCATAGGACGGAGGAAAAGAAGAGGGGAGGGAAGGATAAAGGACACATTGGGAGTGCAACGAATGACAAGTGTTCACAGGGATGGGTGCATGTGTAATGAGAGATGCACGTTGAAGAGTCAAGGGCGTAATTGAGTTGGCTAGTACCACATATAAACAAGGTGACAATAAAATATACTGTATCAAAAGTAAAATACAAATTTGGCGGAAACAAATTCACAACTCATTGGGATAGACATTATTCTTGTAGTCGCTTGTTGTTAATATTTATCACAAAGTGCAGATATATATAGAGCCCCTGGGTGGTTGTCGGTAGCCTAATGGGCACTACTAGATATGTGACAGCACATCTAGTATGAAGAGTTTCTGATATAACAGAAGAGGCTATGGGAGGCTGACCTTGGAATGTGGGAATAAGGTGTAAAAGTACTGTTGTTAGGCCTAGGTGGAACACTAGGTAGGGGAATATCCCTGTTCAGCCATAGGTGGTTGGTATGGCTTCATTAAGGCCCTTTGTAATGGTTTTGAGTTTGAAGATCCACCATGATTCCTTGTAGTTAAGGGCGTTAGAAGCATTGGTGGTATTAACCACTGTATCAGCAACCCACCATAGTATGTCATCTACACTATGTTGGTATTCCATGTAGTGAGACACTAATGGTGCTGAATGAACTCGACATCGAATCCTGGAGCGATGTTCACCAATTCTCTTGTTGGCCTGTCTCTGAGTTTGGCCAAGATACCTGAGCCCGCAGGGGCATTCGATGATGTATATTACATTGGTAGTTTTGCAATTGGAAAAGTGTCTGATCTTCCATTCCTTGTCCTCTATTTGAAATGATGTAGTTTTTTTCGTGAATTTACATACATTACATGTACCACATGGGTGATGGCCCATTATTTCCCTCATATTCCACAGTTTTGTCCTTTGGGATTTTTTGTTCAACCTGGCATGGGTCAACATATCCTTCAGGTTTTTGCCTCTCTTAAGGGCCATTCTTGGTGTAGGTGCATTCAGAAGACTCAATTGTACCAATGTCCAAAATTTCTTAATGATGGATTTAAGTTTAGTGGTATTTGGGCCAAAGGTAGTTACACAGGTTATGAGTTTTTCACTTTCTGTGTCTCGTACTTTGGGAGTAAGTAAGGTTTCGCGGGGCGTATATTGTGCGCGCTTGGTGGTATTCCCAATTAGTTTTTTAGGGTATCCTCTATTGAGGAGTTTATGTTTCAAAATGTTGGCATGTTTTTTGTACTGTTCCAATTCTGTGCAATTCCGCCTGAGCCGTAAGAATTGACCAAATGGTAGGTTATTTCTCAGGTTCCTGGGATGGTTGCTTCTGTAGTGCAGCAAAGTATTTCTCTCTGTTTCTTTCCTGTAGAGTGAGCATATCAGTTTTTCTTCTTTGACACTGATTTCTAAGTCAAGGAAATTAATCATCTGGTTGCTTTTACAGAGTGTAAATTTGATGTCTTCTGTTCTTTGGTTAAACCAGTGTAGGAAATCTTCAACCGGAGTATCGGTGTCTTGCCATATAAAGATAATATCATCTATATAGCGATACCAATGCGCAATATTATCTCTGAATGGGTTATGAAAATTAAGAATGTGTTGTTGTTCGTATTCTGACATGAAGATCACGGCCAGACTGGGGGCAAAGGCTGCTCCCATCGCGGTACCGCTGACCTGTAGATAGAAGTTGTCATCAAAAGAAAAGAAGTTGTTTGTAAGAGCCAGTTCTAGCAGTTCAACTATAAAATTAGCTGGAACTCGATTTTGTCTCATATGGTGTATAAGATGATGGTGGATACATTCTAGAGCTGCATCTTGGGGGATACTCGTATAGAGACTAGCGATGTCCATGGTCACCAGGAGGTCCTTTGTTGGATTGAATGTCAGGTCTTCAAAAAAAGCGATCATTGCCATCGTATCCCTTAGATAAGTTGGAGTTTCTTGGCTCAAGGGTTTCAAGAAGTGATCCACAAATTTGCATAATGGTTCAAGGATGGACCCACATCCTGAAATGATGGGTCTGCCTGGTGGATTCTGCTGATTTTTATGTATTTTCGGTAGGGCGTAGAACGCCGGTGTTCTTCCCTCTGAGGTGTTGAGAAAAATGTTCTCTTTTTCTGAAATCCATCCGCGTTCAAATGCAAGTTTAGTGGCTTCTTGTATCTTGGTTTTAATTTCTTTGGTAGGGTCTTTTCTAAGCTTTTTGTAGTTAGTTGTCACGTCCAAAAGATTATAGACCATCTCTTTATACTGAGCAAGGCTTTGCACTACTATCCCACCTCCTTTGTCAGCCATTTTGATGATAATTTGGTTATTCGAGGAGAGTTGCTTAAGTGCCTTATGTTCATCCTTAGATAGGTTTGGTCTTGCTGTGGTGGTTAGATCCTGCAATTTGGAAATCTCCTTTCTGACACATTTCTCGAAAGTAATGATATGGGACGCAACCTCATTTTCTCTAGGAGTGAAATTGGAAGGTACTCGCAATCCCGAGTCTTCGTCTTGTTCAGATTGTTCCTTATCTTGAAAGAATACTTTCCTTCTTTGGTTCTGAAGAAAGTTGATATTTCTTGATCTAGTTGGAACCAATTCGTTCTGGTAGACGGAACAAATGAAAGTCCTTTAGTAAGGACCTGTATTTCTGCTTTGGATACTGTAGTTCCTGAGAGATTAAAGATGGGTATATCTTCTAAGGTCTCCGTTTGTTGCGGCGTCCTCTGGGTGGTTGACTCCATTGTGAATAGTTGAAAGGGTAATAAGGCATGGGCATTGGCATTTGTGGCGGAGGGTCCCAGTATCGGCCTCTGGGGCCCCCTCTTCCTAAAAAAGGAACCTGAGGAGGTAGAGGTTGGAGATACCCTCCTTGTGGACGTCTGCCTGTTGCTTGCGGTTGATCATCTGATGACCCTGAACTTGAAGTGTCCGAGAAAGAGACCCATTTTCTACCACCTCTTCTGGGTCCGGTTTGGTTGGCTTCTCTTTCTTTTTCTTTTTTATCTTTATAATCTGCTGATAGATAAGGATAGATATTTTCTATTTTAAAGTTCTGGATATCCTTGGCCAGTTTCTTATGCTTCTTTTCTAGTGTCTGTGCCATGAATTGATCAAAAGTGGTATTGATTTCTTTCAATTTATCCCGTGCATTCTGTAAGTCTGTGTTGTTGAGACAACAGACACTAGAAAAGAAGCATAAGAAATTGGCCAAGGATATCCAGAACTTTAAAATAGAAAATATCTATGGTAGAAAATGGGTAAATATCATGGTAGAAAATGGGTCTCTTTCTCGGACACTTCAAGTTCAGGGTCATCAGATGATCAACCACAAGCAACAGGCAGACGTCCACAAGGAGGGTATCTCCAACCTCTACCTCCTCAGGTTCCTTTTTTAGGAAGAGGGGGCCCCAGAGGTCGATACTGGGGCCCTCCGCCACAAATGCCAATGCCCATGCCTTATTACCCTTTCAACTATTCACAATGGAGTCAACCACCCAGAGGACGCCGCAACAAACGGAGACCTTAGAAGATATACCCATCTTTAATCTCTCAGGAACTACACTATCCAAAGCAGAAATACAGGTCCTTACTAAAGGACTTTCATTTGTTCCGTCTACCAGAACGAATTGGTTCCAACTAGATCAAGAAATATCAACTTTCTTCAGAACCATAAGAAGGAAAGTATTCTTTCAAGATAAGGAACAATCTGAACAAGACGAAGACTCGGGATTGCGAGTACCTTCCAATTTCACTCCTAGAGAAAATGAGGTTGCGTCCCATATCATTACTTTCGAGAAATGTGTCAGAAAGGAGATTTCCAAATTGCAGGATCTAACCACCACAGCAAGACCAAACCTATCTAAGGATGAACATAAGGCACTTAAGCAACTCTCCTCGAATAACCAAATTATCATCAAAATGGCTGACAAAGGAGGTGGGATAGTAGTGCAAAGCCTTGCTCAGTATAAAGAGATGGTCTATAATCTTTTGGACGTGACAACTAACTACAAAAAGCTTAGAAAAGACCCTACCAAAGAAATTAAAACCAAGATACAAGAAGCCACTAAACTTGCATTTGAACGCGGATGGATTTCAGAAAAAGAGAACATTTTTCTCAACACCTCAGAGGGAAGAACACCGGCGTTCTACGCCCTACCGAAAATACATAAAAATCAGCAGAATCCACCAGGCAGACCCATCATTTCAGGATGTGGGTCCATCCTTGAATCATTATGCAAATTTGTGGATCACTTCTTGAAACCCTTGAGCCAAGAAACTCCAACTTATCTAAGGGATACGATGGCAACGATCGCTTTTTTTGAAGACCTGACATTCAATCCAACAAGGGACCTCCTGGTGACCATGGACATCGCTAGTCTCTATACGAGTATCCCCCAAGATGCAGCTCTAGAATGTATCCACCAGCATCTTATACACCATATGAGACAAAATCGAGTTCCAGCTAATTTTATAGTTGAACTGCTAGAACTGGCTCTTACAAACAACTTCTTTTCTTTTGATGACAACTTCTATCTACAGGTCAGCGGTACCGCGATGGGAGCAGCCTTTGCCCCCAGTCTGGCCGTGATCTTCATGTCAGAATACGAACAACAACACATTCTTAATTTTCATAACCCATTCAGAGATAAGATTGCGCATTGGTATCGCTATATAGATGATATTATCTTTATATGGCAAGACACCGATACTCCGGTTTCCTACACTGGTTGAACCAAAGAACAGAAGACATCAAATTTACACTCTGTAAAAGCAACCAGATGATTAATTTCCTTGACTTAGAAATCAGTGTCAAAGAAGAAAAACTGATATGCTCACTCTACAGGAAAGAAACAGAGAGAAATACTTTGCTGCACTACAGAAGCAACCATCCCAGGAACCTGAGAAATAACCTACCATTTGGTCAATTCTTACGGCTCAGGCGGAATTGCACAGAATTGGAACAGTACAAAAAACATGCCAACATTTTGAAACATAAACTCCTCAATAGAGGATACCCTAAAAAACTAATTGGGAATACCACCAAGCGCGCACAATATACGCCCCGCGAAACCTTACTTACTCCCAAAGTACGAGACACAGAAAGTGAAAAACTCATAACCTGTGTAACTACCTTTGGCCCAAATACCACTAAACTTGAATCCATCATTAAGAAATTTTGGCCATTGGTACAATTGAGTCTTCCGAATGCACCTACACCAAGAATGGCCCTTAAGAGAGGCAAAAACCTGAAGGATATGTTGACCCATGCCAGGTTAAACAAAAAATCCCAAAGGACAAAACTGTGGAATATGAGGGAAATAATGGGCCATCACCCATGTGGTACATGTAATGTATGTAAATTCACGAAAAAAACTACATCATTTCAAATAGAGGACAAGGAATGGAAGATCAGACACTTTTCCAATTGCAAAACTACCAATATAATATACATCATCGAATGCCCCTGTGGGCTCAGGTATGTTGGCCAAACTCAGAGACAGGCCAACAAGAGAATTGGTGAACATCGCTCCAGGATTCGATGTCGAGTTCATTCAGCACCATTAGTGTCTCACTACATGGAATACCAACATAGTGTAGATGACATACTATGGTGGGTTGCTGATACAGTGGTTAATACCACCAATGCTTCTAACGCCCTTAACTACAAGGAATCATGGTGGATCTTCAAACTCAAAACCATTACAAAGGGCCTTAATGAAGCCATACCAACCACCTATGGCTGAACAGGGATATTCCCCTACCTAGTGTTCCACCTAGGCCTAACAACAGTACTTTAACACCTTATTCCGACATTCCAAGGTCAGCCTCCCATAGCCTCTTCTGTTATATCAGAAACTCTTCATACTAGATGTGCTGTCACATATCTAGTAGTGCCCATTAGGCTACCGACAACCACCCAGGGGCTCTATATATATCTGCACTTTGTGATAAATATTAACAACAAGCGACTACAAGAATAATGTCTATCCCAATGAGTTGTGAATTTGTTTCCGCCAAATTTGTATTTCACTTTTGATACAGTATATTTTATTGTCACCTTGTTTATATGTGGTACTAGCCAACTCAATTACGCCCTTGACTCTTCAACGTGCATCTCTCATTACACATGCACCCATCCCTGTGAACACTTGTCATTCGTTGCACTCCCAATGTGTCCTTTATCCTTCCCTCCCCTCTTCTTTTCCTCCGTCCTATGAACCATGAGACGTCAAAATAACATCTAAGAAGTAGGTAGTACCTACCCGCACACACGGTCCAAATATACAACCTAAAACAATACGAGGGGTCGCGGCCAAGCGTACAGTAGCTAGTTCCGTTACGGGTGCCATGACAACCCATAGACACCACACTAAGTACGCATGCGCAGAGACTAAAACAGAGGTTCCCTGCGCAAGCGTACTATATAGATAATGTTACAGCTTTGTCTCCCTTTTCCATGCGCAGAAACTAAAACAGAGGTTCCCTGCACATGCGCACTGTATAAACAGAGTTTTAGCTTCTCTTCTTTTGTATGCAGCTACGCGAGCCGCCGCATCCGTAGCAGCCTTACAGCGCACGACACCACAGGTGAGAGACCCATGGAAGTTAGACCATGTGGGGATCAGGAACGCCAAATTCTGACCCTATGTTCCTGGCCCCACTAGCTGATCCTCACCAGCAATCAGAACACACGGGCTGTGCAACAAACGTGCGCTTTCAGCCGCACGTGTGGATTTCTCGTATTTCGCCACCCCCACTAATCAGTTGCCGTCCTATTTTACTTTATTGTTTTTAACAGGGTTACTGAATAACTCAATAGAACGGCCCACAGCTGTCCACAGTACCCTGTTACCGGCTATGTGACTGCCCTTCCAAATCCTGATATCTAATACCAAGGCATCGTGTATAGAGGACTGCCTTCCCGTAGAATTCAGCACAACAGTTTCTGCGGGCTCAACACCAAGATACCCCAGGTACTGCATGGTCACTCTGTATACTTATTTTAACAGCACCCAGAGTATGTTAAATCTCAACATATGACTGAGAGACACTTTTTCTGTCTCCCTGTCTCCTTTCCAGTATCTGTAGTAACCAAACAATCCACGCACAACTCTCGAATTACCAGATACCTGATGTTGGAGAGCCTAACAGTATTCCCCGCCTCCATCTCCGTGAAGCCACCTTTAGAACCCTGTACTTTTTTCAGGTTAGTACCTAAGTGTCCAGCAAGCACTAGGACAACTCCACTGTTGTACCTATATTGGTCCTGATTAATTTTTAAAGCATGCAGGTCAAACTACCTACAGACTCAGCTTTCTTTTTAGATGTACTCTGTAGTAAGTCTGCCCTTGAATTTTACTTAGAATCTTCTTTATTTTTTCCCTCCTTTTCTCCACACACAGGGGAGACCAAGTCAAGGCCCAAGAAGAAGGCTTATTGCCGAAACGTCACGGGGCTACATAATTTTGTGGGCTACATTCCCACAGTCCCGTCTCATAACCTGATTTGATTCCTGACGTTGACCAACGACTAGGTCCCTGTCTTCTCTAGAGCTTACAAACACCATACAGTCTTGATTATATGCTTTATTCAAGACACGAACAAACAATATTAATGGTGATTTTGTATATCACATTTGTTACACTCTTTTAGTGCATTTGTTGAATGTTTGTCACAACCATGTTTGTCACTCACTCTTTCTTTTTTCCAATGCATTTGTAAAACAAAATGAATGTATTCTGATTTAAGATGCACATTATGAAATAGCATTTTCTACACTTATTTTTGTAAAAACTTTAAAAGCATAAAATATGTTGTGTACCTACTAGCACTAGCAGAATAATAAAAGTATGCTATGATGCATTTCCATAAGGGTCTATTTCTTGCTCATCTTTTAAGAAAACCTATGACAGTCAGTTAAATAATATAACCACTGTCATAATTAGCATGCAAAGAAATTCAGCCTTTACCATACAGGTAAATGGACCTAAAGTAAGTGGCAGGACGCCTCCCCACTTGTTTCAAATAAAGTCTGCACCCAGGCGGCCAGGGGAAGGCAGATGCTTCCAGATCCCAAACCTGGGGGTGGTGCCTAAAGTCTGCTCCCAGGCGGCCAGGGGAAGGCAGATGCTTCCAGATCCCAAACCTGGGGGTGGTGCCTAAAGTCTGCTCCCAGGCGGCCAGGGGAAGGCAGATGCTTCCAGAACCCTAACCTGGGGGTGGAGCCTAAAGTCTGCTCCCAGGCGGCCAGGGGAAGGCAGATGCTTCCAGATACCAAACCTGGGGTTGGTGCCTAGAGTCTCCTCCCAGGCGGCCAGGGGAAGGCAGATGCTTCCAGATCCCAAACCTGGGGGTGGTGCCTAGAGTCTCCTCCCAGGCGGCCAGGGGAAGGCAGATGCTTCCAGATCCCAAACCTGGGGGTGGAGCCTAAAGTCTGCTCCCAGGCGGCCAGGGGAAGGCAGATGCTTCCAGATCCCAAACCTGGGGGTGGAGCCTAAAGTCTGCTCCCAGGCGGCCAGGGGAAGGCAGATGCTTCCAGATCCCAAACATGGGGGTGGAGCCTAAAGTCTGCTCCCAGGCGGCCAGGGGAAGGCAGATGCTTCCAGATCCCAAACCTAGGGGTGGTGCCTAGAGTCTGCTCCCAGGCGGCCAGGGGAAGGCAGATGCTTCCAGATCCCAAACCTGGGGGTGGTGCCTAAAGTCTGCTCCCAGGCGGCCAGGGGAAGGCAGATGCTTCCAGAACCCTAACCTGGGGGTGGAGCCTAAAGTCTGCTCCCAGGCGGCCAGGGGAAGGCAGATGCTTCCAGATACCAAACCTGGGGGTGGTGCCTAGAGTCTCCTCCCAGGCGGCCAGGGGAAGGCAGATGCTTCCAGATCCCAAACCTGGGGGTGGAGCCTAAAGTCTGCTCCCAGGCGGCCAGGGGAAGGCAGATGCTTCCAGATCCCAAACCTGGGGGTGGAGCCTAAAGTCTGCTCCCAGGCGGCCACGGGAAGGCAGATGCTTCCAGATCCCAAACATGGGGGTGGAGCCTAGAGTCTGCTCCCAGGCGGCCAGGGGAAGGCAGATGCTTCCAGATCCCAAACCTAGGGGTGGTGCCTAGAGTCTCCTCCCAGGCGGACAGGGGAAGGCAGATGCTTCCAGATCCCAAACCTGGGGGTGGAGCCTAAAGTCTGCTCCCAGGCGGCCAGGGGAAGGCAGATGCTTCCAGATCCCAAACCTGGGGGTGGTGTACTGGGTATTCAATAGAGAATACAATTATAGAGAATGCCATAACAGAGAAACAAAAACAGAAATAAATCAACATTTAAAAGAAATAGATATGGGTGTGGGGTAAGGGGGTAAAACGGATGGAAATGGGGCTGGTTTATGCACATAGAGAAACAGGTGGTTTGGGACAACCCCCTAAAAATAGAAATCTAGATATGTTTTCACTGTTATTGTTTTTGCTGAAAAATCATTCTCTGTTATGTGTCCTCTGCAATCACATGGAGCCGGTGTACTGCGGGAGGGTCACCTGTGTGGAGACAGGGCCCAGGGTAGTGAGGAGATTCCGTGGGATGAGACACAGTATTTTTCCTCTGATGGGGAAATTCTTACCACTGTGCCAAAAGAGGTCATGGCTTATTGCCATTTTAATGCCTCTCAACCTCATATTAAATCTACGGTTGTGATCCCTAAAGTTGTAGCATCAAAGTACACTATACCAAGAGAAAACCCGTTTTTGTATTTAAAACTAAATGCCCATCTCAATCCTAAGGGTGCAATACAAAGGATTGTGGAAGTGTTGTCTTCCTTAAACCATCTTTCTCTGTAAAAGTTAAAGGCCATAGCCCCTCTGTTAAAAATATTAAGGGAATACAATCTTATCTTCTAAATAAATAAGAAGCAGAAAAAATCTGACTTTGTTGGAACAAACTACACGTCCCAGAATCCTAGAGGAACTGAGACGAGGAAGAGGGCTGAAGAGAAATGTAGATGTAGTGGTCAGGAACAAAGCCTGGTAGCCATTGCAGGAGTCAGGCAATTAAAGTTAATGGCTCACACCTGAAGTCTATTGTCAAACCTGTGAGGCATAAAAGGCCCCATCAGGAAAGCAGGAGAGTGAGAAGGAGCAGGAGTGGGAAGGCTGGAAGTAGTACCAGCAGAGGAGGCACAGTCAAGTTTTCTCCATGTGAGCCGAGCTGCTGTGATTGCAGAGCTGTGGCCGTGCAGGAACCCAAAGCCAGAAGCAGAAGGCAAGTCGAGGGTCTCAGGAGTAAAAGAAACTCCCAATTAATGTGGATGGACCAGAGACATCCGTGCTGGAGAAGGGTGTGGGTCCCAAGTGAGCCAGAAGTAGTAGCAGTGGTCAAGGAAGTTGGGAAAGCAGAGCAACCTGGTGTCTAGTCAAAGGATCGAAAAAAAAGGGTCGACAGGACAAAGGATCGACACCAAAGGGTCGACAGGACATAGGATCACATTTTTTTTTAAATTATATATTTTTTTTTAGGTTTTCGTATAGGTAAAAAAAATAGTTTTTAGCAAAAAAACGGGGGTTGGAACCCCCCCAAAAAAAAGTAAAAAAAAAAAGTAAAAAAATTCGACCCTTTGGTTGTCGATCCTTTGACCTACAACCGAGCAACCCACAACCGCAGTGCCCCTGACGACTGTGAGTGAAGCACAGTGTTCAGATTCACTCCACAAGCCTTGCCAATAACAGTATTCAGTTCTGAAGCAACTCACTTAACATGTAAAGCGAGTAAAAGTTGTTCAGCATCTTTAAACTGTTTGTCAACAATGGAATTGTAGCACTTGCGCTTATTCTGGAAGCTGTATTATTAGCGTGAGTAGTAAAAAGTCATTACATCCTATGTTGAACTCTTTTTTAATTGTTTGTTTGTTTGTTTGTTTATTGAATTTCTTATGCGCACCAGACCCAGGGGTAGCAGGGCGAAGCAAAAGGTTATGCACAGTTTACAAGGTTACATATAGCAAATGATAAAGAAATTTGACACATGAAATACAAAGTACGTAAGGCTCAAAATATACAAGTAGTAGATTTCAAAACAAAAAGGTTATTTACATCATAATGTGCAATACTATACAAAAGTTTACAATATTGGGAGGTGAGGTGTGCTTATATGAGGTAGTTTCAGTTGGGTCTAGTCTTCAATCAGGTTTAAGTGGGTGATAAGGTTCTTTCTGAAAAGTGGAAAGGGTTGGTCAGCTCTCAGCTTGTGTGGCAAAGAGTTCCAAAGTTTAGCAGCCTTCACAGGGAAGCTACTGCTGCCGATCTTGGAGGATTTGAATCTTAGAACCACCAGAAAGTTTGTATTGACAGCTCTGGTAGGCCTACTAGAGGTTCTTCTTGACAGTTTGTCAATTACGTAACTGGGGGCAGCTGTTGCGATCTTGATGGTCGTGTAGATGAAGATACCTCCGTCCCCAAGTACCACACTGGTAAGAATAATATCACTACCAATGCAATTCTTGAGGCCACAGGTGTGGAGTGCCGTCAAGCTGGAACCAGGAACACTGGAAGGACCCCCTGACCGCTGTAAGGCAATAAATGATTAGGGCAGACAGTCACAATGATCACAATGCAATATGGTGGAAGAAGCTAAAGGGTTTACCCAAATGTGTTGGTCAGGATGCCTCAAAGGGTTAGGGGAACAGAAGGGTCCTTGTGGGCACTCTTGACGGAATACACCTGTAGGTCAGGTAGCCAGTGGATAATCCGTAAACAATCCGTTAACAGTCCAGGGTCGAAAGCCGAGAAAAAAAATAACCAAGGTCCAATATCCAAAGTTCTAAAGTTTGTGCAAAGCCAAAGGTCGTGAAGTCTGAAGGTTAAAGTTCGCCTGAGCCTGAGGAAGAGACCAAAAGCAATCCGTGAAACGTTCCGTGGTCAAAGAAATCCAAATTCTAAGCGAGATCCAAAAACGCCGTGCAGCACTCCGAAAAGCAGCTGTGAAGCGTCTGTTCTGCGTTTCCCCTGTCCTTTTGACTGTGTTGAATTAATCACGTGATACAGTCACGAGGGAAACGTGGGTCCACGTCATGTGACCCTCGACGTTGCACGGGGAGTCTTCCAGCGATTGGCCGTCTGTTGCCGGCGTTTGATCACCTGATCTGAAGCACTTTGTGCGCTGAATTGTAGTCTCCGGGCGCCCGTGGACGAGTGCCGTCCTGGAGAGAAGCGCCGTGGCAGATTCCAATGTAGGAAAGGTCATAGCCGTCCTTGGTAATTCAGTTGCTGAATGCGATGAATGTTATGGGGTACACGCCGTATGAAGCGTGCATGGTTAGGGGTGGTGGACGTGAATCTGGAAGGTTGTCTAGCAATGGTGTGGCAGGGAGAAGGCGTGACAGAGACCCCCCTCAACGGCCCACGAACCTGTGGGCTAGAAGGATGGTCCCGATGAAAACGAGCAACCAAAAGCGGGGCCCGTACATCCCGAGAGGAAACCCAAGAGCGATCCTCCACCAGGTACTGCAACTGACCCCTACAGAGACGGGAACCCAAGATGGCACTGACCTCAAATACGTCAGGGGATGACACTGAGACAGGAGCAGGCGGTGTAATGATACGGGTAGGAGCCGGGCAGGGCTTGAGCAGAGAAGAGTGAAACACTGGGTGGATCCGCCATGAGGCGGGAACGGAGAGGCGAAAAGTGACTGAGTTAATGACTTTGGAGATCCGGTACGGACCGACAAAGCGAGGGAGCATCTTACGGGAACCAGGAATGTGTAAATGCCGGGAAGACAACCACACCCGATCCCCCACCCGATACTCTGGAGCAACCAACCGTTTCTTATCGGCCGCTTTCTTCATGGAGACTTGAGATTCCCGCAAATGGACAAGGGTTTGGGCGTCAACAGTGACTAGATCGCGAGCACAGGCATTGGCAGCAGGGGTGGCTGTAGGTGTGAAGTCTGGGAAAGGAAGGGTACGAGGATGTTGGCCATAAAGGGAATAGAAAGGAGAGAAGCCTGTTGAAGAGTGTAGAGCGTTGTTATAGGCGAATTCCGCCAAGTGCAAGAGATTTAGCCATGTGTCCTGATATTGGAGGGTAAGGCATCGCAAGTACTGTTCTAGGGATTGGTTCACCCTTTCTGTCTGACCAACACTCTCAGGGTGGTAAGCGGAAGAGAAATGCACATCAATGCCCAGCAACTTGGTCAAAGCTCACCAAAAACGAGAAGTGAACTGGGTACCCCGGTTAGACACTCTAACCTGTGGCAGGCCAAAGAGGCAGATGATGGATTTGAAAAACAAACGGGCCAGTGTTGGTGCCGTGGGAATCCCTGTGCAGGGCACGAAACGGGCCATCTTGGTATAAGAGTCCACCACCACCCAAATGGTGTCGTACCCCTGTACGCGAGGTAAGTCCGTAATCAGGTCCATCGAAACCATGTGCCATGGCTTCGGGGGTATGGGTAGTGGTTGAAGTAGACCTAGAGGACGACCCCTTCGGGATTTACATTGGGCACATACTGAGCAGGTATTCACGTAACTCTCTACATCCTGCCTCATCGATGGCCACCAACACCACCGTTTCAATAGATCCAGGGTACGGCGTTGTCCCGGATGACCATTGATCGCAGCGTCATGCGACCAGTTCAGAGCCTGGGTGCGCGTGTCACTAGTTTCCCATGTATAAACGGTAAGCCATCCTGAACTATAAGATCCAATTCACTGACTGCATGACTATTGTGAACAACCCAGTGGCGTATGGTAGTTAACATGGACGGTGAGGGGGTGCAGGCACAGATAACATGGCCTTCTCCTAGCAAGGTATCTGGGAACAAAGGAAGGGAATCCCCTCCTGGGGAGCGGGACAGAGCGTCTGCTTTACCATGAACCACCCCGGGTCGGTGTTTTATTACAAAATCGTATGCAGCAAAAAACAGATGCCAGCGTACTTGACGGCTATTCATGCATTTCAAGGAAGCCAAATCATGTAGGTTCTTGTGGTCGGAATAAATGGTAGTTTGGTGTTTAGCCCCTAGAAGATGATGCCGCCATGTCTGCATAGCGTCTTTAATGGCCAATAGTTCCTTCTCCGTCACGGTATAGTGTACTTCGGATGAAGTGAACTTCCGTGAATGGAAAGCCACCAGGTGCAGTCGACCCGTGATAGGGCAGGCTTGAGAGAGAACTGCACCTAATGCAAAGATGAAGCATCTGCTTCCAGAATAAAAGGGCGTTCAGGATCCGGGTGCTGAAGAACAGGGGCAGTGGTGAACCTCTCCTTCAAGGTATCAAACGCTGTTTGATGTTCCGGTGTCCAATGATAGTGGACCAGAGGGCTGGTTAGTGCAGTCAAAGGCGCAACAATGGAGGAGAAACCAGCGATAAAACGCCGGTAGAAGTTTGCGAACCCAAGAAAAGACTGCAGCTGTTTGAGTGTAACAGGAACGGGCCAGTCCGTGATAGCGCGAACCTTAGATTGGTTCATGGAGAGGCCCCCGGGTGTAATATGGAATCCTAAGAACTCAACTTCGGTGGCGTGAAACAGACATTTTTCAGGTTTAGCAAATAGTGCGTTCTTTTTGAGGCGGGACAGGACTTCTCTGACGTGAATGACATGCTCTTCCAGAGTGGGGGAGAAGATCAGGATATCGTCTAGATAGACCACTACATATACATCTAGGATATCACTGAACAAATCGTTTATGAAATGTTGGAAGGTGGCTGGGGCGTTGCAAAGCCCAAAGGGCATCACAGTATATTCATACAGTCCTTGTCGGGAGCAGAACGCCGTCTTCCACTCATCCCCTTCTCGCATACGGATCAGATTGTAAGCCCCACGTAAGTCTAGTTTTGTGTAGATAGATGCGTGAGACAATCTGTCCAACAACGTGGAAATGAGCGGAATGGGGTATCTGTTCTTAATGGTGATGGAATTTAGCCGCCGATAATCGACGCAAGGGCGCAGATCACCCTCTTTCTTCGGAACAAAGAAAATGGGACTTGCTGCTGGAGAAGAAGAGGGACGGATGTGACCTAACCGCAAGGCCTGTTGGATGTAATCCTTCAGGGCCTGTTCTTCTGATTGGGACAGTGAGTATATGCGACCCCTCGGTACCGGAGCTCCCGGTATTAAGTCGATGGGGCAGTCATACGGCCTGTGAGGCGGTAGGCCCTCTACTGAGGCTTTATCAAACACCATATGGAAGTCCTGGTATACTGAGGGTATCCCAGCTGTGACGGCCCCAACAGTATGAGATAAAGTGGCAGTGGTTGTGGGAATACCGTCTTCCAAGGTTAGGAAAGCCACAGCTCCTAGTACTCTTGCGGGACTGGACAAAGATTCCGACTCTACCAGGCAAAAATGCTGACAGACCACGGATTCAAAAAACACTTGTCCGGTACTCCAGTTTATCAGAGGGTTGTGTTGTTTCAACCACGGTATCCCGAGGATAATCCCGAACTGAGGGGTAGTGATCAGATCAAAGGTTAATGTTTCTCTGTGGGTACCTTGGATTACTACTTCCAAAGGAGCAGTCTGTTGCTTGATGGGGCCGGAAGCGAGGGAAGTACCGTCAACGGCCTGCACTGGTTCAGGACGTTCTTTGGTGATCAATGGTAGGTTGAGTTGTTGAGCCAGTGAGATGTCAATAAAACAGCCAGTGGCACCTGAATCTATAACAATGTGAACCGAATGCATGCGTTCCCGGGCTGGGATCAGCATAGCCTGGACCACCACTGGTTTAATGGGACCAAAAGCGATATCAGAGGGGGTTAGTGGAATGCTCGCCCGTACCCCCGATCTCAGGGGCGAGCCTTCTGAAAACCCGGACTTTTGTTTTTGGGTCCGCGAGGACATTCTTTTACGTAGTGGCCGCTGATACCGCAGTAGAAACAAGCATTGTCAGTACGTCTACGTTCCCGTTCAGTATGAGTAATGGGGCTACGGATCCCGCCTACTTGCATGGGTTCTGGGGTTTGATCAGTTGAGGGGGAAGTGTGCTGACCAGAAAAACCTGCGTCTGCCCTTCAGGCATCCACCTGTAAAGCCAGAGCAACCAGATCTGAATAGATAGCCGGAAGGGATGGGACGTCTGAGAGGGCATTCTTCAAGGCGCTACTCAGACCCCTATAGAATACAACCGCCTTTTTGTTTTCAGGCCGAGACGTCTCCGCAGACAGCTGGTTAAAGCGGGTTATGTACTCTATAAGCGTCTGTCTGCCCTGAGTGAGGTCCAAAAGTTCCAAGTCCTGGGATTGTGCCCTATATCTGGTGTCGAAGACTTTTGCCATTTCATTAACCAAGAGGTCGAAGTTGTATAGGGCAGGATGGTCGCTTTCTAAAAAAGGGTTTGCCCAAGTGGCTGCCACTCCTGACAAATGCGAGAGTAGGAAAGCTGCTTTAGTGACGGAATCAGGAAATGCTAAGGGCCGGCACAAGAAATGGAGTTTGCACTGATTTAAGAAAGTGCAGTATTTCCTAGGGTCTCCATGAAACCTTTCGGGGGCTGCCAGAGGAATGGGGCTAGGGAGTACCACAGGAGGGGGCAGAGAGGGAGCCGGAGGAACTGTGGGAGGAACAGGGTTCTGGGGGGCAGCGTCCCCAAATTCGGCATCAACGGGTAAAGGATGTTGGACGCTGTTTAAGGCGTCCAGTCTATGGTGAATAGCGGTGGTAGCTGTGGCCATATCAGTCCTAAGGGCTGTGACTGCTTGCATTAAAGCGGCCACTGGGTCCCCGGCAGAAGTATCCATCTGGACGACCAAAAGGGCTTCACAGTCTGTTGTGATCTTGATGGTCGTGTAGATGAAGATACCTCCGTCCCCAAGTACCACACTGGTAAGAATAATATCACTACCAATGCAATTCTTGAGGCCACAGGTATGGAGTGCCGTCAAGCTGGAACCAGGAACACCGGAAGGACCCCCTGACCGCTGTAAGGCAATAAATGATTAGGGCAGACAGTCACAATGATCACAATGCAATATGGTGGAAGAAGCTAAAGGGCTTACCCAAATGTGTTGGTCAGGATGCCTCAAAGGGTTAGGGGAACAGAAGGGTCCTTGTGGGCACTCTTGATGGAATACACCTGTAGGTCAGGTAGCCAGTGGATAATCCGTAAACAATCCGTTAACAGTCCAGGGTCGAAAGCCGAGAAAACAATAACCAAGGTCCAATATCCAAAGTTCAAAAGTTTGTGCAAAGCCAAAGGTCGTGAAGTCTGAAGGTTAAAGTTTGCCTGAGCCTGAGGAAGAGACTAAAAGCAATCCGTGAAACGTTCCGTGGTCAAAGAAATCCGAATTCTAAGCGAGATCCAAAAACGATGTGCAGCACTCCGAAAAGCAGCTGCGAAGCGTCTGTTCCGCGTTTCCCCTGTCCTTTTGACTGTGTTGAATTAATCACGTGATACAGTCACGAGGGAAACGTGGGTCCACGTCATGTGACCCTCGACGTTGCACGGGGAGTCTGCCAGCGATTGCCCGTCTGTTGCCGGCATTTGATCACCTGATCTGAAGCACTTTGTGCGCTGAATTGTAGTCTCCGGGCGCCCGTGGACGAGTGCCGTCCTGGAGAGAAGCGCCATGGCAGATTCCAATGTAGGAAAGGTCGTAGCCGTCCTTGGTAATTCAGTTGCTGAATGCGATGAATGTTATTGGGTACACGCCGTATGAAGCGTGCATGGTTAGGGGTGGTGGACGTGAATCTGGAAGGTTGTCTAGCAATGGTGTGGCAGGGAGAAGGCGTGACAGCAGCATTGTGTAATGCTTTGTGTGTCAGGGAGGCGATTTTTAGATGTATTTTGTTATGAGTGGATAGCCATTTATATTGGCGTCTGATTCCAGTCATGTGCACTCTTTTGTTGATGCGTAGGGGGGCTCTAAGAGCGTTATTTTGTAGTATTTGTAGTTTTTGGATACTGGCTTTGTTGGCACTGCTGTGTAGAGCATTGCAGTAGTCTAATCTGGAGAGAATTAATGCTCTGGCTAGTATAATGCAACTGTCATTGGACAGGAAGGGCTTACCTGCTCTGATAAGCTTGCACATGGCTGTCATGGAAGCCAGGGATTTCAGTTGTTTATTGAAAGACATAGTGGCGTTCAGGTAGGTCCAGGTAGAAACCTAGTGTTTTTACCTCCTTAAAGAATAAGGTGTTATTGCCATCAATGATGAAAGAAGCATATTCATGACCTAGTTTAGAAATGTTGGAAGGGGAACCAAGAATTATCAGATCTGTCTTGTCATCATTCAGGCATAAGCCGTGTGTGACCATCCAAGCCTGAATGAAGGTAGATCCTATTCACCAGCGCCAAGTCCTTGCCATGATCCCTGGAAAGTGGGAGGAGAATCTGTGTATCATCTGCGTAATTCGTATAGGTGATACCCAGAAGGTCCAAATCATCGAACAATGGCTTGGTGAGTATGTTGTACAGAGGAGGAGATACGCATGAGCCTTGAGGGACCCCGCATACGATAGGGGTAGGATCGGCCGCCGCTGAACGGGAGAATACTCTGATGGTTCTGTTGCTCAGGAATGATTCTATCCACTTGACGGCATCTGTGGAGAAGTGGGCTGCTGAGTCGAGATGCCTGCAGAGGACCTTATGATCCACCAAATCGAATGCAGCTGAGAAATCAAGTAGCAACAGTAGGGCTGTCTTCCCTTTGTCTCTCAGCTCATCGATCTGTGTTTTCAGGACTATCAATGCTGTTTCTGTCCCATCTAATGGATGGAATCCTGATTGTCTGACCCCTAGGAGTTTGTGTAGCTCGAGGTATTTTTGGATCTGCAAGTAAGCAACTTTGTCCAGGATTTTAAGTAAAAATGGTACCGTTGTGATGGGGCGGTAATTTGTGGCAATAAGTGGGTCTAATGTTTGCTTCTTCAGAAGTGGGAGAACCCAGGATTGTTTGAGGTTGACTGGGACGGTGCTGGAGGCAAATGAGGCGTTGATCAACTTGGATTTGAATGGAGAGAGGTCTCCAGCGGCATCTTTTATGATATGTGCTGGGCAGACATCTCCTTTGCAATTGGAAGGTTTAAGCGATAGGATAGTTTTTTCAACTTCTAGGATGGAAGTTTTAGTGGAACGGAATCTGTTATTTTGATCAATGTTTTTTCTGTTCAGTGGGAGAGAGTTGGTTGGTTGTGGTAAATTCAAAGCGTCTTTCTTATTTTTTATTTTAAGTTGTAGGGTGTTTATTTTATTAGTTAGGGCTTGTTGGATCTCTGAACACCAGGTCTTGTTTTTAATACAGATGTCTGGTGTGGAAATGGGGGACTCTAGTTCTCTTAGTATTGTGAATAGTTCTTTCATACTAGAGTTGGAATTAGCAATACGTTCATTGTATTGTTTCGTTTTGCTAGACAAATTTCATTTTTGTAGTGTGATGCCATGGAAGTTAGCTTCTTTTTGTTCTTGCTAGAGCGGCAAATCTGCCAGGCGGTTTCACATTTTCTTTTTAGTAGTCACAGGTCCTTGAGTTGTGGAGTGAACCACTTGTTGAGGTGTGCTTTGGCTTTGCTTGGTCTCAGTTTGAGGGGTGCAACTTTGTCCAATGTGGAGAGCATGATCTTATTATATTCCTGCACCAAGGTGCTAGGGTCGAGATTATCCAGCAGAGAGTTTAAGCTAGGTAGATATTAGGGATCACACTGTCCACTGTGATGTTCTTTTTCATTCTAGTTGGGCAAGGTGGCGCTACTTGAGGAGCTATAATTATTGGTCTGGTGGTGGATAGAGTCTTGGACACGAGGGAGTGGTCAGTCCATGAGAGGGTGGAAATGGAGGTAATGGTAGCTGTGCAATTGAAGTCAGCTACCCAGTCCAGAATTCTGCCCTTGATGTGGGTGGGTTTGTTTACTTTTTGCGTTATTCCTAGTGCAATGAGGGAGTTAGCAATTTGAAGGGCCTGTTTATCCAAAGGATCGTTAAAACCTAAATTAAATGCTCCAAGCAGCAATACTTGGGATGTAGGTTTGAGATTGCTGGCAAGTATATTATGCAGGTCCTCCTCAAAATTTCCAATAGGCCCGGAGGTCTGTATATTACATGCATGGTAAGTGATTGGGAATTGTTTCATGGGAATTTGATAGAGAAGAATTTGCAGGATTGCAAAGTTTAGGGAGGAACTATTCTCATTGATAGGCTCTCTCTAGATATGATAGCTATTCCACCGCCTCGGGTTCCAACTCTGTCTTGTCTGGAGATGGTATATCCTTCCGGGATGGCTAGCATGAGTACGGGTCCTGCAGCATCGTGTAACCAGGATTCCATTATGGCTAGGAAGTCCAGGCTGTCTTTTGTTATTAAGTCGGCTATGTCAATAGCATGAGCCACCAGAGACCTTAAGGGCTGATTGTCTATTTTGGTTGTGGTTGAGCGTAGAGTACGGCTGGTATGTGCCGTAACTTTAGAGAGGGGTGTAGTAGTCTGAGTAACAGTGGCACATGGGGAGGGTGGGGAGGAAAGCCATTTGGCAGTATTGGGTGTCGTGAGACGGTAACAGTTAGTTTTCCTGTTGGTGGGAGGTAGGGATCTAGTCCGAGGCTCGTATAGTTTAGGAATCCTAGTGCGCAGTTTGAGATTTCTATTGGTCGTCGTGCATGGGACTGAGGTGTAGTCTCCTGGAGACTTGCACGAGGGGTGATTAGAGAGGGCAAGGCTACTAGAGTTGGGAGCCATGATTGGCAAGTTAGATGGGTGGGATCTAATCTCTTCTAGTATGGTATAGTTAAGATGGACTATGGTGCTACTAGCAAGGAGTTCTAAGGCCACTAATATCCGGATGGGGAGAAGGATGCTTTGGCCTAGCATATTAGTCATGAATCAGGAGGTTGTATAGCTTGTTTATCAGGCTTAACCCAATATACCAGGTAGACAGAGTGTCATGGGATCCGATAAGGATCCAGTATGTCACAATAGGCAGATTCGATTTTGGCTAAGTGGGCCTTGGAACACAGTGTGCAAAGTAAGCCAAGTAATATTAAAGCATAGAAAGTCACAATAGGCAGATTCTATTTTGGCTAAGTAGGCCTTAGAGCACAGTGTGCAAAGTAAGAAAAGTATTATAAAAGCATAGGAAATCACAATAGGCAGAGTAGATTTGGCTAGGTAGGCCTTGGAACAAAGTGTGCAAGGTAGGCAAGTATTATAAAAGCATAGAAAATCACAATAGGCAGATTCGATTTTGGCTGAGTGGGCCTTGGAACACAATGTGCAAAGTAAGCTCATTATTTATAAAGACATAGAAAATCACAATAGGCAGATTCGATTTTGGCGAAGTAGGACTTGGAACACAATGTGCAAAGTAAACATGTATTATAAAAGCATAGAAAATCCCAATAGGCAGATTCGATTTTGGCTGAGTGGGCCTTGGAACACAGTGTGCAAAGTAAGCCAAGTATTATAAAAGCATAGAAAATCACAATAGGCAGATTCGATTTTGGCTAAGTGGGCCTTGGAACACAGTGTGCAAAGTAAGCCAAGTATTATAAAAGCATAGAAAATCACAATAGGCAGATCCGAGTTTTACTTTGTTTGCCTAGAGTACGGTAGGCATGAGTGAGCAGAGTGCCATAAGACCATACCTTTCCGTGGACAGATTCGAGTTTTACTATTGGACTGGTCGCTTAGTCATAGGTAATTGAAACAATAGGAAGTTATGACATTCTGCTGTGATAGCAAGGCGTAATAATGTATGGCTAGAGTACATAGAGTTAGGAGTAAGTACAATCTGTGCAGTCCCTGTAATAGCCGTGTACTACGGAGTATGCAGCGATACTATGCGGATTGGAACGTGACAAATCTGCAAAAAATATTATGTAACGACTTACGGGGGGCATCGGATACAGGATGCTGTGCTCTTCTAAACCAGAAGAAGATAGATATAGATAGATAGGCAACAACACAGTTAGTCTTTAAAGGTGTCCATTAAGCTGGTGCAGAGTCCACATTTCATACGTAAGGGTTCTGGATAGGGCACTCCCTTGCGCTCCACGGCACAAACAGGCAGCAAACAGGGGCCTTAGTATGGGCCTTCGTGTGGCCGCCGGTGCTCCCGCCTGCCGGCGGATGTGGGCAGACGAAAAGGCCGCTAGTAGCCTAGCAACGAGGCATCAGCCTCGGTTTGGTGCCGCGCTGCGCCAGGCATGATGAGGTCAGGCAAGGTGGGTCAGGCAGTGCAGGATCGACGACACCTGCCCGATGGCATCTGAATTTTCAATTATTCCTTAGTGCAGGCAGGGTGAAGTTGGGGTAGCTATGCCTTACCGCATGGTTGGCTCGACAAGGGCTTTCACTACATCTGGTGCCATGGATGGCAGTGACCAATGCACGTGGTGTGCTCCTGCGGCTGGTTAGAGGCTGCTACAGGGGAGGAGGGGGTCCTGCCCTCTCCTCAGGGTAGCTGCTGGCGAGGAGGAATGGGGCTCTAGGGGCAAACAGGGGCCTTAGTATGGGCCTTCATGTGGCCGCCAGCACTTCCGCCTGCCGGCGGATGTGGGCAGATGAAAAGGCCGCTAGTAGCCTAGCAACGAGGCATCAGCCTCGGTTTGGTGCCGCGCTGCGCCAGGCATGATGAGGTCAGGCAAGGTGAGTCAGGCAGTGCGGGATCGACGACACCTGCCCGATGGCATCTAAATTTTCAATTTTTCCTTGGTGCAGGCAGGGTGAAGTTGGGGTAGCAATGCCTTACCGCATGGTTGGCTCGACAAGGGCTTTCACTATGGCTGGGTGCCATGGATGGCAGTGACCAATGCACGTGGTGTGCTCCTGCAGCTGGTAGGAGGCTGCTACGGGGAGGAGGGGCTCCTGCCCTCTCCTCAGGGTAGCTGCTGACGAGGAAGAATTACCATGGGTGGTCGCATGTCCTTAGTTATGAAGAAAGATCGCTCATTGAATCCAATCCAAAAACCTAACATTAACGTTGTACAAGAGTTACAACTAATAACAAGTGAAAACTGCATCAAAGGAAGGTTGCATGTGACCAATTGTGTTTCCCGATGCAAGTCAGAGGTTGCTTCCTTTCTACTATACAGGAATATAATTCTATTCAACACTTTAAGTTTAAAAATCTACCTAAAAGGGTGGTCGCGTGTGCCCGCATGTGTTTTCACTTTGAAGACTGAACCTTGTGTTGAATCCAGAATTGACATTCCTTATTCTTCTAAGAAGTTACTATACTGAAGAGAAGAACAAGCATTACCCGAGCCAAGAAGCAAACCCTTTCAATAGTGAAACCAGTCCTGTGTAAACCCATCCACCTAATCTATGAAGTTGTCAACAATCCAGTGGCCTTGGATATAAGTGTGGCAAAGTTACCCAAAGCTGAAAGAGTAGTACTATGGCTTATGGGTAATTATTTGGACAGAAAAGGTGTGAGTAAAGCTGTGGAAGGGGAGCTGGGTGCTTGTAAAGAATATTCAGAAGTGAACCTGTAATGCTAAAGACTGATGAAGCTGAAAGAATGTAAGGCTTCTAGGCAGAGACGGGTTACTTGTGATGCAGTTAGACAGACGGAAGAGGCATAGAGGTCGCCCCTTTTTTAGGAAGTCACTAAAAGGAAGAGTGTCATGCCTACCTGAAGAGGTGGAAGTGTCTTATCAATAAATGCCTGATAATTCTAAAGTACTGAAGAGTTGACATTGTATTCTTGTGGCAGTCAGACAGACGGAAGAGGCAAAGAGGCTGCACCCTTTTAGAGAGTAATTGAAAGGAAAAGTGCCTTGCCTATCTGAAGAGGTTGAAGTGTTTTGTCAGATTTTGACTAATAATTCAGTATTACAAAACAGTGGTAGAGGTACTTGAACTGTGATGTATATAAAGTTGTCAGTGGATGTCACATTGGAGTGGTTTGAAGTAGTATTTTAGTTTAGTTTAGTTTAGTTCTTTATTTATCGTGTCCACCGAACCCAAAGTTATGTGGGCGCTATAGCTTAGTGAGGTTACAGTGAGAATACAGAGGCAATACATGAAATACGAGGCATAGCGTTGTGTTACAGCTCAGGCTACATACCGTACATTACTTAAGTTACAAACATACATAGTTGAAGATATTTAACGGAAGCCTAGTGTTACATATCTAGGCATATATACTTAAGTATGGTGACAAATAGCGCCAGATGTGTTTGTTCACAAAGGACCTGCTGGTTGAAGAGGCAAGATTTTAAATTTTTCCTGAATGTCCCGAATGAAGGTTCTTCATGCAATGAGACCGGTAGTGAGTTCCACAGCCTGCCTGCAAGCACTGGGAAGCTATAACCGCCAGATTTTTGTATTTTTTTATCTTGGAACTGTTAAGAGGGATTTTTGAACTTTGACCTGGAGGGGCAGAGGTTCAGAAGGCCAACCTAGTTTCTTGGAACAGGGCAACCTCTGGACAAGCCAGACCAATCAGGGAAGCTATGGCGGCGGTCAAGACTAAGTCTCAAGAGGGGTGAGGGTGACTGAAAGATCTCAATGAGCACACAAAGCAAGGACACTTACAAATTACTCCAGACAGGTGTTATATTAAAAATATAGACACATTTATTACAAGGCCTTTGTAACATAGACCATAGCAAAGAATCACAATAATACTAAAGTAAACCAATACATCACAATCAACACAATATATATACAAGACCAGAGGGGTCTAATGGATTAAGAAGCACGAAATATGTAGACCACCTAGATGGGGAGGAAAACAGGCAGTGCAAGTAATCTTTAGACCCAGTTCCACATCACGAATATACCTAACTAAGAGGCAGTCCAAGTCCTACGAAGAGAGGAGCCTTATGCTCAATAGTATATACACGCGCTTGTGCCAATGGACAAAATAGGGTCTCTTCAAGGGTCACTAGCAGCTCAGGAAGGTGAATAAGGTCGATGAAGAACAAGTCGCCACTATTCAAGCAGGACCTCCACTTGGGGGCAGAGGCAGGTTGAGAGTGCGGGATGGAGTCGCTATTTCGCAATAGCTGTGGAAAAATGGGCTCCTGCGCTAGGGGCCACCGGTTGCGGTATGGGCTACTCACCGGTCCCCGACGCAGGCAGACCCAGACTTCACCAGTACAGCCCACTTCGCTGGCAGGTTCGAATGCGACAATCAGGATGTCTTGACACTGTGTAGTTTCCGCGGTACAGCAGGGATTCCCAAATGGGACAGGGGCGATTTCTCCAGTCCGGGTGGAGGAATCAGCCCAATTCCACTGCAGCAGGCTTCAGGGTCATGGTAACCGAGTTCACTCCTGTCTGGGCGCACTCGTCTCACTTCAGACCTGGGAATGCCAAGTGTACGATATTCGGTGTGAGGGTGCCGTGGACACAGAGCAAGCAGTATACCTGGTTTCGAGGGCTTCCTCGAAACCGCGGTGGTAACAGAGGAAACGTCCCACGTAAACTGGTCAGCCCACTGGTTGGCCCAGGGACACTTCCGAAGAGGCTTATTTGCGGGGTTTGATGAAGGTGCCGAGAATAGTTGGTCCCACTATTCCAATGGGTCGAAGCGTCTTCACAGACCTTCTAGGACGATCAGATGCAGAGGGGTCTCGCAGGACAACAGCGGGGTCAGGGTGCCAAACCTTCCAGCAGGTCACAAGCGGTTCCTCGGCTCCTTATACTTTGTTCGTGTGAACTCAGGAGATCGACATGGTAGTGGTGTTTACGGCCTCCTCTTATTCAAGGTTTCCTTCGTGCCAAAATGGAGGGACCCAATGGGAGATCTGCTCACAGATATTCACTCCATACATGGACCAATCACGGACCATGGTGGTCCCAGGCATTAAGGACACTCCAAACTATCTGACACCCAGGATGTGTTTTGGGAACAGACATCTCAGCCCACATCCTGGAGGCACACACACAAGGCATGCAGAAGCCCGTGAAAGCTTTGGGTTTCGTGGGAAAGTGCATGACCAAATAAGGACTGACCCGGATAGACTTGACCTGGGGAAAGTGAAGGGGCAAGATGGCCAAAGGACAGGACAAAGAACCTCGTGGCATGGCCATTTTGGAGCCAGGTCACCTATTCGTGCCAAACGCGGTAAGTGCGGTTAACATGACAAGAAAGGGCTAAAAACATAAGAAAACAATAGCTGCCACCAGGCCTGTCCGTGACACATCTGCACAGTTCGTAAAAAGTCCAGCGAGAGTTTCTAGGGCATTTGGAATGACTAGAGACCCAAGGGTGCGGTAAACTAAGTTACATTGCACTCTTGTTACATGTTGCACAAAAGCAGTAACACGAGGAAAGGACTAAGGGAAACAAGGTCTCCCAGTACTGTCTTAAGGGCATGTCAGTTTCCCCATAAGAAGTGAGTGAAAGCCCAAAGGAGTGCAGCTGAGGGCTGCGCTTCTCTGGCAAAGGTTAGATCAGGGTGTAAAACAGCAGCAAAAGGTTTGGGGGTTGACACATGGAGGGAAAATTACATTCAAATATGAAATCTTTCCTAACAGGAACATTTAGGCAATGTGTGTACTGGGACCTGGTGGATCTGATTGAGTGGCTTTTGGTGAATTTATCAACAAGATTTTGAGGGGCAGAGTTTGACAGGCATTTATGTGTGATTGCTAGCATTTTGAAGTTTATTCTGTCTTGCATGGGGAGCCAGTTGGCATTCTATTTTGACGCAGAAACATGACTGGCTCATCGGATGTTGAGCGCAGACCTACGTGCATTGTTTTGGAGAACTTGTAATTTCTTCAGGTTATGTTTGTTGGTGCCAAGGTACAAAACATTACAGTAGTCCAGCTTTGAAAGGGTAAGTGCTTTGGTTAGGGATATGCAACTGTTGTTGGACAAGAAATGCTTGACGGCATTGATCCGTTTGGTAGTATATTCAGTGGTGGAGGCTGTGGCGTTTACCTGTTTGGTGAGGGAGAGGGTGGAATCCAGGGAAACTCTTCCAGAGCGAGGCCCCAGCTGAAGAAAGCGATCTGCCACCAGCTTGTTGCTTGTAGAAGCGGCTGACCCTGAGGGAGTTGGAGGCAGATAGCGAAGAGCTTGAGAAGGAAGATATTTAGTAAGAGAGAGTTGAAGGTATTGAGGCCCCAGGCCCCAGAAGGCCTTGTGGACAATGTAGAGGGTTTTGAACTTAATTCTCACTGTGGGATGTTTTTACACCACTAGTCCAGGCCCTGCAACATTCATGTGTGCTGCTTGCATCGGGAACATCAGAATGGCCGCTGGAAAGCATTATGCATGCTAAAGGTGCGCAGGAAAAATAGGCCGCCATACACTTTTGCCCATGTCAGTGGTAACACAGAAGACCACTGCCAAAACCCATCATTTGCTGCCCACAGAGCGAAATGACTGCAAAAGAAACACAGAGCTGTGTGGAAATCCGTTTTTTTCTTGGTTGTCACATTTGCAAACCTCATGGCTCACAAACCTCCCAAAAGATCCAACCTCCTTGTTGGGGGATGAACATCATTCTACTTCAAGAATCCACATAAATATAATGTCAGCAGAAGTATATTTTATCAGAACAAAATCCACTTTTAAAGATGCTAGCTGGAAAGAAATATGTCAAAAATGGGTGCAATACCGTTACTCGCCTCTGTCAGACGCTGGCGATCTCTAAATCTGTCAGGTGAGACTTGTGTCTCAAAAGCTAAATATGCCAAAGAAGGGACCTCCATCAAGTGCAATATAGGGTTCATGTTGAAAAAGACTGGAATTGAAGATATGTTTGCTTATTTTAAATTTGTAACTGTCATTTTTCACAAGGAACAATGTCACAATTGACCATAAGGTAACCTGATTCAGCTAAAACTTCAAAGAGGTTCCCCACCACTGAGAACACACCACCCTGAATATCTCATGGGGTTGCTAATGAGACGGGGAGGAGACTTCCTCTGCTGCCCTGGGAAAGAGACAATGGGTGACAGTGTGACTGACACCAACTGCCCAGGAAGACAAGCCCATGTGACTCTCTAGCCCAGCCAAGACCTTGGAGGCGGAGACAAACCATTGTGTGCATTCAGAGAGCCCAGAAAATATTGTTTTGGGAAAAGACTTATATAATATTGTACCGAAGTGACAAAAATATGGAACTTAGAGATTATTAAAATGAAAACATTGCTCACAAGTAGAAACTACTCTGGAAATTTTGGGACTTTCAGAGACTGAACCACGAAAAAGTTCATATTCTAGCAATTGTGATTATGTCAGGATCATGAAAATTTCCAGGAATATGCCCAGATGGTATGGGTATGCATGTGTAAAAATTGGTACAGAACTGACACTGAGTAACCGCCCAAAAGCGTGAAAAATGGTCATTTGTGAACCAAAACTCGTAGGAAGAGGAGGCTTGGACAGAAACGTACCTTAATCAATCTGTCATGTAAATATATATTATTAACAAGTTATGCATATGGGAAATATATTTTTGGGGAAAAATAGATTTTCTGGGTAACAACAAAGGGGAGGGATTTTTTTCTGGACCTTAAACACTGTGTCACTCTGACACATGACGACACATCATGACACACTGTTCCTTTCTCAAATCAGGAGAGGGGGGAATTATTTGACCTATCAGATCCTTAGAGGGTTGGGCATAGAATAATCAGCCTCCCCACCCCTTTGGAAGATGGCTAAATAGGGACTGTTGAGGACCCAGAAACACACATACATTCACTCATCACTGATCTACCGGCAAAGCGCTCTGCAGGAAGAATCCATCTCCAGACTCTAGAACCAGACTCCAGAACCAGACTCCAGAACCCTGAAACAGAGGCCTAACCCAAAAAGCTGAACCCTTTTCACCAGGCCTTTAAGATCTTGCAACCTGATTTTAACCCCTAAACTCTCACTAGTTCTGAATCCTGTTTAGCAAATTAAAGTCATTTCAGCATTTTCCCATTCATTTCAAACCACATTTCAAAGCAATTGACCTGTTTTAAAATCATTACTGTTCTCTCTAAGCTTGCTGGGGGGAATCGGGATTGAAACTGCAATTGTTGATTGTTATTCCTGAAACCTGTGTGCCCTCATTCCATGTCTTCATATTGCATATTGGGGGGAGTGAGTAATAACAGGGGGAAAGAGGGATTATATTGTCTTTGGTTGAATTCATATCAAGTTTATTTCTGTGTTGCATTCTTTCCTATCATTGCCTTTCCTTGAACCCATACAAAGTTATTCTCTGCTACATCATTCTTCCTATTCCTACACCTAATTGATTAAAGAGATTGTTGATATTGTAATATTACCCATTGCTGATCCTTGTTCATATTCATAATAGTGTGATTTAAGATATTGTTCATATTCATAAAAGTGTGATATATATATATATATATTGTTCAGTTCTTCAAATAAATATTTTAATACGCAAAACAATCCTCCTTCTTGGTTCAGTGAGACCGGAGGGATTCAAAGAGAGGGGCGTTATATAAGGGTACATCATCCAGAAATAAAAGAACTTTTGACATAAAAATATATAAATAAGTGTTTCCATTGGGCATCCCATACTAGGCATTGACTTAGGTGGACTGCTGGGTTGAAACCACTTCCATCGCAGCCACTGGGAGCCAGTGCAGAGATTTCAGTCCTGGCGAGATACGATCCCTGGTCTTGAGACCAAGGACAAGTCTCGCAGTCCTGTTATGGATAAGTTGCAGAGTGCAGAGAGTAGAAGCAGGCAGATTTAGAAAGAGGCTGTTGCAATAGTCCAGCCTAGAGAGAACCACAGCTCTGGAGACAGTGAGCTTCTGGGGAAAGGAGAGGAAAGGAAGAATACCTCTGAGGAGGTGCAGCTGGTAGTGTGACTTCTTAGAGACGTCAGATATGTGAGGAAAGAAGAAGAGTGTGGAGTCTAAGATGATCCTGAGGTTTTTAGCCTCGCAGTTGGGAGCGGGAAGAGGCCGGCCAGAGAGTGACAGGAAAGGAGGGCGCAGGTGTGCCGATGAGGAGAATCTCAGTCTTATTGGCATTAAGGCAGAGATCACTAGCGGCACACCACTCCTGGATAGCAGACAGACAGTCAGAGATGATAGAAGGAGAAGAGGTGGCAGAAGGGAGCCTGAAAATGAGTTTAGAGTCATCCGCATAGCACTGAAAGTTGAGGCAGAGAGCAGCAATGCGGTGGGAAAGAAGTGACAGGTATTGTTTGAAAAGCCAGGGAGAAAGGTTAGAACCCTGGGGAACACCACAGGTAGAGACAGTGTTTTTATTTATTTATAATTATTTGTATTTGGTTACAAGTAACCTTTACAAAAAATGTAAAAGAAATCAATATGTTGATACATACATTACAAAGATGACAGTTTTCCATAAAAAAAGAAATCTGAGTTCGAACCACAAAGAAAATTACAAAGAGAAAAGTCATAAATAGATTCATCCAAGAATTCTGAAAAGGAGAAAATTACACCATAAGATATGTGAGTGTACTTATTGTTTTACGTTTAAAATCTTAGTTCAAACAACAAAGAGAATTACAAAGAGGAACGTTCTAAATAAGTTCATTAAAGAGTTCTGAATTTACAGTCAATAAACGAAATAATTCAGACATGGTACAGCAATAGTCTTTGAGACTGAAGATAGGAACATCCTCATCTCCTACCCTTATATTCACATAGTTTCCATATATCTACCAAGTACCCAACCTGAGCAGGATACAAGGTGTCCCTTCGACCATGCAACATGTCCCACCCACCATAGAAATAATTCACTCACAGTCATACCTGCCTAACCTCTGGATTTTTCCCAGAGACTCAGGAATTTTAACCATTTCTCTGGGTGTCCGGTAAAGACCCTGGAATCTCAGGAATTTTGGTGAGGGGCAGCTTTCATTGATTACTTTTTTTTTGTTTTGTTATGCTTGAAGGACTGCCTCGGACTCCCTGCCTGAGTGTGGCTTTGTCTCTGCAGCAATGACCGTAACTCTTCCAGCACATTGGCAAAAAGAATGCAGGTGAAGCAAAATAACGCGCGTTTATTTTGCTTCACCTTTCATTCTTTTTTGCCGACTTTCTATGCAAACGGCGCGTCTTTTGCTTTTGTTCTTTTTGCCCAGGTTCATAGCTCTCAACCATTTGCGCTGCGAAGGCGGGTGAAATCACCCGATTTTGTTTTTGGTGGGTGAGACGCCCATTGGAATTAATGGGCGTGCAGGAGGCTTGCATACATATCAACATTCAGATGCACCTGGGAGGGAGATTTCCACATGGAAATAAGGAGACGCATATTTTTCTATAGGAATGCATTGGGGCTACAGTTATTCTAGGTGGGAGACCGTGAAAAATAGCAATATTTCTCACCTAAAAATCGGGTGTCTCCTGCCTAAATTGGGGGAGTTGGCATGTATGGGCTTGGCGGGTGATTCAGTCCTTTACAAGGCGAGTTGAGAGTGTTAGGCAGAAACCTGTGCAGTTCCCTTGGGGAACACTGCAAAAGATTTAAGACTACAGGTATAGCAGTAAACCCACTTGGTAGCAGTCTGCACCACCCAGATTTACCTGGTAGCTGTGGCTGAGCAGTCAGACTTCCCTCAAGAAGAGTTAGGCAGTATGCAAAGTATACACAATATGTACTCAGACACAATAGCACAAGCAAACACTGACCAGAGCTTGGTTTCAAAAGTATATAGTTATTTATTTTTTTTAAGAACACATAAATTGAAAACACTCTAGCAAAGTATAGTAAAAACACTTAAAACACAGTTATAATGAAAGCAGTTTCAACCCTTACTCCTATCTAGACAACTCTAAGTTAACTCCACATAATTAAAACAGAGGTGAGCGCTTAACGTTAGATGACACTCTAGTAGGTTTAAGGAAGGGATAAAAAGAAACAGAAATGGGTTAAACACACCACTCTAAGGTCCAGAACACTTGCAATAGGCTCAAAGAAGCACAAAGTCACAGGTGAGCAAAAGTCACTAGGCAGGGCCCACTCTTAGAGTAGCCGGAGCGAAAATGTGCCCAAGATCACACCGTTATTAGGGATTCAAAGTCTTGCAAAGAGTTAGAAAGGGTTTAGAGTGGCTTAGAAGTTTAGCCAGGGTATTCCAGGCACTCCCAGGTTCGAAAGCCGGGGGCTAAATCTACCCCGTACAGTCGGTGGCAAGGGAAGCCAGGCGGAACACGGTACCTTAAGCGGAAAGGATCCTCCAGCGGTGGCAGTTGTTCCAGGCAGTGGCAGCAAGGCTCGACGTCGGTCAGGGGAGAAGAAGTTCTCGCAGAAGAGCAGAAGAAGAAGGTCGTTGCACTGCCCGGGAAGAAACCAGCCGCGGAGTCCTCCGGTCAAAGGGTTGTACCGACTTTCGTGGTTGGGGTAAAAGTGGTGGGGTTCCGGTTGCCGGGGTGCTTGGCACTGGCAAGGCGGCCACGAGATACCTCGAGAAGCGAAAAGAAGGCGAAAAACTGGTTGTCCCCACCAGTCAAGGGAAGGAGCCACTCCGTTAAGAGTTCTCCTCGGTCGTCGGGAAAAGTGGTGAGACGGTTCAGCAGGGCTCCACCGGGTGGTGTCGTCGAAGCAGGTCGGCTCAGCTCTTCCCTCGTCGGATTCTTGGTCCTGTGGCGACTTCTCAAGTTCCAGTCCCCAAAGCTCTGCTTTTATGCAGCAAACCCCCATTCACCCAGCCTAGCTGTCACTCAAACATGCTAAGTGGTGAGCCGGCCGGCTCACCACTTGGGCCAATCAGGACGGAGTGCGACTTGAGTTACCAAGGTAACTCAGTCCAGGGTGCCTAAATCCCCCTCCACCCCTCCTAAGTACCCCAGACAGAGTGGCACCACTTTGGAGGGCTTCTGTGGAGAAGCCCGCCAAAAGTGGAACAAAGGGCTCCACTTTGGGTCAGAGTTACAGAGGCGAACGCCAACGCCATTTTAGAATCAAGTTTTGGCAAAAAGTCCCAACCGGAGTTATAATAATAAATATATAAACCGGCGGTATGTTTAAGGCTACCGTAAATAAATAATTAAATGTGTTAGCCTAAAACAATGGGAAATCCCATAGGGAAATATTCGCGGTCGAATATAAAAAGTAGTTTCCACTGCCACCAGCCAAAACTCGATCAGGGGGGACGGAGACGTGCCCCCTCGACTAACAGACCCTGGGGCAATCGAATTGCCCCAGCCAGTACGTCCACAATATGATGGTTTGTACTGGTTCTGTTCAGGATTCAAGACTAGCAAAGTCTTTGGTGACTTTACATGCCCTGGGAGACAGTAGTCAGTCCCAGGGTATGGAGTCTATGTTGGGGAGTCCCTAGGACACCCCTGGGTCACGGCACAGAGGGTGCTGTGTAACCCACATCACAAAAATACATGAGGCCCTATGGAGTAAAAGACCCCATAGCCCATTCAACACAAGGTTTAACCAAGAAAACACACTTCAACAGGTCCAAGAGTGAGGGTAAAAGAGTCTCACTCTTGGCAGGAGAAAAAAAGAAACCCCAGAAATCCAGCAAAGCTGCTGGGGGACTCACTAGGTAGGGAAATTCAGCCTAAACAGAGAATTCTCCCTAACACTCGCCCCCCCCAGACTAAGGGACAGGAGGATTTAATCCACTCCTGGATGAACCTCATACCTCTAGTCGATGATATACATCCTAGAGAGTCCATCAGCATTTTGATGGTGACACCTTGACCTTTGCTTAAGGGAGAACTCAAAGGTTTTCTTTTGCAAGCTAAAGGACCTACAAACCCTTTGAGGAACATCAGTCTTTTTGTTATAGGGGATCTGGTTGACCAGTCCCTCAGAAGTTGGTACAACTTCTGAACCTATGTTAGGCTTTTTGAAGGGGTCCTTATAAAGGATTCCCTTAGATCTAGAGGGGCCTCCAAGGTTCCTCACCACCTCTCTTGTGGGAGCAGGTTGGGTCTTAGGCCTCTTGGTTGGAGGGGTTGGGGTTAGGCAATGCACCTGCTTCCCCTTCCTCTTAGATCTACCCTTACCTATTTTAGGAGTTTCCCCCCTAATATTAGGAGTTGAGTTGGGGTCTTCAGTAGAAGGTCCAACAGTCTGAAGGTTTTTGGCCTTAGACTTTTCCTTTCTGGTTTTCCACCAGCACTGAGAATTACCAGTTCTCTCAGGTCCAGATAGGGGCCTAGTTGGTCTATCCACCTCTTCCTCAGAAGCAGGGGGAGGCAGAGACTCTGAGACTAGGGGAACAATGATGGAGCTTGGTTGGGGCGCCCATGTTCCTAGCATACTATCCTGAAATGTGCCTGGGTTAGAGGTCAACTTACTAACACCAGGGCTTGTAGTGGGGTTCTCAGTAGAGGGTCCCACAGGCTTAGAAGGGTCCTTCAAGGTAGCCTTTCTAGCCAATTTGGTTAAGTTCTGCTTCTCCATACTGGGAGGCCTGGGGGTATGTGACACTACTCCTAGAGTTCTTAGGTCATTCCCCAACAGGACCTTCCCAGGTACCTCAGTCTGAACACTGACAGGGATCCTCACTGTCATGTTGTTACACTGAATGAGGGCTGGTAGAATAGGAACCATTTGGACAGGGCCTCCAGACATCTTAGTGGGACCTTTGGGTGCTTTGGCCACATCCTCAGGTTGAAAGAAGCTTTCATCCACTACTGTTCTGCTGGCCCCAGTGTCTCTCCTGGCAGGAGTATCCTGGCCATTGACAAGAACACTGTCCACATAATACACCTTAGAGTTAACAGGTAGGGAGTTATACACAACCCTATTCTGGGGACTAACCAGACCCATAGGCTCTAAGCTTACAGTTGCTTGAAGACCCAAGGGTTCTTCAGCAAAGAGTTCAAAGTGGGCACTAGCCATCTGTACTTCATCCTCAGGAGTGAAGGCTAAGGAGACTGTGCTGATCCCTGTAGGTTTACCCTTGCACTTGGGATCTCCTTTGATATGGTCAGTACCCTGACAGACATAGCATTGTCCAAATGCTCTCTGGAAGGGTGGCTTGTTCTGACCTCCTTCTGGCTTGTGGCCAGAAGGTACACTAGCCTGATTCGGTTTACCCTGGGGCTTACCCTGGTTATTTGGTTGTTTGTGGCCCTCTTGGGTATGGGAGGTATTAGAATTCTCTTTGGAGTCCTTTTTAGGCTGTTTCTCCCCATCCTTCCTCTGAGTTACCCCAGAATCCTTGTGAGTGGCCCTGTTGGCAACCCACAAGTCAGCAGCCTTAGCTAGCTTCCTAGGATCTAATTCCTGTGAATCAGCCAAGTGCTGTCTGAGCTCAGGAGAGCAGGCATCATAAATTGACTCCAACATAAAGAGATTTCTCATCCCCTCATAAGTGTTCACCTTGTAACCCTTAATCCATCCCTCTAGGTTTTTCAAACATTCACTCACCCAGGTAGCCCAAGGGGTACCATCATGCTTTTTGAGGCTCCTAAACCTCTTAAGATACTGGGAAGGGGTCTTCCCAAACCTAGCTATCAAAGCTAGTTTTACACATTCATAGTCCTTCCTATCCTCCTCCCCCATCTCCATTACCACATCAGTTGCAACAGGGGGAAGCCTAGAGAACAACCAGGTGAGTAAGTCATTTCCTGTGATGTTCTGGAGCCCATGATTATATTCAAACAGAGACAACCAATCCAACACATCCAACTTAGGCTCATACATACCAACCAATTCTTTAGGCATCTGGGGTCTTTTAGGACTGGAACTTCTAGAGGAGCCAGAGAGAGAAGCATTCTCAACAGATAATTTCTTCATTTCTAAGTCATACTTGAGCTCCATTTCCCTTAGCCTTAGTTCTTTGTCAGTTTGAGCATTAAGTTTCTTATACTCCAATTCTAGTTTCATTTTCTCCAGTTCAAAGTACTGAGGACTAAATGTGGGACCTGGTAAAGGTCCAGTAGGTACAGCAGGTAGAGCAGGCAGAGGCCTAGGGGGGACAGTCATAACAGCCTCACCCTCCTCTTCTGACTCTTCCTCAGAATCATCAACATTTTGCTCCATGTTAACTTCAATACTGTCATCTACAGTTGCTGGAGTGGTAGGTTCCTCTGAACCATCACCCAGACTTTGGTTAGCTAACAATCTTTCAATCAGCTCCATTTTCTTGCCCTTAGTCAGGAGATCCTTATGTTTACAGAGCACTCTTAAACAATCAGCAGTTTTGGCTGCAAGGGACTCTTGACTATAGCTTTCTATAACTGACATGTTAGAGGATTACTTTTACAGTGCTAAGCTTTGTGGTTAGTTGCACTAAGGTATCTAAAGCACAATAAAATGTATACTCAATACAAATCCCACCGCTGTACACCAGTGTTAGGCAGAAACCTGTGCAGTTCCCTTGGGGAACACTGCAAAAGATTTAAGACTACAGGTATAGCAGTAAACCCACTTGGTAGCAGTCTGCACCACCCAGATTTACCTGGTAGCTGTGGCTGAGCAGTCAGACTTCCCTCAAGAAGAGTTAGGCAGTATGCAAAGTATACACAATATGTACTCAGACACAATAGCACAAGCAAACACTGACCAGAGCTTGGTTTCAAAAGTATATAGTTATTTATTTTTTTTAAGAACACATAAGTTGAAAACACTCTAGCAAAGTATAGTAAAAACACTTAAAACACAGTTATAATGAAAGCAGTTTCAACCCTTACTCCTATCTAGACAACTCTAAGTTAACTCCACATAATTAAAACAGAGGTGAGCGCTTAACGTTAGATGACACTCTAGTAGGTTTAAGGAAGGGATAAAAAGAAACAGAAATGGGTTAAACACACCACTCTAAGGTCCAGAACACTTGCAATAGGCTCAAAGAAGCACAAAGTCACAGGTGAGCAAAAGTCACTAGGCAGGGCCCACTCTTAGAGTAGCCGGAGCGAAAATGTGCCCAAGATCACACCGTTATTAGGGATTCAAAGTCTTGCAAAGAGTTAGAAAGGGTTTAGAGTGGCTTAGAAGTTTAGCCAGGGTATTCCAGGCACTCCCAGGTTCGAAAGCCGGGGGCTAAATCTACCCCGTACAGTCGGTGGCAAGGGAAGCCAGGCGGAACACGGTACCTTAAGCGGAAAGGATCCTCCAGCGGTGGCAGTTGTTCCAGGCAGTGGCAGCAAGGCTCGACGTCGGTCAGGGGAGAAGAAGTTCTTGCAGAAGAGCAGAAGAAGAAGGTCGTTGCACTGCCCGGGAAGAAACCAGCCGCGGAGTCCTCCGGTCAAAGGGTTGTACCGACTTTCGTGGTTGGGGTAAAAGTGGTGGGGTTCCGGTTGCCGGGGTGCTTGGCACTGGCAAGGCGGCCACGAGATACCTCGAGAAGCGAAAAGAAGGCGAAAAACTGGTTGTCCCCACCAGTCAAGGGAAGGAGCCACTCCGTTAAGAGTTCTCCTCGGTCGTCGGGAAAAGTGGTGAGACGGTTCAGCAGGGCTCCACCGGGTGGTGTCGTCGAAGCAGGTCGGCTCAGCTCTTCCCTCGTCGGATTCTTGGTCCTGTGGCGACTTCTCAAGTTCCAGTCCCCAAAGCCCTGCTTTTATGCAGCAAACCCCCATTCACCCAGCCTAGCTGTCACTCAAACATGCTAAGTGGTGAGCCGGCCGGCTCACCACTTGGGCCAATCAGGACGGAGTGCGACTTGAGTTACCAAGGTAACTCAGTCCAGGGTGCCTAAATCCCCCTCCACCCCTCCTAAGTACCCCAGACAGAGTGGCACCACTTTGGAGGGCTTCTGTGGAGAAGCCCGCCAAAAGTGGAACAAAGGGCTCCACTTTGGGTCAGAGTTACAGAGGCGAACGCCAACGCCATTTTAGAATCAAGTTTTGGCAAAAAGTCCCAACCGGAGTTATAATAATAAATATATAAACCGGCGGTATGTTTAAGGCTACCGTAAATAAATAATTAAATGTGTTAGCCTAAAACAATGGGAAATCCCATAGGGAAATATTCGCGGTCGAATATAAAAAGTAGTTTCCACTGCCACCAGCCAAAACTCGATCAGGGGGGACGGAGACGTGCCCCCTCGACTAACAGACCCTGGGGCAATCGAATTGCCCCAGCCAGTACGTCCACAATATGATGGTTTGTACTGGTTCTGTTCAGGATTCAAGACTAGCAAAGTCTTTGGTGACTTTACATGCCCTGGGAGACAGTAGTCAGTCCCAGGGTATGGAGTCTATGTTGGGGAGTCCCTAGGACACCCCTGGGTCACGGCACAGAGGGTGCTGTGTAACCCACATCACAAAAATACATGAGGCCCTATGGAGTAAAAGACGCCATAGCCCATTCGACACAAGGTTTAACCAAGAAAACACACTTCAACAGGTCCAAGAGTGAGGGTAAAAGAGTCTCACTCTTGGCAGGAGAAAAAAAGAAACCCCAGAAATCCAGCAAAGCTGCTGGGGGACTCACTAGGTAGGGAAATTCAGCCTAAACAGAGAATTCTCCCTAACACTGAGAGCTATGCAGGTTAGGGTGGACTCAGCCCCATTGAACCACAGCCATCAGGTTTGCAGGCTGGACAACTCACCACTGCACTAAATAACCTGATGAAAAACAACTAAGGTGAAATGTCCAATTTCGGTACTGCAAAATTCAGGGAAAACCTTTGTATTGGTTTTTGGAGTTTAACATGTGCACATTCTAACGTGTTGATTTTATGGAAGGCAAATGCTTTTTGCCCTATGCAATGGGGTAAAGGCAATTTAATGAAATGTGCATATTTCAATTTGAACTGCAAATTTCTGACATCACTTTCCAACAGAGTTGACCTTTTTGACATGTGGGCGGAGTTATGTGAAAATGGGCGGAGTTTTGTGTGACTGTGGGCGGGGCATACATCTCAGGAATTTTGATTTTCAAATGTAGGCCGGTGTGGCTGGTATGCTCAGAGTACAATGATTATTTCCCACCATGAGATAATTCAGTCACAGAACAAAAATTATTTTGGAAGACGGTAGACAACATCCTCATTTCCCACCCTTTCAATCACACAGTTCACAAATATCTACCAAATACCTGACCAGACTAATGTGCATGGAGACCCTCTCAGCATGCATCATTTCCCACCATGGATTATAGCTCTACTCTAAAGACTGCAGGGGGTGCTGTCAGGCAGAGGCATGCTGTTGAAAGAAGAAATTAGGCTCATATTTCTGACTACAAGCCATGGGACTGGCCTGAATGATCATTTGGACTTGGCCATATGATCTTTTGGTATAGACACATAGGATGTGACGTGTTATTGTTGGATGGCGCATGCGACTTACATGTGGGAATTTTCACTTGTTTGGGTAATGTGTTAGAGGCATTTGGCCATACTCATTGAGTTATATGTTCAGTCATTTCCACTATCGGGTGAGCTTGGAAGCAATGCTTTTGACTGTGTTGCTGTTTGCATCAGTTGTAGAGTGCATCTTTCACTCGTAATGCTGGCCGTACACACGGGTGACATTAGATCGGGACTGTACAAGTTTGGATTCCTCACGTGTCATCTTTCAGTGCGTTTGCAGTTTCCGGATGTGCGTGCCTGGGACTGGGCGCGCATGCGTGCCTGTGACTCGGCGCGCATCGTGCCTGGGACTGGGCGCGCATCGTGCTTGTGACTGGGCGCGCATGCGTGCCTGGGACTCGGCGCGCATCGTGCCTGGGACTGGGCGCGCATCGTGCTTGTGACTGGGCGCGCATCGTGCTTGTGACTGGGCGCGCATGCGTGCCTGGGACTGGGCGCGCATGCGTGCTTGTGACTGGGCGCGCATGCGTGCTTTACGTTTCCGGGTGAGCGAGTCGTGTGTGAAGGCCTGTGTTAGGATCCGACGAGCGCTTCTGGCGCTGCGCCTTCTTGCTAACCATTGGCAATTCCATTGCAACAGTATATACTACTCGTTGTACATTGACTGTTTTGTTTATTGTCTAATTGTTCTTGCTATATTTCGAAGTTTGTGGACAATACTTGTGTTACACATGAGGCCACTAGCTGACCATAGTGTGCTGCTGAGGGATGCATTGTTATAATAATAATAATTTAGCATTTATATAGCGCTATGAACCCTCTGGCATCTGAGCGCTGCTTATTACCCGCAGTGTTTGGATGCTCATTTATCGACCTTGGAAGGATGAAAGGCTGAGTTTGGCTCTGCCGGGGTTCGAACCTGAGTCAGCAGGCGCTGCACGGATGTCAAAGCAAGCGCACTACTCGCTGTGCTATTGGGCCAGTTTATCATTATGGTCCTTTATTTATGGGACGAGTGATGTTCTTGTGATTTTCTATGCGACCTTTAGTGAGTATATTCATGCTGATTTCTGTTATTCTATGACAGTTGTGTACTAATGCAGGCCAAGATGCTGAACTGACTGAAGATTGCCCTGAGTACTCAACGCGTGATACGCCACAGATGATTGAAAAGAAGCACAGTCGATGTTTGTCTCACGAGTGAGTACACTGAACTCCCCTTTTCGTGATTCTGCCTAAGGCGGATATGGTGATGAGGGCATGTTCAGCTAGTTATATTTTTTAGTGAGAGCACGTTAATGTTCTGTGCTTTTGGTTTGTTTTGTAGGTTGTGCTGTCTACATTAATAGTGACAGTCATTGATTAAGCTCACCCTTGTGACCCTTGTGGCAATTACCTGTTCAGCTTGTTATTTTTTTGTTTCCATATCAAGTGTGTAAGTTCCTGTTGATGCTCTGCGCATTTTCTACTGTCATACTTTTTTAGGCAATAGTGCTAACTTATCATCACTTTTTTAAGGGTTTATTTATAATTGCTTTCTGTGTGGTATGATCACTCTTTCAATATGAGATTCCCACCGATACGTGCATACAGTGCTTTGAGTATGAACTTAATTTATATAGTGCAGTGCTCATACGGTCAGTGCAAATAAATTTTATACTGCAAAAATGACCATGCACTGATTTTGCACAGACTTTGCCCTGCAAAAATACACTTTGCACAGTCGTATGAATCAGGGTTTTTTTCAGCAATGCAAAGTCACTTTGATCTGTGCAAACAAGTCCATGAATTGGGCCCTGTGTGTTTCTCCATCCTTGGGTACGGTTCTCCTTCCTAGGGGGTCCCAGAAGGACTAGGCAATGGATGTGGGCTGATCTGGACCTCCAGCTGAAGGTCAGTGCCCCCTCAGGCATTCATGCCACCATTCAGACGCACCTGGGATGGAAATTTCCACCATAGGAATGCATTGGGGCTAGTTATTTTAGGGGGGGAAGCTGTGAAAAATAGCAATATTTTTCACCATAAAATGATGAGTCTCCCGCCTAATCAGGAGGGTTGGTATGTATGCTCATGACCCCACAGTTAGTGTCACGCTTCCTGAGTATGTGGATAATGTTCTGGGCATGTCCTGATGTCACGCTTCCTGAGTAGATCGCTCACATGGATAGTGTTCTAGGCATGCCAGGCTGATTTGGGTCACGCTTCCTGAGTAGGTCACGTGGATAGTGTTCTAGGAATGCCAGGCTGATTTGGGTCACGCTTCCTGAGTAGGTCACGTGGATAGTGTTCTAGGCATGCCAGGGTGAATGTGTCACACTTTCTGAGTAGGGACTGTGGATAATGTTCTGGGCATGCCCTGATGATTAGTATCAGTCATGAGCAGGTCACGTGGATAGCGTTCTAGGCATGCCAGGGTGAATGTGTCACGCTTCCTGAGTAGGGCCTGTGGATAATGTACTGGGCATGTCCTAATGATTGCTATCACACTCATGAGCAGGTCATTTGGATAGTGTTTTAGGCATGCCCAGGTGATTGTAACACACTTCCTGAGTATGTCCGTGGATAGTGTTCTGGGCTTGTACCGATGTCAAGCTTCCCTAGTAGGTCACTAACGTGGATGGTGTTCTAGTCATGCCAGGGTAATTCCTGTCACGCTTCCTGAGTAGGTCACTCGCTTGGATACTGTTCTAGACATGTCCCGGTGGTTAGTGTCACGCTTCCTGAGCAGGCTCTGCGGTCTTGTGCATGTGGGCACCCTCGAAACTTTTCCAGTCCATTCCGATGTCTAAGAAAGCGATGGGGTCTGCCGAGGGACAGGCGTGAGATATCCCAGGAGCGTACATGTGATGAGAGGATTGGCCCCGGCGGCATTGAAATGAGGTGCAATATGACACTTGCGTTCCCAGGAGCCTAGAGAGATCACAGTAGCATTTAGATGTGATAGACATTCCATGGGTCTCTAGATGAGAGGAGTCAAAGGGGAAGTTATTGCAGCGACATTCAGGTAAAGTGAAGCACGATATTGTCGAGGGCGGTCTACGCCCCCTCATGATGCCCCTGAGCCCCCAGCACACCCACAGACTCAGCCGACAGACGTCCGTAGTGTTCGGGCTCCCTGGTCGCACTGTTGCAGCCGGGCACGCCCCTTTTATTTATAGTGCAGGCGGCAGAATACAACGTCACTCTGCTGCGTGCCAATTCCCTTAAAGGGGCAGCACCACACTCCTCCTTTTTCATGAGGACAACAAATTTACTTGACTGATGATCTAACGTCTGAGGCTGTCACCATCAAGCCTTTCACGGCTACGACGTCCAGTGACTCTGGCTCATAGGGCAAGTACAGCTTCCCGTGGGGGTGCCTGTTTCTAATCAGCACCTTGTCCCCAGGCACCAGGTGTTTGGGCCGGAGTCCTCGCCTAGCGTTCACTTGCTCGGTCCTCAGCCGGCGATCTCGCTCCACTTGCTGGTCGTCAATGACCCCTGGTTCTTTCTCCCAACCTCTGGCAGCAGTCCCCTTGGGCACCGCTTGAACAGCGGTTCTGCCGGGGCCACCCCCGTCGATGTGTGGGGGGGTGGACCGGTAAACCCGCAGAAATTGGTAGAGTGCTCTTCTCAGGCACCGTCCTTGGCCTTGCGCTATGCGGAATGTCTTGTTCAGAGGTCTCATTAGTCTTTCCACCTCCCCATTGGCTCGTGGCCAGAGCTTAGTGATGTTGAACCCCATAACCATCCATCAACTCAGCGAACCGCTCACCCTGGAAGGGCGTCCTATTGTCCGAGCACAGGGTATGGGGAACCCGTGAGAGGCGTAGACTTTCTCCAGGGCCACCACCACATGCTCAAATGCCACTGACTCGACAAACTCAACCTCTGGATATCTGGAGTATTCGTCTACCACCACCAGGAAGTGTTTACCCTGCGTGGTGGACCAAGTCCGCATTTACCACCTCCCACGGGCACGTGCCTCTGGGCATCGCCTCGATGGCGGGCTCTCGTTGTGCGGGGAAAGCCGTCTGGCACCAGACGCATGTGGCCACATGCTCATCCACCCACCGCTCAAGTTCGGGAAACCACACCTTGAGGTATAGTCGGGTCTTGGTTTTCGCGGCCCCTTGATGTCGCTGATGGGCCAGACTTGGGACTTCCTGGATCTTGGCCTGGGAAACAACGATCCGGTCGCCCCTCAACTGGAGCCCTGTGGCAGAGAATGATAGTTCCTTCCGCACCTTCCACAGCTGTTCTAGCACCCCTTTCGCTTCTTGCATCCGCCCCGCCAATGATTCAAGCACACTCTTCAACATCCCCTGTTGCATGGCGGTCTTTAGGATGTAAAAGTACTCATCTTGGGCAGCTGCAGCCTCCAGATCCTCCAGTGGCAAGGCGTCTGCACGTGGTCGTCCGCTTCCTCAGCACATGTGTCCGGTGCGTCTCCGCTGCTGCTCCACGGGTGGCAGGACAGGTAGTCCGCTGCATTGTTGGAGCCGGGTCGGTACACCAGTGAGACACCGTACTCAAGCAGTGCGAGCACCCATTTTTCAATTCTCGCCGGTGGTTTCGAGGATGACCCAACCAAAATGGGGAGCAGAGGCTTTTGATTTGTCATAACAGTCACAGGTCTGCCCAGCACGTACAACCGGAAGTGCCCGCACCCCCACAGAACAGCAAGGGCCTCTCGCTCGATCGGGGGATAGCGCTGCTCGGTGTCTGACAGCGCTTTACTAGCATACGCCACTGGGCGGATGCTGTCATCAGGGCCAATTTGCGTCAACACGGCCCCCAGGCCGAACAGGCTGGCGTCCACGATTATCTCTGATTGGAGGGCGGGGTCGAAGAACGCCATTGTGTCCTCCGCCGTATGGGGGCCTTTGATGTCTTCAAACGTCCGGACCCCACTGCCACACTGTCTTGGTGAGGGCCCTCAGGGGCTCTGACCTGGACGCCAAGGTCTTGATGTAGCGTCCGCAGTAGATCACCATCCCTAAGAAACTCCTCACCTCGGACGCATTCTCCCGGGGGGGGGCATCTTTAATGTCCTTCACTTTCCTGGGATCCAGGGACACACCACCATCTTTGAACATGAACCCAAAGAATTCAATGGTTGGCCTTAGAAATTTGCATTTCTCCCGATGGAGGCTCAGGCCCAGCGACTGCAGCCGCTCAATGGTCTTGGCCAGCTTGCATAGATGGTCCACCACAGTTTTTGCAAATATGAGGATATCATCGCTGATATTCAACACGCCATCAAGATCTGCCAAGACGCCTCTGATGATGTTTTGGAATACCTCGGCTGCCAATGACACCCCGCAGAGTCTTTTGTACCTGCACAGGCCTCTGTGGGTGGTGAATGTTGTGATATATCTCGACTCGGGGTGTAACACGACCTGGTGGTATCCGGCCCTGTGGTCGAGCTTTGAGAAGAAGCGAGCTTCCTGCAGCTCAGTGATGTCATCAATGGTCAGTGTTAGGTGTCGCTCCCTCCGTATTGCCTTGTTGGGTAGCCTCATATCGACGCAGATTCCCACCGAGTTGGGTTGTTTGGGCTTTCTTGCACCCACGATGGGGTACAACCACGGTGTGGGACCTTCTACCATTCCTATGATGTCCAGGTTGACTAAATTGTCCAATTCCTTATCCATTAGGTCGCTCAGGTGAAAGGGCACCCTGCAGTGTTTCAGAGCAATGGGCTGCACTGACTCATCAATGTGTAACCTCACCGGATCGCCAGCCATCTGTCCTATCCCCTGGAACAGGCAAGAGTACTTGTCTAGCAGGTCGTGAATGTCCTCCAGGTACACAGAATAAGAAAAACTCACTATGCCCAGGGCTTCCGCTGCCACATAACTCAGCAGCGTGTTGGTGCTGACTGGTGCCACGTAGAATCGTGCCGTGATCCTTGACCCAGCATGCTCCGCCTTGGCCACAAATGCCCCATCCAGGGGGATTGGCTCGGACCCTCTGAATGTAAATATACGAGCTCTGGGGGTGGCCAGACTCGCCCATGTCCAGCAGGACAGGGGCGGGAGACTTATTCACTGCAACAATGCATCGTGGTTGTCGCCTACTTCTCGACGTGAGAGCCTCCACGCTCGAGACGAAAAAGATGTTCTCCTCCTCTTCTTCCTCTTCCTCGTCCAGCTGTGCACCTTCCTCACCCTGATCAACCTGGGCAACATTGGGCGGGCGGGATTGCGGGAGAAAGCCAGAGCGCACAGGGCCTCTGGGCACCATCACAGGTAGAGATGCTTTGCACACTCGTGCATAGTGATCTGCAAGGCCACATCGACCACATGTCTTTCCAACCGCTGGACACTCAGCAGGGTGGAGCAGGTCGTAACCACACCTCTGACACGCTTCTCCAGGCCTTCCGCCCCTCTTGCGGAAGTTGCCACTGGGCCTCCTGGCGCCTCTACCGCCATGCCCCACCGCACATACCTCCTCCGCCTTCACAGGACATGCGCCGGCCTCCATCTTGGGCACACATGCTTCCGTGAACTCCTGGCAATGACCCAGCTCTAGTATGCGAGCCAGGGTGGTCCCAGGTTCCCTCAGTACCTGTCATCGCCGCTTCCCCAACGAGCACGCCTGAATGAGCAGGGTCTTCTACGCGACTTCAAACAGAACCCGGAAACCAACACAGCGCACCACAATTCGGAATATGAAACTGTACTTTAAAATCAAACAGCAAGATTGTACTTTTGGTAAAGTACATTTATTTGACATTAAATGTGTAGAGAATATTCAGCAATTGACATATTAAATCGGAATGGAATTTCTTTTCTTTGCTCTCGATCCGCAAATCCGCTAAAGTTTGTGAGTCACGCGCTGTTCCTTTATGTTACACAGGGTGTTGGTTTTCGTTAAAAGAAGCACTTTGGTCACACAGTGAATCGCAAGGCCGTTTCATCAACTAGGCACTAGGCCACCGTAAAGGTTGATATGTTGCTTCTAGCCGCTAGTACTGCGTAAGGGCATATGGGCCCTTGGCGATCTTCCCATAAGATAGTCAAGGTAGTGCAGTTGTTTACAAGAAGCTGCAGCTGGCGATTGGAGAATCCGTCGGCCGCGATCTGGAATAGGTGGCAGTCGCAGTACGGTAGGATGTACCTGTTTTGAAAACATAAAAATTGAAATTAGTCTCGCCAGCCGATCTTTATTACTATTATTCATTTTATTTATTAGGGCCGAGGTGAAACTATTTGCTTGCGATTATAGTGAAATGGAGTATGTTCGGCTCTAAAAGTAATGCGAAAACTGGCAAAAGAAATCGAGGTTAACACACAATGTAATGATTTATTAACGTTGAACCACTGAGAAACGACTGTTTGTCTACATGCGTGTCGAATGGGCAAATGCATGCCCATGTGCCTGGTAGAAAGACGATCCCACAAATGTTTTACTTGCTCTTCATTGTAATATGCCACACAAAACGACAAGTACAACTTAACCTGTCTTTAACTGAACGCTATTGTTATTATATTCCGGTATAAAATTGTCTAAAGAGTTACATTATATTTGCCATTTCCATTGTCTCTGCGTAATGCAGTCCGTAAATCCCACTCTGTTTGTGGCAACGATTTTTCATATACTGAACTAACATGAAACTCGGTGTAGTTTCAGAATTTTCAGCCTTATCGACTCTTACGTTATTGCACCCCTCCTTCAAATGAAGTCCTTTCGGCATGGTCCCTGTCGCTCAAGGTAAAAAAAAATAGAACCTTATACTGCCAGTGCGAGTTGTGGGCTCTCCATCCCGCCAGCAAAAAATCAAAGCTGCTGACCTTCACTCTGCATGAGCATACATTCCTACTTTGCAACATCCCGTGTAAAGCCATCTGTGAGAACTTGAATTTTCGACTCCATCTTTGTACTAGGCCTCACTGTGCTAATGCGAACTGGCTTCTCTCCCATCTGCAACGCCTCGCTTGGCGCGTTCCAAGGCCCCCAAGTTTGTCCTTGTCGTCCGCAAGCTTTGCAGCCCTAGAGAACCATAACTATGGAGACATTGACTTTTTGGGGGAAGGTGAGGAAAAGTATAAAGTACCCAAGGAGTTGAGTTGAAAGTGAGATTTATTGTTTGTTTTGTTATTTGTAATGCGCAAGCCTCCCCTCAGGTAACAGTGCGCAGCATTTACATGAGATTGCGAAGCTTAGTTGCAACAACTAAAATATATACATACACATATTGACAAGGTCAGCGATATGAGGTGAATAGAGAGAGAAGTCAAAGATGACACCCAGGTTGTTCGCCACCCAGGATGGTGAAGGGAGGAGTTAGGGTTAGCATACTTTGTATGTACACTGTACAATAACATTTTTTTCAAAAAGACAATCAGATTATAATGATTTAAACCGGGATTTGTACTTCTCAACAAGCTCTTCTTTGGGTGGACATGGCACAGTGGCAATGTTTGGTGGCAATGTATCTGTGCTCTGCACAGAATCGCTCAAAATCCATGTGTGTGCTTCTCTAGTACATTAACAATAAGGCCTTTGACAAAGTCGAACTCCATTTCCTCATATACTGGTTTGACCACCCATATCTTACTACCTTTTGCAAAGGCCGTAGTGTAGTGAAGCATCCCTACATTTCCCATAGTCCTAGATTGTTCACGGCACACATTCTCGTTATGGGCCAAGACCGCTAGTAGAGTCCTATGTTTCATGCCCTGTATGCCGAAATGCAATCGCTTTGGCCTGTACTTTAGGCACATATTGTGGAACACCTCCAAGCCTCCTGTGTGACAGAATTCTGTCAGTCCCCTCAAATCTCAAAACTATCTTCTCAATGGCTTTGTGTGGAGGTGAAGATGGAATCAACCACTTCTTCTTCCGTGCCTCCTCTGGGGACAAATGGCCATGTTCACATTGGTGGAAATGTTGGTTTTATGTCCAGCGGTGAACTTTGGTACAGTGGTGCATCAGTGACCGCCATTTTTCAAGTAGGATTTCCACTGACCCTTCACAAGTTTTGGAGCTCCACCACAGATGGTTGCTGATAGACTGGGACCACTGTGAAATACTTTCCAAACCTTTTTTTTTTCCCTGCAGCCGAGATTTTCTTATTGATTGATTTAGCAAGATGCCATACGTCAAATTGATGTTTAATATGTGGGAACTGCTCTCTCATTGTCTTGGCTATTGAAACATGTCTTTCCATGGCTATGAGGTTGATGTGCATTCCCCTCGATTGTAGATATTCCAATGATTTTATAAATCCTTGTTTCTCCATGGCCCTGAGGATTTACATTGGGACACCTGCATGACCACCAAACTCACAATTGTCTTACTATCCATGTCCTGAAAGTGGTAGGTGCAGTACTTGGCAGAAAATCCAGGGCTGTCGCACTGGGCCCTCAGGGGCTCTGACCTGGACGCCAAGTTCTTGATGTAGCGTCTGCAGTAGATCACCATCCCTAAGAAACTCCTCACCTCGGACGCATTCTCCCGGGGGGGGCATCTTTAATGTCCTTCACTTTCCTGGGATCCAGGGACACACCACCATCTTTGAACATGAACCCAAAGAATTCAAAGGTTGGCCTTAGAAATTCGCATTTCTCCCGATGGAGGCTCAGGCCCAGCGACTGCAGCCGCTCAATGGTCTTGGCCAGCTTGCATAGATGGTCCACCACAGTTTTTGCAAATATGAGGATATCATCGCTGATATTCAACACGCCATCAAGATCTGCCAAGACGCCTCTGATGATGTTTTGGAATACCTCGGCTGCCAATGACACCCCGCGGAGTCTTTTGTACCTGCACAGGCCTCTGTGGGTGGTGAATGTTGTGATATATCTCGACTCGGGGTGTAACACGACCTGGTGGTATCCGGCCCTGTGGTCGAGCTTTGAGAAGAAGCGAGCTTCCTGCAGCTCAGTGATGTCATCAATGGTCAGTGTTAGGTGTCGCTCCCTCCGTATTGCCTTGTTGGGGAGCCTCATATCGACGCAGATTCCCACCGAGTTGGGTTGTTTGGGCTTTCTTGCACCCACGATGGGGTACAACCACGGTGTGGGACCTTCTACCATTCCTATGATGTCCAGGTTGACTAAATTGTCCAATCCTTATCCATTAGGTCGCTCAGGTGAAAGGGCACCCTGCAGTGTGTCAGAGCAATGGGCTGCACTGACTCATCAATGTGTAACCTCACCGGATCGCCAGCCATCTGTCTTATCCCCTGGAACAGGCGAGAGTACTTGTCTAGCAGGTCGTGAATGTCCTCCAGGTACACAGAATAAGAAAAACTCACTATGCCCAGGGCTTCCGCTGCCACATAACTCAGCAGCGTGTTGGTGCTGACTGGTGCCACGTAGAATCGTGCCGTGATCCTTGACCCAGCATGCTCCGCCTTGGCCACAAATGCCCCATCCAGGGGTATTGGCTCGGACCCTCTGAATGTAAATATACGAGCTCTGGGGGTGGCCAGACTAGCCCATGTCCAGCAGGACAGGGGCGGGAGACTTATTCACTGCAACAATGCATCGTGGTTGTCGCCTACTTCTCGACGTGAGAGCCTCCACGCTCGAGACGAAAAAGATGTTCTCCTCCTCTTCTTCCTCTTCCTCGTCCAGCTGTGCACCTTCCTCACCCTGATCAACCTGGGCAACATTGGGTGGGCGGGATTGCGGGAGAAAGCCAGAGCGCACAGGGCCTCTGGGCACCATCACAGGTAGAGATGCTTTGCACACTCGTGCATAGTGATCTGCAAGGCCACATCGACCACATGTCTTTCCAACCGCTGGACACTCAGCAGGGTGGAGCAGGTCGTAACCACACCTCTGACACGCTTCTCCAGGCCTTCCGCCCCTCTTGCGGAAGTTGCCACTGGGCCTCCTGGCGCCTCTACCGCCACGCCCCACCGCACATACCTCCTCCGCCTTCACAGGACATGCGCCGGCCTCCATCTTGGGCACACATGCTTCCGTGAACTCCTGGCAACGACCCAGCTCTAGTATGCGAGCCAGGGTGGTCCCAGGTTCCCTCAGTACCTGTCATCGCCGCTTCCCCAACGAGCACGCCTGAATGAGCAGGGTCTTCTACGCGACTTCAAACAGAACCCGGAAACCAACACAGCGCACCACAATTCGGAATATGAAACTGCACTTTAAAATCAAACATCAAGATTGTACTTTTGGTAAAGTACATTTATTTGACATTAAATGTGTAGAGAATATTCAGCAATTGACATATTAAATCGGAATGGAATTTCTTTTCTTTGCTCTCGATCCGCAAATCCGCTAAAGTTTGTGAGTCACGCGCTGTTCCTTTATGTTACACAGGGTGTTGGTTTTCGTTAAAAGAAGCACTTTGGTCACACGGTGAATCGCAAGGCCGTTTCATCAACTAGGCACTAGGCCACCGTAAAGGTTGATATGTTGCTTCTAGCCGCTAGTACTGCGTAAGGGCATATGGGCCCTTGGCGATCTTCCCACAAGATAGTCAAGGTAGTGCAGTTGTTTACAAGAAGCTGCAGCTGGCGATTGAAGAATCCGTCGGCCGCGATCTGGAATAGGTGGCAGTCGCAGTACGGTAGGATGTACCTGTTTTGAAAACATAAAAATTGAAATTAGTCTCGCCAGCCGATCTTTATTACTATTATTCATTTTATTTATTAGGGCCGAGGTGAAACTATTTGCTTGCGATTATAGTGAAATGGAGTATGTTCGGCTCTAAAAGCAATGCGAAAACTGACAAAAGAAATCGAGGTTAACACACAATGTAATGATTTATTAACGTTGAACCACTGAGAAACGACTGTTTGTCTACATGCGTGTCGAATGGGCAAATGCATGCCCATGTGCCTGGTAGAAAGACGATCCCACAAATGTCTCACTTGCTCTTCATTGTAATATGCCACACAAAACGACAAGTACAACTTAACCTGTCTTTAACTGAACGCTATTGTTATTATATTCCGGTATAAAATTGTCTAAAGAGTTACATTATATTTGCCATTTCCATTGTCTCTGCGTAATGCAGTCCGTAAATCCCACTCTGTTTGTGGCAACGATTTTTCATATACTGAACTAACATGAAACTCGGTGTAGTTTCAGAATTTTCAGCCTTATCGACTCTTACGTTATTGCACCCCTCCTTCAAATGAAGTCCTTTCGGCATGGTCCCTGTCGCTCAAGGTAAAAAAAAATAGAACCTTATACTGCCAGTGCGAGTTGTGGGCTCTCCATCCCGCCAGCAAAAAATCAAAGCTGCTGACCTTCACTCTGCACGAGCATACATTCCTACTTTGCAACATCCCGTGTAAAGCCATCTGTGAGAACTTGAATTTTCGACTCCATCTTTGTACTAGGCCTCACTGTGCTAATGCGAACTGGCTTCTCTCCCATCTGCAACGCCTCGCTTGGCGCGTTCCAAGGCCCCCAAGTTTGTCCTTGTTGTCCGCAAGCTTTGCAGCCCTAGAGAACCATAACTATGGAGAAATTGACTTTTTGGGGGAAGGTGAGGAAAAGTATAAAGTACCCAAGGAGTTGAGTTGAAAGTGAGATTTATTGTTTGTTTTGTTATTTGTAATGCGCAAGCCTCCCCTCAGGTAACAGTGCGCAGCATTTACATGAGATTGCGAAGCTTAGTTGCAACAACTAAAATATATACATACACATATTGACAAGGTCAGCGATATGAGGTGAATAGAGAGAGAAGTCAAAGATGACACCCAGGTTGTTCGCCACCCAGGATGGTGAAGGGAGGAGTTAGGGTTAGCATACTTTGTATGTACACTGTACAATAACATTTTTTTCAAAAAGACAATCAGATTATAATGATTTAAACCGGGATTTGTACTTCTCAACAAGCTCTTCTTTGGGTGGACATGGCACAGTGGCAATGTTTGGTGGCAATGTATCTGTGCTCTGCACAGAATCGCTCAAAATCCATGTGTGTGCTTCTCTAGTACATTAACAATAAGGCCTTTGACAAAGTCGAACTCCATTTCCTCATATACTGGTTTGACCACCCATTTCTTACTACCTTTTGCAAAGGCCGTAGTGTAGTGAAGCATCCCTACATTTCCCGTAGTCCTAGATTGTTCACGGCACACATTCCCGTTATGGGCCAAGACCGCTAGTAGAGTCCTATGTTTCATGCCATGTATGCCGAAATGCAATCGCTTTGGCCTGTACTTTAGGCACATATTGTGGAACACCTCCAAGCCTCCTGTGTGACAGAATTCTGTCAGTCCCCTCAAATCTCAAAACTATCTTCTCAATGGCTTTGTGTGGAGGTGAAGATGGAATCAACCACTTCTTCTTCCGTGCCTCCTCTGGGGACAAATGGCCATGTTCACATTGGTGGAAATGTTGGTTTTATGTCTAGCGGTGAACTTTGGTACAGTGGTGCATCAGTGACCGCCATTTTTCAAGTAGGATTTCCACTGACCCTTCACAAGTTTTGGAGCTCCACCACAGATGGTTGCTGATAGACTGGGACCACTGTGAAATACTTTCCAAACCTTTTTTTTTTCCCTGCAGCCGAGATTTTCTTATTGATTGATTTAGCAAGATGCCATACGTCAAATTGATGTTTAATATGTGGGAACTGCTCTCTCATTGTCTTGGCTATTGAAACATGTCTTTCCATGGCTATGAGGTTGATGTGCATTCCCCTCGATTGTAGATATTCCAATGATTTTATAAATCCTTGTTTCTCCATGGCCCTGAGGATTTACATTGGGACACCTGCATGACCACCAAACTCACAATTGTCTTACTATCCATGTCCTGAAAGTGGTAGGTGCAGTACTTGGCAGAAAATCCAGGGCTGTCGCACTGTCCATCGCCGGCTAGCCTGAATCGTTTGCCTTCGAATTTACTTTCTAGAGACAATTGTTCCATTTTCCAAACATCACTAATGGCCGGAAATAATCATGTTGGAATTTGTAGTACTGCGTTTTAGAAATGAAATGGAGTCCCACAAACTGAAAGAAAGACTCTAACTTTCTAAAACTGGAGCCACTAAAAAGTGATGCAGTTGCACACAGTAGATTGCCTGCTGGCAGTTTCCCCAGCATCGGTTGTTCAGACCCTGAGAACGTATGATTTAATCTACAGGCGGCATGTATTGTGACGTTACTGCCTTGTTTTTGACGAGTCACATGAATCAATGACTTCCACATACTTTCCCTCTGACGGAATGCCCACATTTCAGCATACTTATAATATCCATCAAGCAACTGTTGAATACTATGTATTTGCCCTCTTTCATTTGACTGTCATCCTGCATCACAGTTGTTCCAGACTGTATCGTTGTGTACATATCACCAGAATTGAAACTAATATCGCTGATATCATGTTCTGATGCGTCTGTGAATAGTGCTGCTGGTTCATTCTCTGTCATTTCAACATCTGTTACTTGAACATTGATGGGAGAACACAACAATGTCGACAGCTTTTTGGGTGGCATTTTTGTTTGCTGGTGCAGATTGTGTGAATTGATCTGCGACTACTTCAGAGGTATCGTGAATACATCCAGTATCCTCTTCTTGTGGTGGTGCAGTCGCACTGTAGCAATGGTCCGATGAAACTTTGCTGGATTCTCCGGACACATTCAATTCATGTTTTGGCCATTGGACAAATGCATCTCGAGTCTGAACACGCCGCGCCTGAATTAATAGTTCCTCCATAGTGTAAATGGTCTGGCAAGCAACATCTCTCATTTGCTTCACTGTCTGTGTATGTAGAGTTCGTACACCCACGGGTAACTAGAGGACAGATTGGAAAAGGGATGTTCAGTTTAAACACAAGATAAAGTATAGTACAATTGACAGAAAAAAAAAACATAATATAGGCCCCAGCACAAAACAATTTTTAAAAATGTGAATTGTTTGTAACTAACCTTATTTTGGTTTGTTTTCTTTGCAACTTTCTTGACTCGAACTTCAACATCTGCACGCTGTTGCTCCAATTCGTTTCGGCATGTCTTCCCTTCCTCTTGCGCTGCAACGACTATATTTTCTGGATCCGCATAGACAGCATCGAATGACGCTCCATCGACTCCCTGAAACATAGTACTTTGATTCCTATGTATCACAATATTGAAAACATAAAACACACGTGAGGACAACCACACAGGTACATCTCAATAGCTAAACACAAATTAAACATTGTGTAGAACAATCTAACGACAAGTATTCAAGCTCTGATGATCTAGTTCGATGGAACTGTCAGTATCCATACCTCTGGCTCCGCAAAGACTGCCATAAATGATTTTAGTGGAGAGGACGCCTCAGCAACTCCCTGAAACACAGTACTTGCATTAGTATGGTTTTCAATATGTTAATGTTAAAGGACATTTGTACCGCGCACTATCACCACCGAAGTGGTCCTCTGGCGGCTCTGAAAAAGGGGAGGAGTTGGGTGGGTTAGTGGGGATAAGCTGGAAAAGTGCAAGAGAGCAGTGATGTGCTATTGGCAGCCTCAGCCCAGTGGGTCCGTTGGCTGGGCTTGGGGTGTTTTACGGTCCGTAGTGATCGTGTGCTGTTGTGCAAGTCTATGTGTGGTTGGTTTTGTTGTTGCATTGTTGTGAAGTTTGTGCGGATTGCTGCTTTTTAGGCTTGTGGTTGTGTTTGGTTAGAGTTTGAGAGGTGTATGCAGAGGGATGGAATTGTTAGTTGGTTGGTATGTTTGGCATTGTTGTCCTTGCAATTAGGGATTCAATCTAGGTGCGGCACATGCTAACAGTCACATTTCTATCTAGATGCGCTGCAAGCTAAAGTTAGGAATTCCATAGGAGTGTGGCACATGCTAACATTCACATTTCTATCTAGATGTGACCCAAGCTAGGGTTCAGAATTCTAAGTGTGGTGCATGTTAGGAATAACATTTCTATCTCGATGTGACGCAAGCTAAAGTTCAGAATTTCATATTAGTGTGGCACATGCTAACATTCAAACTTCTATCCAGGTGCGACTCGGGCTAAAGTTAAGAGTCCTGAGTGAGGCACATGCTAGCAGTTATATTCCAAAGTTCAGAATTCCATGCGAGCATGGCACATGTTAACATTCACATTTCTATCTAGATGCGACGCAGGCTAGGGTTCATAATTCTAAGTGCGCCACATGCTAACAATCACATTTCTATCTAGATGCGATGCAAGCTAGGGTTCAGAATTCTAAGTGTGGTGCATGTTAGGAATAACATTTCTATCTAGATGTGATGCAAGCTAAAGTTCAGAATTCCATACGAGTGTGGCACATGCTAACAAACACATTTCTATCTAGATGCGACGCAGGCTAGAGTTAAGAATCCTGAGTGAGGCACATGCTAACAGTTACATTCTAAAGTTCAGAATTCCATACGATTGTGGCACACGCTACCATTCACATTTCTATCTAGATGCGACGCAAGCCAAAATTCAGAGATCCATACTAGTGCGGCACATGCTAACATTCACATTTCCATCTAGATGCGACGCAGGCTAATGTTAAGTTCCCTACATGTGTGATACTAGCTAAAAAAGTTCATTTGCATCAGAAGGCAACATTTACAATCCATTTACAGTGGTAACAAGTCTTTCTAAGTATGTATTGTCTAATTCTATGACAGTCTATGCTATTGAAGGTAAGGTAGAGTGACAGGGGCCTTCTGGAGTAGAGTAATTGCTCTACACCCCACCCATGCCACACTCACAGTTTTGTTAGTGTCTGCTGGCTTCATTGGCTTCCCCTGCTGACACCTGCAGACACATCTTGGAGCCGCCAATGTAGGAGCCGCCCTTTGCCTTGAGGCCCTTAGCCGCAGGGGCTTCCGGGCAGAGGGCTGCCCAGGGAAGGACGGTTAAGATCGTCAATAGCACCAATCGCAGGGCGGGGTTGGACTCAGGAGGCGGGTGGAGGGCAGGTAGCGGCGAGCGGTTTGCTAGACCCTAGCCAGCAGCATGGTATTCACCAATGGGAAGCGGTGGGCGGGTTGGGAGGCGGGAGGGAGAGGGGAGACCAGGAAATGGCCGCCGGGAATTACAGCGCGCACGGGGCCTGGGAGCATTTTTTTATTTTTTTATTAAGTGGGCAAATGGGGGCACAATGTGGACGCCTGCACTCACCTGCTTCTTCCGTGTTAAATCTTGCTTTTGCCAATCTCTGGGCCCTTTACTTTCATTGGGACTGGATCCTAGAGGTGGGCAGTGATTGGTGGCAGCACACCGAGACTTGGGTGCCAAATTGTCAATTCTCTACTTTTATCCAAGTACTTTCTGTAAATGTCCAGTAGCATCTGTACTCCAAAACTTACCTGCAAATGACATATGCCATTCTTTTTTTGGACCCTCCTCCTACCACCAGGTCTCATGTCCCAGCCAGCCTCCATTGTCTGCCTTACTGGTATTGACTGGTGGCTTGACTGGAGGGAGGGTGGTTGGTGCATGTGTGTGCGTGTGTGCGCACATGTGGGCTGAGTGGTCGGTGGACCATTGCAATTAATGTGGGGGCCCACATCATGAATAAGATTTACATTGGCATATTGGCATATATTCTAGGCACCACCAATATTGTAAACATAACACACACTTGGGGTCGACGGCACAGGTACATATAAAGAGATAACCACAAATGATGCATTGTCTAAAAGAATCAATAGATATCTAAATATGATCTGATTTAATCGACTTATTTCTCCGATTTATTTACATCTGCATCATCTAAATGGGATGTTGTGATTGTAGAGGAACCTCCGTCGTCTCCCTGAATCACAGTACTTGCGTTAATACGGAAGAAAGTATAGCAAATGGAATCACGTTATATGATCACGCTCGATGGAACTGTCAGTATCCATATCTCCTGCTGCTGAAGAATATCTATGGATGTTGTAAATGTAGTGCGCACTTCCGAAAGCTGTTGTACCGATTCGTATACGCATGGTCCCGCTTCCACTTCCCCTGGAATTACTTGAATGTCAGGCTCCGCATCAAGTGCAGGGTTTGACGCTCCATCAACTGCCTGAAACATAGTACTTGCATTAGTGAGGATTACAATATTGAAAACATAACACACACTTGGGGTCGACCGCACAGGTACATATCAATGGCTAACCACGAATGAAACATTGTGGAGAACAATCAATCGACAAGTATTCCAGCTCTGATGATCTAGTTCGATGGAGCTGTCAGTATCCATACCTCGTGCTGCTGAAGAACATCTAGGGATGTTGTCAATGTGGTGGACGCTTAGCATCTCCCTGAAAGACAGTACTTGCATTAGTATGGATAACACTAATTATAACTGAAAACAAACACTAGGGGATGACAACTAAGGTGTATATCAATTGGAAAGCACTAATCAAAAATTTAGTAAAATAATTACACGATACATAAAAACTATTACTTGACATGCATAAAACAAATCTGTAGCGTAATAGCTAAGTAAGATTACCTGATACGCGCTAGAAGTGGTTGATAACTGCGGGCATGTCACGGATGTAGAATGTTCTTGCCTCAGATTCAGTGGATAGTCAAGCAGTTGTAAAGGTAAATTATTGTTTGATAATGAAATGCCAATATTAAAAATTGCCATGTAAGGCGACAGAATACTTGAGAATAATGCTATTGAAAATGTGCAATATAGCACATTTCCCTGGGCCCATAAATAGATTTCCTTTGAGGGTTATAACATCGAAAAATAATTTATTGATCAAGAAGCTATACTCATATCAATATCGAAAGTATTACAAGGGACACAACACCTAAAATATCAATTTGGCTTCCTACACACTACCGCAAGGCCTAAAGCTAAATCCGGACACTTGCCTCACCAGTGGCGGAATGTGGACGAATAGAGTGGTAATAGCGTTTGCGAGCAATTTTCGTGTCGTTCGCTGTTTATTCTTCTTTGTTACCCAAGATGTGGCGTACATGTTGGAGGAAAAGTGCCAGCTGCAGATGCGGTATCGATCACCCCTTTTGTCCTCAAAGATTTGTTGTACTCTACTTTCAAGCTCTTCCGGTGGATATCCGCAATGTCTGACCCATTCTCTTATTCGATCAACAGTTTTAGAGAATACATGCATTGTAGTGCCTTCAGATTTAGCAAGGGTCTTCGAAGGGCATCCGCTAATCGAACGGGCAGGCATTATTGAAAATTCTGAAAAGTAAATATCAAGACTATTATAAAACCTTGATGAATAAAAATGCCATAAAAAGTAAATGAACCTTACAATGTTCAATGCAAGGTTTGTTTTGGTCGCCGGAACTATACCAGTTCATCGAGTGCGAATTAGTATTTGCATTACTTTCACAAATTAAAAAATGATGGAACTAAACTCTGAACATGTGACTCGTCCCTTGGATGTACTGTCTTGCACGAGAAGGAAACATGCTTACATTATAGACAGGACCCGCAAAGGATGCAATTTGATGACAATTGACACAGATGAAAATAAATAGATCTATTGATAGCATAACAATTGAAACTCAAGTCAATAGCAATGAGACCAATGAACATAGCACTATTGAGTACTCTACTCGCAAATAGAGATTTAAAAATGACTGAAAAATGGCTGTGATTCATGGCCTTACCTTGACCAACAAACAGTTAGATTCAGCAAGCCCAGAAGTTTGTGGCAGGAGAACAGGTAGATAGCCAGTGCTAGCACACTGATGAGTTTGCTCGAAGCGGTCACAGAAGTTCACAGATAGCACGACGACGAGCAGATTAGCATCTATCTCAGTGGTTCTCAGGTAGCACGTTCAGGAGTTGACTTGCAAAGCACAAAGATGTTCTCATGAGAAATATCAAGTGGTTTATAAAGTATTAGAAATAGGGGTGTGTTTGTGAATGAATGACGTGTATATGTCGTGGTATTATGTGGTTTGCAGGGGGGGCGGGGTGGATGGGCCGGTGGGGATGCAGACAAGGCACAGGAAGACTCTTGAATGGAGACACACTTATGTGGATTGCAGGGGGGCGGCCTGCTTCAGGGGAGGCCTGCCTGGAGACACAAGGTCTGAGGAGGCCATGTGAGCAATGGCTCCTGGGCGTGGGATACCTTTTAAAGTGTACATGGTGTTTGGCACCTTGGCCGCTATCGCCCCTGACGGCACACCATGGCAGCGCTCATCCCCGGGTGCGAACTGCCTTTGATGGGGGGGGTGGATGGGCCGGTGGGCGTGCAGACAAGGCACAGGAAGACTCTTGAATGGAGGCACACTTGATTCATTTAAAAAATCGAAACAACCGTTGTTAAAATATGTGGTGTTTTATTTTGTTTCTTATTTTGATGGCACAAAAATACAAAACTTTACACATTGTACAGGTCAGTTTGCAGCACAGCGAGGGAAAATCCCCTGTACTGACTGCTGTCACTGGGGAAAGTTTGTCTTATGGCACCAACGGCACATGCAGGCATTACTCTTCGAACGCGGTGTCCAAGTCTCCCGTGAAGCCACCATGTAAAGGAACGATAGGCCACCAGCCTGTAGCACCTGTGAAAAAGAATGATACAAACTGTTTTTAAATGACCAAGATAAGATTATTAAACCTTTGTTGTCAATGACAATTCTTGTAACTAATGGCATTCTGCTTGGACAAATGCTATCTAGACACTGCACAATATTGAACGACTTTCATGCGTTACAATGATATGTAAATGTAATTTTGAGTATAGGAGACGGCTATGAAATAGGAGTGGCATCACAACCAGAGTATACTTACTCGTTACTCGGATTACGAGGACGAACAGTTGCGCGAAGTTCGTGCATAAGCCCCATCATTATCCTCAACACGGACCGTGTGAGGCAGGCTGCCCTGAAGTCTGGCAGCTCGGTGATGCATTGCGGCCGTGGCTCGACTTCCGAAATGTAGGCCACGCATCCAGAGTTTTCACAGCAGCAGCAGTTCTCATCCTCGGTTGGCATTAGCTCGCACCGATTGCATGTGCACCAGGTGGAAACACCGTCCATGCGATTAGGTCCAGTGTCTTCATCCGTTGATTCGTCCTGCCAACTGCCGTCCAAAGCCCCATCGTTTTCGCATGTTTCCCTTTCCAGTAGTTCCTCCTCGGTTTACCCGGGCTCGTACATGTAGGGCATTATTGTAGCCATTGTGTGGTAAACAAACTAAAATAATTTATAGCGATGGTACTGGTATCTGTTCACACGGGCTACAAGCGGCAAAGGTAGCTGACCAGAGCACATAAACGAGTCACAGAATACTCAAAGCAACACAGAGAGAGGAATGGAATCGAAAATCTGCTGCTGTGTGTTGTCAAACGGTCTGTTTATACTTATTGAGTAAAGAGGCGTCCTGCCATTTCCATGGCGATACGTCATTAGCTGAAGCGCAGCGAATGTTGACACGAGACGTGCTTTGACGTTGTGAAATGGGCGGTACATGTCTGCTGATGACAGGCTCAGGGGCGGGGGATATGATTTAGTGCTGCAAAAGCAGGTCACAACACAGGGCGATGCGGCAAGTGATAAGATTATCATAAAATGGCGGCGCCCTGCTGCCTGTTTTCGCGTGTGTTTAATGGACGAAAACTCGGGTTAGGTCCATAGGGAATTTTTCTAATATCGACCGACTTAGGCTTAAAAACACATGGCCGACCCGTAGGGACAATAACAATTTCTGACCGAACCATTCCTTTAAAGGGGCAGCACCACATATGTTATTGAGGACTTTTATGACATCAAACAAACATCAGGTGTTGCCAGCTGATAGCCCTGTGTTGCACTCCTAATGGGGTAAAAACCCCTATGTGATTTAATGATCTATCGTGAGAGGGGATCTCCCATTTACCAGAAGGCACCCTCCCAAAGGTGTACATAGAGCTCTCCGATAGACTTGGGTAATCTAGTACTCATATATGTACATAACAGTCATGAACTGTGTATTTTAAGTAAATGAATGTCCACCTGGTAGAGTCTGTTCAGGAGCCACCAAGAACCTTCACACTACAAGTGCACAACACATGTATTTTATATGTCACAAGGTAATTAGACACATTACAAAAACCATTAAGTAAAATGAAATTAGATTCCAATTCAAGTCTCAAATATACAATTGGATCAGATATCAAACTCAGTGTTTAACAGGCAGCATCAGAAGACCTTTTCATTTGGTGCAATTGTACAATACAATACATATAGTCGTTCAACTTCAGAATAAACTGGCAAAGTGTAGAGTATCCAGAAACATAGGTTTTCTGTAACTAAACATACAATAGTTCATATTTGTAGATAACAAACGTATTTGCAGATAACAAAAGTATTTTTCAGTCCTAAACACTCCTAGAAGTAATTAAGTGCCAACGCGTTTCGGATTCGGATGAATCCATCTTCAGGGCAGGAAATATGAAGTTTCTTCAAATTTAAATGGGTATTCCTAGGGAAATATAAATAAACTAGTTAGCTAATTGGGAATTATAAATGAAAAGATGTATTGAACACCCAAAGGTATGCACTAACCTTAGTATTGACGTTTAGAAATCAAGATTCTTACAATCTGTGTAGTGAGCGAAAAAAATTAATGTCAGCTTGTGAAAATTTAAATTTTAGTTCACAAAGTCAGAAAGCAAAAAGCAAAGGAGTAACACTCACCACGTTCAAAGGCGAATATGGATCACCCCGGATGTGAGTGGGTTGTTAGGAGGTCAATCACATGGTGCGTGTACTGTAATTAATCAAAGAACCGAAATGGAATTACTGAGGAAACCACGAGGGTAATGATGGTGAAGAGTCTACTAAGGAATGTATGGAGTATAACTCAGTAGAGTTAACAAGGTCTGGTAAACTTAATGAAGTGAAGAGAGAAAATGCAACAAGCCAAAATAAATGGCGGGATCCGTGACTACCACGAATTGGGCTCAGAATTCGTATGAGATGCATATTAACGATTTGGGATGTATGCATTTTGCAAAATAATCGATTCTACAGCCCCTACGGCTGTTCAAGGGTTCCAACAGTCTTACCTATAATCACAGCACGGTCGCAGAGTACGAGATGTCCACTAGTCAGACGCTCGGCTCGCGAATGCGGGTTTATAAATGGTCGCCATGGCAGCCTCGCACATGCGCGATGCTCCGGATGACGCCATGTTGGTGGGGGCATGCAGCTAACTAACAATCAAAATTGTCGATCCACGGGCTTGTATCACATCTGAAATGCCTGTTGTTGTAAAGAATGTTATAAAGCTATCGCCGCATCTAGTGTTAATAACTGTAGGTTCCGACACAAAACTCATACCTCGAGTGGGTTGCTATGGTGACAACATGAACAGCCGAGGCGCTGCAGGGTGCTGCGTCTGGCTGTGAGGAGGCAGACCACGGGGATCTAATACTGATGGGTAAATCATTTGGACACTGTGTAACCTAACTGTAGCACAGGTAAGGCTGACCTACTGAATTGAAGGTCTCATTGACGGCCCGGGGGCCTAACAGGTGAGCAATCTGGGTGTTGTGAATGGCCATACTGCTGTGTGTGTGGAGTGCGAGGAGGGACACCACCGCAGCCTAGAACAAGGCTGCGTGGTGTCCCCCCTCACACCCTGGAATAGTGATGCTCAGCCAGACCAGTCACAGAACAAGGCAGGACAAAGCCCGCGTTCAGTCCGTCTGGATGGCTGGTTAAAGTGAGTTGGTGTTATTAGTATCTTTGGTGGCTAAGGTTAAGCCAGTCGGTGTAATGTAGGAAACATACCTCTGAAACATAACAGAGCGACTAAGATGGTTGCATGTATACAAACAACAACCATAACTTGAAATTGACATTTATGCATTAGAAACAAACATAGGCATAACATAATGTTAGACAAAGCACATCAGATCGAACTCGCAGTTCATGCCCCTTGGGGTTAAACAATCCAGCAGATCAATCCAAAAAATTTCCCTTTGTAGCAATCGTCTGTGTACATCACCCCCTCTTGGGCCTGCTTGTACTTGTTCCAAAATAATACATCTTAATTGGGCAATTGAGTGCCTAGCTTCTAAAAAGTGCATTGACACTGGAGATCTCAAATTTTTGGTTCTAATGTTTGATTTATGTTCAGTCCATCTCAGCTTTGCTTTCCTCATGGTGATCCCCACGTAATATGGACCACAGGGGCATTTAAGTGCATATACAACATTCGTTGAGTCGCACGTACAGGAATGTTTAAGAAAGATGGATTTGCCCGTATGGGGATGTGAGATTGTGTTGCCCAAAAGAAGATTACTACAGTGCTGGCAATTGTAGCAGGGTTGTGTACCTTTGTATTGTGTAGTTATTGGAAAGTCAGCTCCTGTCTCGGCTCGAATCAGGCTGTTCCTGAGAGCCCTGCTGTTTCTATATGCAAATATCAGGGGCTCTTGAAAAAGGGATTGAGTTTCAGGGTCCATTTGTAACATTGGCCAGTTCTTGTGGATAATGTTCCTGATTTTTCTGCTCTGACTAGAATGTGTAGTCACGTACACTAATTTCTCCTCTTTGTTCTTGACTTTAGTCGTGAGCAGAGTGCCTCTCTGTACATTTGACACCTTCTCTTCAATCATGGCGATCGAGGCCGATTTGTATCCCCTCTCCCTGAATTTGTGACGTAGGGCCACTGATTGTCTTGCATATTCTGATTCCTCTGAAATGTTCCTGCGATAACGTAGGAACTGACTCAGTGGAACGCTTTCAATTGTCCTCTGCGGATGGAAACTCGTGGCTAGCAAGAGGCTGTTCCTGTCAGTTGTCTTCGTGAATATCCTGGTTTCGAGTTTAGCATTTTTCACATAGATTTCCACGTCCAGGAAGTTGATCTTGAATTTACTGGTTTGGGTGGTGAATTGAATACGTGGGTGCATGTTGTTCATCATATGGAAGAACTCAACCAGTTCGTCCTCCGGGCCAGACCATATGCCAAACACATCGTCAATATACCTTACGAAGATGGTGAGGTGGCGCAGCCATCTTGCTGAGGTGAGAACATGTTCATTTTCCAGATAATACATATATGTATTGGCATAAGCAGGGGCCATGGCCGCCCCCATGCTGGTACCTGAGAGTTGTAAGTAGTACCTATCTTCAAATCTGAAAAAGTTATTCATAAGAACTAATTTCAGCAGTGTTAGGACAAAGATCTTGTCCCCTTGGCAGTCGTCCGACCTCAGAAGGAGCCATTCGACTGCCTCAAGTCCCGCATCATGTACTATATTGGTATAGAGCGAGGTGACATCCATCGTAAATAGGGTATCTCTTCCATCAACAAAGAGTACTTCCTTAAGTTTCTTCAGGAAGTGTGTGGTGTCCTTAATGTACGTCAGAGTTTCTTGTACAAGGGGTTGCAGAATCTTGTCCAGATATTTAGCCAGTGGTTCCAGTAGACTGTGGCTGCTATAATCGGTCTCCCTGGTGGGTCTAGTAATCTCTTGTGAATCTTGGGAAGAATATATATCACTGGTGTGATAGGGTGTGCTTTTTCCAGAAATATGCGAGTTTTTTCAGAGATAACCTCTCTGTGTTCTGCCTCATCAAGTACTTGTTTGATTAGCTTCATCAAATCCTCCGTTGGATTGTGATTTATTTCTTTGTAGGTATCCTGATCCGCAAGTTGTCGCTCCACTTCCCTGATGTATTTGATTTTATCCATTAGAACTAGAGCCCCTCCCTTGTCGGCTGGTTTGAAGATAATGTCTTTATTATCTAAGAGTCTTTTCAGGGTTTGTCGATCCGTAGCTGTAAAGTTTCCTTGGTTCTTTGATTTGTATTGGATCTTCTTGAATTGTTTCAGAACAGTTCTTTCAAACACAGTCAGAACATCATTATTCACGGGCGGGTTAAATGTGCTCTTGGGTGAAAGTTCCAGAAATTCTGAGGGTTCATTCATGTTTTCTTCTTCTTCAATGGAATTGAAGAATACCTTCAGCCTTTGCGCATAAGCTTAAAGAAATCTATTTTCTCTTTCAGCAGGCTGGTGTTATATTGGGGCACAAAAGACAGACCCTTCCGTAAAACTTGTAATTCGATACGTGACAATGTGTAAGATGATATATTAACCCCTATGTCTTCTTCCCCACTGGTTTCTTTCTCTCCGATTTTTTTCTTCCTCTGTCCTCGTCGGGTTGGTCCTTTTCTAAAAAATCAGAGGTACTTGCTGCAGCGCTTTCTGTTAATGGAGTCGAAGGTGCTACCGTTGCTGTGCTTGGACTGGTTTCTAGTTCGGCACTGGAGGCTTCCGAAGAAGTAGTATCACTTTTAATGGGTCCTGTTCTTGGGGGCCGTGGTTGGAGTGGTCTTGGAACACGTAAGCCGTAGTATTCTTGCCAGTTATAGACTATATCCAATTTGTAGTCTTGCGTGTCTCTCCTGAACTTTCTGATCTTTTTTGTCTCGAGTTCTTGTTTGTACTTGGCTATAACATGGGCACCAGGTCACATACCCTCAAGGTTGTTAAGTCACGGCCTCTGCACACGCCTGCCGGATGTTCGTTGTTAGGGAGCCTTCGATATCTAATCACTTTCAGATTTTAGCAGATAAGAGAATTTGTAGTCAAGTTCCATACTATAAGCGGGAGACCTGGTTTTACTTTTGTCTTTCCCCTTTGGCAACACTGTGTGATCCTGGGAAGATCATACTGTACCTCTGTTCCCTTATCCACTAGCACAGGGAGCACCAGGACATAGAGATGCACATCAGTACTTTGTGTTCCACCGCATGTGCCTAGATGCGAGAAGCGGGGTGGGTGGCCTTGCATTCTGGAAGAAAGGAGGGTTGTTAGTGCACACCTAGCATATAACAATACATTATAAGCAAGTTAACAATTATAGACAAGATTATAGGTGCGGGGGAGGAATGATGACCCTGACGCAAGATCACAAAATTGACAAAATAGAGAAAGAAAGTCCAATGTATGGATTCTCCCGTCCCCTGCAAACTTTCAATGCTGTAAACCAGCCAACCTGTTATGCCAAAATCAATCAGCCATATGGTGGTTTTGGACAAATCAAGGAGTAAAAGGAGTGAAGATAATTTATTGGCTTCAATGCCTTCTGTAGGCCAAGCAATCTGAATTGAGCTTGACACGTTTCGGGGTTAAAACCCCTTGTTGAAGAGCACATCATACGGCAAGAAAATACCAAAACAAATGTACAGAAACTGCATATACATACAAATCAGCAATTTTACAATACCACACATTTTAGACTAGTGACACAGGTGCTCCTAGTGCAAATGATATGCATGCATTCATATTCCAGGTAGTGCAGGGAGTACAAACAATCCAACTATATACCAAAAAAGCCAACTAAAAAGAACCAACCAAATTTCTGTATCCCTCATTCCCCTCAGAACGTGCATACAGTGGGTGGCTATCACGGAAAAGCCCAACTTGCCTCAAAGTCAGAAATGCCACTCAAACGAATGCAGTAGGCAAGATCAATTTACAACCAGCAATCTATAGGCAATGGGCCTCATTACGACCCAGGCGGTAAGTTACCGCCTGGGCCGTGACTTTACCACCATGGCGTAAACTACGTTTACGCCATGGTGGTTGGCGGATTTACCGCCCCATTCCAACCTTGGCGGGGCGGTAAATCCCCATTTTCCCATTTACCCTTCCCCATTCCCATTTTGCCCCATAGGGCATAATGGGAGTGGGGAAGGCGTTAATTACGCCACCGTAAATTACGGTGGCGTAATTAACTCCATGGTCCCTTAGCGCCATGGATTTTAACACCTGCTAAAAGCAGGTGTTAATATCTCCATGGCGCTAAGGGACCTCGTACTCAGGCGGTAAGGGTCGGCGCTGTTTACGCCGCCGTAAAACCCTTACCGCCTGAGTTGTAATGAGGCCCAATATGTGGGGAAAAAGCAAGAACAAAGTCACTAAGGACTACTGACAAGGTATTCTGAAAATTGTTTACACCACAAGTCTGGTTGTCAGACTAACCTGGTCCATAAACACTTAATAGCCACTCAACTGTAGGTGCCCGGAGCGTTTGCGCTGCTTCATGAAATAGCTGGAATGGAATGGACGTAAACCAAATACTTCTTAGTTTCTCTCTAAAAAAGTATGTAAATGGGTTTCAGCTGCAGCATTTCCAGTACGGAAAAACTGCACTGCGTATACACACATCAAACTGTTTAAAAGTGTAAGCTTACCCTGATAGAAGCTACTTCTCACTCTCATAGAAACATATTACCAGTACTGTTCTGCTTCTAGGGTGTGCACTCTTTGTTTGTTTCTGGATTTCTTACTGTCCCAACCCTCCCCCTTGCAAATGACTGAAGCAGTCCGGTGTCTCTATGCCCGTTTGAATCTCATTTGTCCGTGCCACATCTGTGACTGGAACAGCTGTATTTCATAAGCCCTGCCAGGCCAACTTTGTTAGGGCTGCCATTGGCTAAGGGCCCTAAGGCAAAGGTTAGCTCCTACAGAAGCAGCTTCAGATTGTGTCCGCAGTGTCGGCCAGGGAAGCAAAAAGCCTGCATCCGTCAACCTGCTGCTATGAACCAGGTGGTTGCTGTGCGCTCAGGGGGCGGGGGGCTTGGGTAGCAATCACTGCACTCCACTAAACTGACCCACCCCCCAAATGATTCCTATTTCGCTACCACACCACCCTTTAGCATCTCGGTTAATTGTATTGTTTAGCCACCCATCACATTTACTGTGGAATGTTGGATTTGCACTGCTGCTTTGTTTCCAACTAGGCCTTTTTCCCTCTTTTAAATCAAATCTGGGTGGTTTTGCATTGTGGTTACTGTTGTACTGTGAACTGTGTCCCTTTAGGCTCTCCCACTCTCTAGGTCCCCACACCTGCTGGGGGTACATTTGTACTGTTGTGTGTCTGCTGTCTGCTCCTCCTGTATGTTCCCTACTGTGTGATCCCAAACCCCCTATATGCTTCCTATGTTTTTTGCGATGCTGGGCTGTCTCTCTCCTTCTCTCTTTTGCTCCCTCCTCCTACACTTTCCTCCTTGCACCCTCTATGGTGCTTTCCCTCTCTCCCATCTTCTAATTGCTACTCTATCTCCTATCCTATGCCGCTCACTAAGTGTGGACGGAAGAGGTTCAAGAGGGACATCCTGGCCTCCAACCCAGGCCTCCCTATCGCTGATACTTATATCAGTGCTTCCTCCAGACAGACTCTCACTGACATCCTCTTTGTCGTTCCCTCACCAGACCTATGGTCTCCTCATATGGTTTCGGTTCTTTCTCTTATCTCTTCCTCTCCCATTAATGGTGGCACTCGGTGGGCGGCCCTCTTGACCTGCTTCGACTCCTCCAAGACCATCATTAATGTCTATCTGAAGGTCACCATTCTTGTCAGGGCCCTCAGCCCTCAGGTTCTTTTTGATAGGCATTGTGCACGCCTTATCAACTTCCTTCCCTATCCTGCTACTCCTACTAACACCTCTCTGCCACCTTCTGCCTCTGTCACCTTTCTGGCCCCCTCCCACCTCCTCTCTGGATACTATGCCACCTCCTGCTACCAGTTCTGCGTACTCTCGGGCCCCTCAATCACTTCCGCTGGGTGTACCGCAAGCCTCTACCCCACCCTGGAAGACATTCACATGTGGCAATTGGCTCCACATCGCTACTCTCAACTCTCGCTCTGCTCTCAAATACTCCTCTGACATCTACCACCTCCTCGGAGAACTTGACCTGGATGTCCCCGCTCTCACAGAGACATGGTTCATGGCCAGCTCTGTCACTAGTTTTGACACTCTCCCCCCTGATGGCTACAAGATCCTCTCCGAGCCCAGAACCAACCGACCTGGAGGTGGAGTAACTCTGATCTTTCCATAGTGGGTCCCTGCTTCTGTCATTCCTATGCCGGCTTACTCCTTCTTTGAATGCATGCTGTGCATTATTTCTATCTCCCCTGGCCTCTCTCTGACTGTGGCCACCACCTACAGGCCTCCTGGCCAGGTTCTGCTCTTCCTCTCAGAGTAGGCTGACCTCTCCTCCTCTCTTCATGCCTCTACCTCTCAGCTTCTCCTCCTCAAAATCCACCTGAATGCTTCTAATCCCCCCTCTGGGCTATTCTGTAACCTCTGTGGCACACTCTCTCTTTCCATTCTACACTCTGCCCCGACACACTCTGCCGGACACACCTTGGATGTTCTCATCTCCTAAGACATCCCCCTCTCTAACCCTTTCACCACTCCTCTCTTGGACTGACCACTTCCTGCTTTCCCCTCACCTGAAACTCTCTGTCCCTCAGATAAAGCCCTCCCCAGCACTGCCACCTGCCTTCTCGTTCATTCGGCCCATGAAGTGGGTGTCGGTGGATGCCTTTGCCTCTATTTTCTCTGCTCCTCCTACTACTGCGGCTAACTCGCACTTTGACACAGCCCTCTCTAACCTGAATCTCCAACGCTCTGGACATCCTTGCCCATGTCATGTGAAAATGTCTGAAGCCTACCACCAAGTGCAACTCTTGGTATGACTCAGACCTTGCCGTCCTGTAACGCAAGTGCAGGATGGCTGAGAGGAAGTGGAGGTCTTCGGGTGCATCATTTGACAAACTTGCCTGGCGCCTGCTCCCAAGGCAATACTTACTGTGTCCTGGCGAAGAAGAGAGTTAACATCCAACCCTGCGTCTCTGCAGCCTCTAACAACCACACGGCCAAACTCTTTAAAATCTGCAAGATGCTGGCCAATCCTTCTGCAGTCTCTACCTCTCCTGTTCCTTCCCTGCCCCCCTGTACGGCCTTGGCTTCTCACGTCACCTCTAAAACCCAGAACATCCTGTCCTCGCTCTCCTCTTCCTCTCCTTCTACCTCTCCCGGCCCCCCTCTGGCCACTTGCCCCTCTCCTCCTCCTTTCTCCTCTTTCTCTCTGACAACACCCAGCAATGTTTCTAAACAAGTCCAATATATGATAGTGTCACCCAAACAGGTGCTCCCCTGCTCCTCCAGATCCATCAAGGACCACATTGACACCCTGGCTCCAGCCTGGGGCGAGGTCTGCAACCACTCTTTCACCACTGGATCCTTCCTCTCTCGCCTCAAGCACTCCCTTATGCAGCCCCTCCTTAAAAAGCCTTCTGTTGGCCCTACCTGCCCGGCAAACTATTGCCCGATCTCTATGACTGCTTTCCTGGGCAAACTCCTGGAAAAGCTGGGCATCTCTCAGCTTATTCGCCACACTGAAATTGTTTGTTGTCTCCATGACCATCAGTTTGGCTTCAGAGCAGACAGAGGCATTGAAACTGCTCTCCTGAACACCCATGACGATCTGCTCTCAAATCTTGATTCCAGCCTTCCTTCTGTCCTCATCCTCCTTGACCTTTCCTCTGCTTTTGACACAGTTGATCACGCCATCCTGATCAATCGACTCCGCGAGAACCTGCGCATCACGGACCAGACCCTGGAGTGGTTGACCTTCTTCCTCCTGGAGAGACCCTCCTGGGTCCAACTAGGGTGCTTTCTCTACACCACCTCTCTCTCAACTTGTGGTGTTCCCCAGGGCTTTCACTTTGGCTCTTCAATGTCTACCTGGCCCCTTTGGCCCACCTGATCTCTACCTTCTCTAACATTCAGTGTTATGCGGATGACACTCAGATCTCTTTCAGACTCCTCTCAGCCTCCTCTCTCGCTCATTCCTAACTAGCCTCAGTTTAGGATTGTTACACCTCCAATGATCTCTGCCTTATTGCCACTTAGACAGAGATCCTTCTCATTGGGACCCCTGCACCTGCTTTCCCTCTCTCACTGTGGCTGCCCTCCTTGGGCCCGGCAAAAAACCTTGGTGTCATCTTCGACTCCACTCTCTCCTTCTCTTCTCAGGTCACCAACCTTGCCAAGAAGGCCTACTACCAGCTGCACCTCCACAAAGCTATTCTTCCTTTTGTCACTTTCCCCCAGATGCTCACTGTTTCTAGAGCCCTGGTTCTCTCTAGGCTGGACTACTGCAACAGCCTCTTTTTCAATATGTTTTCCTCTACTCTTCGCCCTAGGCAACTAATCCAGAACAGGACTGCAAGATTTATCCTTGGCCTCAAGCACAGGGACCATATCTCTCTAGCCCTGAAATCTCTCCACTGGCTCCCGGTGGCTGCAAGGATCAGGTTCAAGACCCTCTGCATCGTCCACAAAGATTTCGGGGGCTGCTGGGGCTTGCCCTACATACAACTCTCTTCCAAAATACCTTCCTTCCGAAGCCCTTAGCTCAGCTACCTCCAACTCGCTAAGGAATAGACTCTTCTCCGGGCATTGAGTGGGGAGTAGATCTCTTTCCTCTGCTGGTGCCTCTCTCTGAAATGGCCTCCCTGCCCATCTGCAACATGAGCCAGACCACCTGAAGTTCTGGAGCTGCTCAAGACCTTCCTTTTCTCCTCTGTTTTCTCTCTCCCCCTGCTGGCCCACCTGACTGTGGCACGGACTGGTTGTTTTTCTACCCCAAGAGTGACACTGGGTACCAGGATCCTCCATGATCAGTCTCCCCTGCACTACCTCCGGGCCTACAGCACACTTAGAGGCTGTAACTGTAACTTCTACAGTCCCCTGCCTCCTTGCACTTACCTAGAGCCGCACTGCCCTGGCTGCACTCACTGCTGCCCTGATTGCACTTTCCCTTCCCTCTTTCTGGTACTCCCCCCCCCCCTCTCACTTCCCCCTGCACTTTTATGCTGTGTGGGAAACCTGAAGGTGTCTCCCTAGCTAGTCCCTGGGGTTCTGTCACCCAGGTGGCCAGGACTCTGCCATTGCTATTGGATACAGTTCCTGGGTTTGGACCAGTGAGGGAGGATCACCTGGATCGGGGGTCCTCGGGGGTAGAAGTGGGACACCGATGGGTGGGACGCAGTATCCCCCTTTTTCCAATTTTCAACACCTTTTCTCCATCCTCACAACAAGGACATTCAGAAGCACTGTCCCCCTTTTTCCACACAAATACTTTTTCACACCACAAAAGACAAGGGACTAATTCTAGAGCTGTTTACCTGATATGTCCCCACTCAAGGGTCAATTGACCAGAATCACACATACCTGACAGGCCTTTCTCATCCCCACAGGGATAAAAGGTGGAGCACAAAAGCACAATATGAGCAAGGCAGACCCCACAACGAGAGAGCTATCCACGCACAGCAGTTCAAGAGGAGGAGAAAGGTGGTGAGAATCGAAGGGGCAAATAGGAAAGAAGCAACCTTGCCCTTTCCAAACCAGACCGCAAAGCCGCCTCAGATATAAGACCGCGAACAATGGCCCCAGTGTGTTGCAGCAGATGTCAATGGTACACAGAGCATGCCTACGCTGATAAGCAGGACCGAGGGAGACACCTGATACTGTGGTACCGGCCTTGACTCCAAATAGAGTGAAAAGCAAAGTGGTTCATCACAGCCGGTAAATCGAAGGGGAACTGATAAAGAAACTGAAGTGTGTTGAATGAAAGTCCCAAAGTGGCACATTGAGGAAAGTTCAAAGAACTGTAAATTGTTAAGGGGAGACCAGCTGCAGAGGAGTCCGGCACCACGTGGGTGCTCACTGCTTGATCCCGCGTTGAATGACTACTGATACCAGAAGGCCATAGGGGTGCCACAAAGGTCAAAATGGTCATATAGGTGGTCTAGCAAAATCCCTGTACAGTCGTCTTTGACTGGCAAACCAGTGAAAAAACAAGGGAAGTAAATCCTGCATCAGAACAAAGTAAAAGGAATTGTGAAACGGCAAAAGGGAACCTGGCGGAGGATGCCAATAAAGAGGGGCGAAGTCTAAATTTCAAAGAAACAGTTAGTTGACAAAAGTGAAGACATTAAGATTTGTGAATGCTAAAAGAAAAATTGATTTATGAAAAGCCATAGTTGAACCTGATGGGAGGGAGGCTGATATATGAGAGGGTTCTACGCCCAGAGGAGGGGGGGGGCACAGAGGTTAAGAATCATCATCTGAAGTGCAATCCAAAATAACTTTTGTTTGTTATTTGAGCCTCTCAGATCGTCAGAAGCAGGAGAGACAACCTCTGAAGTTCCTGATATTGATAAAAACTATTTGAGCGGTCTGTCCCCGGAAGAGGGGGACCCAGGGGTGAAACCATCACCCAACGTACATTTAGAACAGACCTTCCTTTATTTGTTATTTTTGAAACCCATCCGGTCCTTTGGGGACACGATACTTTTTGTAGACGAGAGACTTAACCACCGAAGGTCCTGATACGTGAACCAGAACTGTTGTCTCGTGCTGGGAAAGTTCAGGAGTGTTCTCTGCTCAGGACTCCCGCCTTGTCCCATGCTCAAAACGTGGGGAAGGGAGACCCCTGGCTAACACATCCTGACTTATCGTTTGTGAACACTTCTTTCTTTCTTGTGAAGCCCATCCCGCACTCTTTTGTATTTACCGTAAGGATTGACAATAGGTTTTTCTTACTATAGGCCATTTTATTTGACACAAGGCCACTAGGACTGCCGTATTATGATTTGATGGTCATAGGTTACTCCCATCTTAGATTTAGGTTTAGATTAAGTTAAGCGTTTTTCCAACCTACCTATACAGTTTAATAAATACCCTTGAACTGTGATCACTTGTCTGTCTATTCTTGATTCCATGCCTTCCTTACAGCTGTCGCTCTTGCACGATCTGAATGACACAAGGCCTAGTAAGATCGTTTTCCTTGTCCTCCCTCTGTCTTCTCCTCCCCTGTCTTGTCACACCTAGAAACATTTGTGTATAGGCACGATATAAATGACATATCAAGATGTTGGATCTTGCGGGTATTGAACCCTCTAGTAGTTCATGGTCCAGTACTGTGGTTCTGGTGCCAAAGGAACGTACCTCTGAATTGAGGTTCTGTGTGGATTACAGGGCTCTGAATACTGTCACCAAGACAGATACCCCCTACCACCTTTGATCTCACTCCAGGGTATTAGCAAATATCTTTGACAGAAAATGGCAAGGAGAAGACAGCATTTTCATTTCCAGAAGAGATTTACTAGCTCAGGGTAATGCCGCCATTTGGATTATAGAATACACCTGCCACATTCCAGAGGTTGGTTAACCATGTTCTGAATGGGGTGGATGAATACTGCATTGCAAATCTGGATGATATAGCAGTCTTCAGTCCCACTTAGGAGGAACATTTAAAACACCTTGGGATTGTGTTGCAGGCTCTTCAGCAGGCCAATCTGACCATAAAGGCCAGCAAGTGTCAAACTGGTCAGGGTTCAGTGATCTACCTTGGGTAAGAGGTTGGTGGAGCCTCTCCCCATTAAAGTACAAGCAGTACAAGACTGGTCTACTCCCACAACCCACACCCAAGTGAGAACTTTCCTGGGACTCACTGGGTACTACAGGAATGTAATGGAAGACTATGGTACCATAGCTGCCCCCCTGAGTCACTACTCCAAATAAACTCAAGAAGGTATCTTGGTCCAAGGAGTGTGAGAAGGCCTTGTGCCAGGGCCCCTGTTCTCAGGGCTCCTGACCATCAGCCATCTTTTATTGTGCAGACAGATACCTCTGACACTGGGATAGGTGCTGCACTAACACAGGTAGATGAGAAAGGCAAGGAACACCCGATTGAACTAATCAGTTGCCAGCTTAAGGACAGAGAGCTCAGATGGTCTACTGTAAAAAAAATAAAAAAAATATTGTTTGGGCCAATAGGAAGCTGAGGCCCCACCTCTGTGGGACCCACTTCACTGTGCAGACTGACTATAAGCCCTTAAAGTGGCTGATGACCATGAAGGGAGAGAATCCTAAGATGCTCAGTTGGACCATAAGACTTCAAGGCTTTGACTTCACTATTGAGCATAGGCCAGGTGTCCAACATAGTAATGCTGATGGGTTGTCCAGAATGATTAACCGACCTGAACATGAGACTCATCCAGGGGTGGATTAAGGCTCCCTGTCATTAGTCTGGGAGAGGCGAGTTTTAGGTAACAATTCACTTACTGCTATGTTACCTCTATTTGTGGAACCTCCCAACTTGTTAATTTTCTTTCAGCATCCTGTCCTGACTTTCTCCCAGTGAAGCGCAGCCTTCAGCTGCGCTCCACTGGGCTTTTGATCATCGTTCTGGAGAAACTGACTTGTCGTTCAGGCAGTCAGTGTGGAGAAACTTTGCTTCTCTTAGTCTTAGTCACTTTTGGTAAACTATATTTCAGTGGGTGAAGTACATGTCTGTACCGCACAATGGGGTCCTTGCGTTTAGGGGCCCTAGACATCCCTTAAAGATTTTTTTAGTAACTGGACAATGTTCCTAGGAGTAGACTGGGGGCAGCAGAAGCTTTTCATGTGTTCTTACATTTCTTTACTAAGCGATTCCATGCTTACTGCGTTTGGCTCCTGACTTTGGCTAGTGTCCATGCCAAGAGGTCTGTCTTCTCCTTTGGCCATTTTGTCTGTTAGCCTTCCTCCTGGTCTTTGTGACCTGGGGAGTCCTAATTTGAGCATTCATTCATCCGCAAAAGTCGGCGCTTTTCATGGTCTAATTCATGTCACGTGTGTGGGTACCCAGGAAGTTGGCTGGGACTATCTGGTCCCAATCCACTCTACTGGTGCCAGGTTGTCTGGTGTGCACAAGAGCATGAGAGCCACAGTGGTCCCTGATTGGACCACTGCTGGCGTGCATGAGTGGGGCAGATCTCCTCATTGGCCAGCTGGGTGCAAGTACTCACTGGACTTTGGGATCTGAGGAGGGGGCCTGATTGCAGCCCCGCAGATCACCCATACGTCCTAATCGACCTATACACATAGCCAAGTATCCCGAGAAGTGAAGCAGATCCAAGGACTATCCGGAACCACACAGAGAAGGTTTGGCACCCTGAGCCCGCTGTTGTCCCGGTAGAGCCCTGCTTTGCGCTCGATCTCTGAAGACCTGCAAAGGTACTTCAACCGCTTGGAGCTGTGGGAGCAAATACTCTCAATGCCACCTTGGTACCCTGAAAAGAGCCTTCTTGGAAGTGTCCCTGAGCCCTCCAGTGGTCTGATCAGCTTGAACATTGGCACCTGCGTGGGAGCGTTGCTACATCATGTTTTACCTTGAGCTTTGGGGAAATCCTTGTATGTACTGCAAACCATCTTCTTGCCGAATTACATTGACCCAGCAGCTTTGGTCGTGAGAGAGGACCGTGCATCAGACCGCGAGACTTGGGTGCCCTTGCATCACTGTGCACCAGTGACTGCTGCTGCTGACGACTTTCCTGCCTTTCTACAAGTGTCCTGAGACGAGCTGTATCAGTGCTTTCTTTGTCCTGCATTTGTGACGAGATATTAAGCTCCAGTTGTAAACCGGACCCGCATCTGCACCTGCGGCACCTGTGCACTTTAAAGCTAAACCAATGAGGGGTTTCGTACTCCAGCGACCATCTCCAAGCCTGCCAAGTTTGGACCCTGAGTGAGCTAAGGGCGGTGAGTCGTCATACCACTTAACAGTGGCACCTAGTTCATGCAACCCGTTTTTATGCATGAAGGATCCCTTGTGGTCCTTGCCTTGGCTGGCTCTTGCTTTCTATAGTCCTCCAAAAGTTGGGGACAACCCTGTTCTCCACAGCAGATCCTCCTCTGACTCTCAGAACCAAATTGCTACACTCCAGAATTATGTTGCTGACTTTTCCTTTCCCTTGATTGTTATCCTTTGTAAGCTTTACACATCACAGAGCGTTTTTACACGCACACACTTGACACTGAGCACATGACCCCAATCTTCGCAGGGCTTGACTTTTAAGTTAGGAATATTCATCTCTGGAGTTGGCCAGTGTATTAAAGTTTGTCTGCTTTCCCACCCGACAGGTTTTGGCAGGAAACCGCACTTTACTGCATTGACCAAAATGTGATTGTACATATATTTTACATAGTGTGTGTTTAAGTAGTGATATTGCTGAGTTTGCCATTATTCACTTGTGTTTGTTTTGGGCCTAATAAACTGTATATTTTTTATATACTACTGTCTAAGGGTAATTTGTGTCGTCCTACTCTGTGTGTTCATCCAAGACCTCAGATCCCCGACTACTCCTAAGCCTTAGCTGCTCTCAAGCTACCTTGAATTGCCCGGGCTAACCTCACAGAAGTGTTCCCTGTTTCACTGAAGGGTGGCCTCCTAAAAATCTGTTCACAGAGCATAGTTTCGAAATCCATTCTAATAGAAGGTCCCAGCAGCCTCAGGAGTATTCAATCTCACCAGCAGAGTTAGAAAGTCCCAGCTGCATCCAGAGTCCTCAATCTCACCAGCCGAACTAGAAGGTCCCAGCGGCCTCAGGAGTATAACAAAGTATCTATAGCTTAAATGAATATCAACCTTTGGAAATTAACTTGACGTGCTAGAGGTTAAGGAACAAGCCTCTTAATGATGTCAAGGCCTAGGATTCCTCCACTCCAAGCTTATACATCAAGGTGGAGTGATAGTCGGTCTATGAAATGTCAATTTTGTGTAATATCTGATGTGACAGTATCTTATTGTTTTGCCCCTTGGATAGAATGTTAAGCGATAAATGGCTTCATACTTAAGGAAATAGGTATAAGGGTCAGTAAAAGTGGCAGTACTCCTTTGTAAAGTGGCAGAACATTATGCACAATTAAAAGATATAGGTCTCATTACAATTTTGGTGGTACCTCTGCAGTTAATCCACTGAGATACCACCAAACCAAATGACCATTACCACCACTTGGTCCTGCAGAATTACCACTGGATTACAAGTGAATGTAGGTGGTGTTACTCCCCATGTATTGGACTCCATGGGATTTCTAGTGTAATTCCTTTGATTTGGCAGTTTTTGGGCTGTAAAGCGGAAGAATTGCCTCCCGCAATCTGCTGGAGGGTTTTCCTCCACCTTACCTCCAAACCTGTAGTTGGGCGGTGTAGTAATGCTGCAGAAATGCAATTTTTACTCGTTTTATTTGGCCAAACCATCAGCACTCGTAATGAGGCGCACTCTTATCTAATGGCAGCCTAGTAAAAGAAGACATTTAATGGCGAATCATTATATGGAATTGATGAAATACTCGTAACATTGGCACTCTTGCGTTTGCATTTTGTATTTTAATTTACGAAGTTCCTTCAATATTTCATGGATTTGACTAATTATCCATTTGCACTTTGTAGTTTATGGACTTGGATAAATATTTAAGCAATATTAGTATGCAATTTATTTATTTATCGATTTGTATAGTGCTCCCGGTACCCGAGGGCTTAAGGGTGCATATATAAAACCGGGACAGAAACAAACCATGTAATTACTGAAAAAGTGTGAGGATGAGGAAGAAAACAGTTAACCAGCGAGGTTTACGAGAAAAGAAAGGTCTTTAATTTCTTCTTAAACTCTTCTGTCGAGACAATATTTCTGAGCGCGGGTGCCAGGGCCTTCCATGCTAGGGGAGCAGCTATACTGAAAGCTCCATTACATGCTTTATTGTTCTTACAACGCAACGTTTTCAACAAATTTGTGTTGTCTGCTCTAAGAAGACGGGTGCTGGGTTTCTTCACAATGGCTTCCATTAGGTAAGATGGTATGTGACCACTCAAACCTTTATGTGTTATGAGCAGGAGCCTAAAGCAAACCCTTGCCTGTACCGGGAGCCAATGCAGGCTATGTCTCGCCACGTCTCGTAACCCTCACTGCCCCATTCTGTACCACCTGGAGATGGTGGAAATCCATCGTAGTGATACCTGTCAAAAGGCTACCACAATAATCCAATTTGGAGCAGATAATGGCTCTTGCCAGAGTCTCATTTTTTTTCTCAGAGATCAGGCACGAGGCCTCGCAACAATTGAATAGAGTAAGAGGGCGAAGAAACCAGACGCTCACCTGAGCCTTCATATTAAGGTTCTTGTCGAATGGGATGCCTGCGTCTTCAATAGGTTATTGTACATGGGGCCTTACTTCTCTTATCTAGTGTCAGAACCAACAATCATGAGTTCCGTTTTGGCACTGTTGATTTCCAGGCCATTAGCCACCATCCACTTTTGGATCTTCTGATAGATTTGATTGATGAATAATTCATCTTCGCAATGTACTCCTGAAATTGGAATGTCATATTGCGTGTTGTCAGCGTAATTGGCTAAAACAATCCCCTCCTGCTCCAGCAAGAAGAAAAACAGAATCCTACAAATATTATAAAAACATGGGGTCACACAGGCCCCTTGTGGAACCCCAATTAATAAAGGAACCGGATTTGCCTTTGCCAAGTCACTTGCCACCCTAACCTGCCTACCACTTAGAAAAGAGGAAATCCATTGGATGGCTTGGGATGAGAAATTGACAATTTCCCTCAACCTGGTGGATAGAATGGAGTGGTCCACCAGGTCGAAAGCTGCCAAAGGATCCAATATCATCAGTAAGGCAGTTTGGCCTTCATCCATGCCTTGATATAAATGGGATTTTAAGGCTAAATGGGCCGTCTCTGTCCGGTGGTATTGACGGAATCCAGATTGGAATTCATGCAAAATCTGGTTGTTATTAAGGTAGAGCGAGATCTGGTTGTACGCCACTCTATCCAGAATTTTCAAAAGAAACATGGTATTTGTTATCGGTCTTTATTCGGAAGGCGTAAGGGGGCAAAGGTTTTTTTTTTCTTTTTTTCAATAACAGAGTAATCCATGCATTTGTTATATCATTGGGAAGTCTATGCTGACCAAAATAGGCATTTACAAATTTTGTGAGTGCAGGAATTAAAATGGGTGAACACTCCTTAATAATAATTGAAGAGCTGGGCTCATCCTTACAGCTTGTAGTTTTTAATTGGGCAATCATTTTGGAAAGTTCAGCCTCTGATATGGGTGAAAAATGTCATGTCTTCACCTCCCTGTCCTTATTTGGTAGCGAGAATACATTGGCATCTTGATCCTCTTTGCCAAGAGAGCTTTTTCTCTGTTCTCTAATTTTCTGAATATGACCTCCTGGATATTTGAACATCAAGGATTGTTTTTTTAAATCGGGTCTTGGGCAGGCCTCAGTACATGTTTTTGCTCTTTTAGTATCTAAAGAGTTCCTTTCGTGCCTGACTTGGCATTCCCAATTCTGACATTCAATGACTCCTTTTTAGCGGAGTTAAAGATGCTGGATAGCTTTGTTATATGCTTGCAGGCTAGATTAATCTCGACATTGCCGCCATGCATAGAAGAGTTTAATTTTATTGGTCTTTACCTCTGCAAGGTTATCGTTAAACCATGCATTACATATTAGCAGGGGCTAGTTTTCTGTTGTCAGTTGCTATGTTTAGTAAATTTGCAAAAAATGTTTGTGAAATCCTCCACGCTTCCTGCATTACCAATTTCAGCTTTCAGAGTCATGGCCCATGGGCTCAGATTTTCCAATGTCGGTTTCTTGCGCCTTCTAATGGTTTGGGCAACTCTAAGCTCCTTGAATCTTTTGGTGAAGGAATTAATGATCCGACCATGGGCAAGGTAAAACTTCCTTATTTGACAGGATCGGATTGTGGGTGGAGACCCAATCTAGAGTATGACCCTTGATATGCGTGAGCTCTCTAATAATGTGAGCGAAGCAGAGCAAATCTAATGTAGTCTCCAGAAACCCTGCATTAGTATCCAAGTCACTGCCTAACCAAAGATTAAAATCTCCCAACAAAACCAGTTTAGTGTTTGGTTTAAGGAAGGACAGTAGACAATTACTCAATTGAAAAAGAAAGGTGGGTGCTTGGGTTGGAGCTCTATAGAGAAATGGGATGTTAAGTGTGGTTTCAGCACTAATGTCCACTTTCACCAGAACAAACATCACTCCTGGAATAGTATCACCATCAACCTTATTTTCCCAGGTTTTTAGTTCTGATTTACTAAGGGTAACCCCTCCAGCCCCCCTTCTATCACGCCTTATCATACAATAGCCCTCTGGAACTGCTAAAGCCAGACTGGGTCCAGAAGCCTCATAGCTCCATGTCTCTGTTAAGACACAGAGATCCACATTATATTCTTCAATGAGTGTGGATACTTCGGGTGCGTGTTTCAGCAATGACCTCATGTTTAATAACATGAGTTTCAGCCTACAGGCCGGAGATATAACAGGGTTATTATCCTCTTGCAAACTCTGGACTTGTGTAATCTTATGCTTCCTTGAACTGTTGGGACTAATGAACTGTATGTGGGGTATTGCAGTTTTATCAGGTGGAAAATGTAACTGTGGTGAGTGCTCAGTACTCATGCGCATGCATTTTGTATTTTATAGACCCTATTATCTGAAATTAATGAATTATTTAATGGACCATTGGCCAATTATGCTTTTGCACTTTGCATTTCATAATTGACTGACATTTGTTTTATATTATATTATTTCGTCATATTGGAACTGACCGCATCCTGATTTGTAACGTCAAGATTGATATTTTTAACTGTTGAAATTATTGTGTATGGTTTAAGGCAATGCTGAAAAAACTTACTATAAAATATATATATACACTTACATAGGAGCTGGCTAAGCTAGCCCCTCAACCTGCAGGTGTGCAGCACGTTGTGGCTGCAATCCAGGCTGGCCAGCTATTTTCCAAACACTCAAGCACACCTACACAGCTGTGGGTTGGGACATCTAAGGGACCCCAGCCCCGCCCAAACTGCATAAGGCATTCACCAGCAAGGCTTCATGGGCTTAGAAAGAGCCTACATAGGCAAACTGCCTTTACAGCTGTCCTTCGTACCACAATACAAGTTGAGGGTGCAGGGATACTAAAATGCATTAGTACCCACAATGTCAACCACGGCTGGATGCTTAGCTACTAATGCAGTAAAAGGCTACCTACATTGTGTAGCCCTGCAGTCAGAATATGTCTTTACTGCGCCGCATTAGCAGTGCATGCAATGGCAGCGTGGGTCTGTACCAGATTCTCCCCTACACACTTCTGGTGAATCTGACCTTATATACGTCGTACACTGCACACATTTTATGGGTAGATTATCAATGTAATCCTCCATCATGCTTCAACTATTCAAATGAATATGAGATTACTCCAGGTGCGCAGGAGAAATAGTCAACTGTGATGCACAGGTCAAGTAACTGAAACGGAGGAGAAACAAGTTCCCAAATCGGAAACTCCCGTCCCCTGCACACTTTCATTGGCCGAAATATAAGGCCAAACTTTTCAAAAAATATGTTGTAAACGGGGGGGCTGTTGCGCACATCAAGTATGGCCGCTTAGTGTGAGAGCTCCGACTCGGACATAAATCCTCTCAAATTCGTCCCAGACTTCAACAGAAGCCCGCATCCGAGGGCAAGAAACACAAGGCACAATTGGGTGAAAGAGCGGTGGAAATCTGTGCCCGTGTTCGCAAGTTATTGCGACCGGTGTTCTCGGCGGCGAAGGGAGACCCGCGTGGCCGCCTGGAGGCTCCACGAACGTTTGGACTGCAAGCTGCGGTGGGGGAGGGGCACCGCGCGGCCTACGATATCCTGGAGACGAGAAAGCCGAGAGGCTGCCAGTCCCTGAGACGATCGTGGCTGCAGCAGCGATCGCTCCTTGGAGGCAGGAGGAGGCAAAAACGAGAAGCGGTACCCGGTGGAAGTGGACCGCCTTCATCCGGTGGGACCGGGAGTGCTGCAAGGCCCGGCCTCAGCCCACGGCACCTGGCGGCGCTGCCGGCGGCTCCTTGCGACGCTGCCCGCTGGGTTGCGAACATGGCCCGGGGGCATGTGCATTGGGAGTCCACCTCCCGCACATATAAAGTAAGTGATTTTGGCCCGCACCGGGGGCCCTATTTCCAACGCCGGAGAAGCGGACCCCCTACGATACCCGGCTCGCGGAGGCAGCTGCGGCAGGGGGGCCCCCATCGTGCCCCACGGCAGTTATCTCGATCCAGTTATAACCCCAATGGATACGGGGGAATAAACACGGATCCTTGAAAGTGGGGGCATCCCGGGGTCCCAATGGGCCACATACATGTGACTGCGGGGGAGAATGAACATTGGCCCTTAAGTGCAGTATAACTGCAACGACCTCAAGCCCTAGAACGTGCCGACACAACTGGGGGACGCCGCTTTTATTGCTCCGGGCACACTGCCCAGCGGTCCAACAAGGCCCTCACGAATACAGACCGGAGCGGTGGCCGTGGGGCTCCCACCGGCGCAAAACTGCTGGATTTACTCAACTTATAGAAGCGAACCACCATTTACTAAGGGCAGACATACAAGGAAACAACCCTTCCCCATCCTGAGCCAATCACCAGTTCATTGGGCGGCAATACGTGGGAGAACACAGTCCACCCCCAGCAGAACACCACAGCACATGGGCCGCAACGAGAAGAAGGGAACAGGAGGGAAAAAGACTGGTCCAATGGATACCTACACCAGTTCGCAACCACAAGGAGAGACTGGGGGCAACCATCAACGTCAGATGGGCAGGAGAATGACCCGATGGATCGCCTGGCAACGCTGGTACAGAATGGATTCATGGCTGTGAATGTTAAACTAGATGACATAGTGGCGACGATCGGATCCCTGAAAGCACGCGTGGAGAAGGAGAGCGCACGTATTACGGAGGCGGAAAACAGGATAAGTGTAAGCGAAGATACGATATTACAACACAGTCGAGACATAGCCCACCTCCAATCAGAATTGTACAAAACTCAAGCCAAGTGTGAGGATCTCGAATCGAGGTCCCGGAGAAATAACATTCGATCGTTGGGGTATCGGAAAACTATGGCAAAGGACCCATGGAGAAACAAGTAGAAACGCTACTGAAGGACATGCTAGGTGCCGACTCCTTCCCAGAACACTTTCTGATTCAAAGGGCCCACTGCACCCTAACACCGTGCCCGAAACCAGGAGCTCCCCCTCGAACTATAATTGCACGGCTCCTTAACTATAGGGACAGAGACACTATACTTCGACTATCGAGGGGAAAAAGGAACTCTACCCCATGATCAGAATAGAATCCACATATATCTAGACTTTTCGACCACTGTGCAAACGCAAAGGAGATCGTATGAAGGAGTGAAAAGACAATTGTGAATGCGTAATGTGCCCTATGCCCTTATCTTTCCGGGGAGGATGAGAATACAACATGGGGGACGGGCCCACTTCTTTGAAAACCCCACAGAAGCCATGGTGTATGTTCAGGCATCCATTCCGTTACCCCCCGGAGACCGAGCGGCGAACCAAAATGCGAGACCACAACCAAGAGATGAGAGGTGAGACCCAACAGACTGAAAATGGAATGAAAACCACCTATCTGTCGGCTGAGGAAAAATTGACAACTACATAACAAGGACGAACTGAACAAAGACTCATGATCATCCAGGCCGTGAGTCTCTAGCTGGCGCGCGCCAGATGGCTGCAACTAGTGACCCTCTGGAAAGCTCCACCAGTTCAGGGGAATGTTAATTACAGGGAGGCATTGTCAAGTTGGGGAAGATGATGTGGGTGGGGGATTGAAGTATTGCAAATTGTTTAGCTCTGTTGAGCATTGTGGAAATGACGGGGGAAAGTTGGGATATTGGGAATCAGTTGGAAGAGTCCCACAAGTTCTTAAAAAATGTGGTGACAGGGCGGCACATGTAACTCTCCTAAATAGCAGTGCAAGGTGGGGCGTGATGAAGAAATGCGGATATGGCTAACCCCAATATGATGGCCCGAGGGTTGAGACTAAAGCTCCTCACATGGAACATCCGAGGGTTGAATAACCAAGCCAAGTTAAACAAGGTGGGGACCTATGTCAGTCGACACCACCCCCAGATAGTCATGTTACAGGAAACCCATGCACTGCAGAAAGTAAACACTGAGCTTTTGAAGGGGTGGGGTCAACACAGATACTATACCGAGTACTCTTCACAGGCGAGAGGAGTACTCATCCTGATCCACCCCTCAGTTGGGTTTCAATTTGGTAAGAGCAAGATAGACCCACAAGGTCGCTATTTGATAGTGTGGGGAAGCATCACAGGGGAAAAATTGATACTGGTGAACACATATGGCCCGAATGTGGATGATCCCGATTTTTACACAAATGTAATACAAGAGGTGAACTTCTCTGGTGGTGAGCAAGTGGTGTGGGGAGGGGATTTCAATACCATTCTGGATATCACACTAGTTCGCTCTACGTCTAGATACAGAAACTCCACCAAAACCGCAGGTATCCTACAACAAATCCTGGTACAATTCACGCTAGTGGACGCCTGGAGGGCTCTTCACCCCCATAAAAGGCAATACTCCTTTTACTCCTCAGTGCATGACACAGAGTCCCGGATAGATTACTGGCTGGTGTCTGCGTCACTCATGCACCAAATTGACAGTAGTGAGATGCTCCCCCGTACCCTATCTGACCACTCACCTATCCTTTTAAATATGACACTGGAGAATATAAAGCCCCCTCCCAGAAGATGGAAAATGCCACACGATATTTTCAGAGACCCCACAGTGACGGAGGCACTACACACAGAGTTGGAGTTCTTCCTTGAAACAAACAAAGATTCAGTGAGTAGCAGTGCAACTCTATGGGAGACGTTTAAGGTTTGGATGAGGGACTTGGATCTCCAAGTCCACGGGGCTGTTGAGAGCCGTCAGGCTGAAACTGGCGGAAACTGAGAAGCGATTGGGCGAATTGGAGATGCGATACACAGCCGCGCATGAGGACAGTGTCCTGGCGGACATTAACGGTAACCTGCAGGAATTCAATAGACTGGCCACTAGGGAGCTGTGGTATATGGCAACCCCAGTTAAAGCACGCAGTTATGGCGAGGGGAATAGGGCGGATCACACCCTAGCCAACTTGTTGAAGTCCGAAAAACATCATACCATGATTTCTAGCATAATAGCGGGGGACGGTACGGTGGCCACAAGTGAGGGAGATATAAATGGAGAATTCACCCAGTTCTACACAGACCTGTATGCTAACCATGATCTGAAAACACCACAAGAAATTGGAGAATACTTAGGAAACATTACACTCCCGTAGTTGTCAACAGAGCACAGACTGTTGCTTAACCAACCCCTATCGGTCGAGGAAATTAAGGAAGCGATAGTCACTAGCTAATGGTAAGGCACCCAGCTCAGATGGATTGGGGGCCGAGCTTTACAAGGAGCTCAGTGAGGAACTAGCCCCGGTGCTCCTGTCTGTGTGGGAGGAGGCCTTGGAACTGGGGACACTCCCAACATCCATGAGGGAGGCTATTATAACCGTGCTCTTCAAACCCAGACGCCCGTCGAATGAAATGTCCTCATATCGGCCTCTATCCCTTATAAATTGCGACGCCAAGATATTTGCAAAGGCCCTGGCCACGAGACTCCTGCCTAACATGCCACTACTGGTCCACCCGGACCAGTGCGGGTTCATCCCTACCAGATCCACAGCGTTAAATCTCTGCAGGCTATTTGGTATCATGGCCCAGATGTATGTCCGAGAACCAGACACACACCTGGGGCCAGTGATGGGGGCGGTACAGGAATTTGCAGAATACTCGGGATACCAAACTAACCATTCCAAATCGGAAATCTTTCCCTTGACCCCTGCCACTAAATGTCCGGAACATACACATGGTCTAAAATGGTCCCCTGATAAGATTAGATATTTGGGTGTGATTGTGTCGAGAGATAGAGCCTCCCTATTGTCGAACAATCATGATTCCCTCTTGGACACAATTGCCACTAAACTCTGTTTTTGGGCCAAACTCCCCATATCCCTCATCAGCCGGGTTGCTGTATTGAAAATGATTATTCTCCCCAAACTATTATATGTATTCACTAATGTCCCGATATGGCCTGGTAGGCAATTATTTTTTGGATAAACTTAGGTCCACGGTGGTGGAGTTTGTCTGGTGTGGGGGGGCGGCCAGAATGAAGTGGGAAAAGATGATCGAACCTTATAACAAAGGAGGCATAGCAGCACCAGATTTTGAATTATATTACCTAGTGGCACAGGCCCAGTTTGTTAAAAATTGGTATGACGAGCAAGACACCTCACCCCACATAGTCCTAGAGACGCATGCAGCACGTCCGACCGACTTAAGGTCCGTTATCTTTAAAGAAAACACAAGGATGAATGTCCATTCGACCCAGTTAGTACAACAGTGCATGCATGGTCAAGGATCTTCCATAGGCTCGGGCTGGAGTCACCATACTATTGAGGCCCTGTTCTGGAACTTCCCAGGTATAGCACCCACGTATGACTCTGATGTGCAAAAGACATGGGATGCAGAGAGACAATTCAAAATCAAAGACATATTCCCAAATGGAAAATTTATAACATTGGAGGAAGTCAAAACGAGGATGGGTAGAGATCAATTGATGGTTTTGCCATACTATAGAATGAAAATGGCATTTAAGGCTAGATGGCCCCTGTTCACTGATGGGCCCCCACCACACCCGTGCCTGGCGACCCTGTCCACCCGATCGGGAACCAGGCCTCCTGGGAGTCAGATGTGGGTGCTACCATTAGTGATAGGTCCTGGGAGAGGTATTGTGAACTGACCAAGAGGGTATCCATGAATGCCGGCCTCCGGCTGATTCAATTTAAGGTTCTGAACAAGTTACACTACACTCCCCAAAAAATTGCGAAGTTCACACAAAGCAGCCCTGGCAGATGTCAGAAATGCGGGGCCGATCAGGCTGACCCGTTCCACATGTCTTGGAGCTGCCCACACATATATGCATTCTGGGGGGAGGTGGCAAAAATTCTGGAAGAAGTTACGCAGATACCGGCGGATCTCACACCATTAAAATATCTGTTTGGAGATATAGGTAAGAGATCCGAGGTGATCAGAAGGCTCTTTAACATCGCATGCACGGTGGCCAAAAAGTGCATTCTGCAAAAATGGAAGAGTGTACAGGCACCGCACGTAAATTATTTCCTCAAGGAACTAATGTATGTAAATGAATGTGAGGAGTACTATGTAATGACTTTACCAAGCCCATGTAAACCGAAGGACATCTGGGCCCCGCTCAGAGTATATTTATGTGAGATGGACTCGAACAGCAGTAGCCCGGCAGGGCCAAATAACCTGCCTACTCTGTAAATATTACACGCTGTGCTGAGAGACTGTATCGAATGTTTATGCTATATACATGCTTGAATTGTCGTGCTGCCGCACTGTAGTTGTGTACCACAACTGTTAAATGACGTTTAAAAAAAAAAACGAAGTTGTCAACTTTTTCAAAGACAATTGTAGGGTTATTTTGGAAGTAAGTAAAGTAAGGTCAATTCATTAACCAATTTTCTTCATGGCATCACAAATGCAACTTGAATCAGTAAATCTTTCGTACAATATATCTTTTATTCTTTTAGGCCAAGCGCGTTTTGAGAATATCTTTCTCTTCATCGTGGGTAAATATTCAAATCATTTTTACAAAACAATACCAATAACAATGTTTTAGATTATACAAAATTCAATATGTCTCTTCCTAAGGAAGGTGTTAAAAATACATTTGGTTGTAATTACAATCTATCCATTCATGGTATCAATTTCTTACTAAAGTAACTTTTGCCCTTCAGTCCATTATTCTATGCATAGCATGTAGAGGTTACTTATATAAATTCATATTTTCTGCTATGTGGTATGTTAATTGGACATGATTATGTCCTCTTCATTCACATATTGTCTGTGGTTGGTAATCCATAGTGGATCACAAGTAATCCTTATAGTTTGATGGTATGAGCAGATCCACTACATTTCCCTCTAGGTCCGATCTACATTACTGATACTGTTGCTTTCACTCACTCCCGAATGAAGCAGCCTGCCGTGAACATGCAGAGAGCATGCAAGCGCTCTGGGAGTCATTTACTAGCTGTGGATTCACTGGGTAAATTGCTCCATTACGCTCCGCTCGGGTTCGCAAGCCTGTGGCTCCTCGCGGCTGGGTGGAGAGCTTCCTCTGGTTCTCCTCCGCTCATGCCACTGGGCAAGTGTCTCCTCTTCACGCTTCCTGCTTTGCGACCTCTACAATAGGGAGAGTCATAGGCTAAGACTTCTCAGGACCCGCCATGGCTTCTGGCGTTTCCGTGGTCCCAGCATCTTCTCTCGCCCCAGACTTCCCTCTCAGCTGCAATCTCGGTCTGTGCTGCTTCTTCTTCTTCCACTGCTCTGCTTTCTTTCTCTTCTTCTCTAATCCCTGCACCTGAGCAGCTTTTTAAGCCTCACAGTCCCCTTCAGGTGTAGGCCATTTACACTAATTAAGAGATAGCTCCCAAAGTAGTGCTCCTCTGCACCCCTCTTCCTCGTCCCAGTACTGAGGGAACTATGGCACTTGAAGTCCCTATTAACAAAATTCGGTTTTCTAACTCTTTGTGGTTTACTGATTTGCCTTCTAGTTGCAATAACTTTTTTTAAAAGGAATTTCATGAAATCTGGAAATCCGTCTTGTTGGGAAAGAGGAATAATGTGTTCTGGGCTTTGGTGATTCTTATTTATAGACTTCTTTCTATTACCCCCATCTGAGGTAGGGAAGCATTTAGCTCTAGATGCTTTATAATGGGTGTTATTCACTTTTATACCACATGAGCTTTGGCTGATTTCACCCACATTTAGGTATTTAACAAGTGGAACAGTTACATTATTGTGGCAACAAGCCATTAGGTATGTTGGTATTTGTAGCCTCTCTTCCTCAGGGGAAGGTAAATACTGTGTCTCGCTCCATTGATTCCTCTCACCTAACTTAGCCTTTTCTCCTACCAGGTGAACCTCCGCAGAGCCACCACTCCTGAGGTCAGGATCAGGAAGCATCTGCCTTTTTTCGTGGCCTCCTGGGAGGAGACTTTAGGCAGGGCTTTGGTGAGGGATCCATAGGATTCATCGCAGTTGCCCAGGCCCCTAATCAGTATTGGTTACTTTGGATTTTGAACTCTTGTTTTTGTGATAGTAGATCTCACATTGATGGTTTTATTTGGATTCCGATTCACTTAATATCGACTTGAAGGTAACATTCAGTGGTCATTTCAATATATACAGTAAATATAACAGCACCTGTACTGATTAAGGCCCTAGTGACATCCTGCAGACAATCCCAACCCAGCATTCCAACGTGAGAGTAGCACCAGCTACCAACACCAAAAGACTTTCTTCTTATATTTAACACCAACGGACATAGGACAGATTGCCTTTCCTTAGGGAGCTAGGCCTCCCTAAGGAAAGGCAATCTGCCTTATGTCCATATGCAAAGCCCTCCTAACCCATCCACCTGCCAAGAGCAGGGAATGGCCTCAAGCATTTGTTTGTCCTGACTTGTATATATTCCCACTTAAGGGGATGCACCCCCACTGGTTACTTGGTATGTGATGCAAGCAAATAAGTGGAGGAAAACTTAGTGAGTGCACAGTCACAACAAGAGTCAAGGGGCTCTACCCACTAACCCTGTACCCACTAACTTCTCCAATATTCAAAACATGATTTGATTATTTGTATTGCTTTAGTCCGATTGCGCTTTTAAACACTATTATGAACATTTAACAATAGAAATCTTGTTCCATTTGCCAGTTTGTACAATATTAACATTGATGGTTGAATCCACCCAGACTGTTAGGCCACCACTAGCCCTCACAGGCATGGATATGATATGAAGCCTACCCTGTATCAATATCTCACACGTTGCTCAGGTTTCCTGTTACATGGTGCCATCTGATAAATTGACACCAATGATCATCTATAGTATTTTTGTCCAAACCTGTGATATTCCAGGACAGAGAGGATAACTCAGAGCCAGCTATGGGTACATCTAGTTTAGGGGCAGGGGATGAATATTTCCACTCTATAAAGTCTACCAGGCTGCCAACCTCAGCCATCTTGAATGCTCTAACACTCCCAGTGTTAGACGACTTATTCGCACCAGCACAACCAACCACAGTGGAACCCGGAAGCCTTCCCTGACACCACGTTTTCCACGTGGCGTCCTAATGCTCTGTTCCCTTCTGAGTGAATCCTGTTCCTGGACCTGCCTGCGAGTCCTGTTTCTTGCTGTGTGTTCTTCCGTTTCGCTGCCTTGTCCTTACCATTCCTTCATGCCATGTGCAGTCTTCCCCTCGCTCCTTTGTCCTTGATCTCTGGTCACTGGCTTTCCTCGTGATTTCCTCCAGACCTTTGAGTCCTGCCTGGTTTCTGAATATCCATTGTCTTTTTCCAGCATGGAACCATCAGTGGAGGTTTTTTGTACTTCCTGCTTTTTTCTCTACCGACAATCGACCTTCCTTGTCTTTATTCCATGTGTAACATTGTTCTCATTCCATCACTGTTACATAGTGGACACCCATAGAGGCCGGCCTTACCTTATGAAATCCTCCAGGCATCCCAGGGAGCAGGTACGGTTGGTGGCTAATAAAATGTAGTCAATGAGGACCCACTAGGCTGGCCTACAGATGTCTATCAATTGGTGACAAACTGCTGGCATAGTGTGAAGAGTAAGACCTTATCATTCATGTAAGTAAATGTGGAACTTTCATGTGCTAGTTGGGGCCTCGCAAAAAAAGTATGATGGTAGGACAGAAATGCACACTCCTGATATATTTTGTTTACTCTGTAGCACAATTTTATATACTAAAAGTAAGTCTAACTAAAAACAAAACACGCTATTCCAACTGCCGTCACATCTGCTCTGTAACTCTTGCATTATTCCTCTACCACTCATTGAAATACGTCTCTCCAATCGATGGGATTTCAAAGTCGTATCATTGACTACATACACTCCATGAACTAGCCCACATCACTAGTACTAAGAGACAGCCTGCCTGCTAAATGTTATGCTTGGGACCATGACCATATATTCATTATTAATGTGCATTTCCTTTAATTCTATAGGTGACTGATGCTCAGAAAAAAGCAGCTATAGTGATTCAGTAATTTCTCTGATGGACCTATACAGTAGAAAGCTTCATTGGGAGCCTATGAACTACCTGCACATCTACAAGGATACAGGACTTGGGGGAACTAGTTGTTTTTTCATTGTAATGAGAAACTGGTATCGTGTTTCAGCCAATCGCCTTCCTCGTAACTTCCAGCATCTTATGACATAGATACGATGAACATATAGAATGGTTGACGGAGCATAAGAACACAGTGTAATATTTTCTGTAATAAAAATGTTTTGTTTTGTTATTATTCATGATAGAGCATGTGTGGCATATTATGTATAGTTTGCATATAGAGGTAGTTCATTTAAAAGATTCTGTAATCACTTGTCAATAGAAATGGACCAATAGAGTCATGCACTGAATGTGCCAGAACCTTCAGTAGGAAGGAGTCTAGTTTGTTATCAGGGAAGATCTACAGATGAGAAACCTCACGTGTGTCCTGAATGTGGGAAAGGGCACCGTCTGGAGAGTGTGTATTCACCACTTGAGAACCCAGACAGGTGGGCAACCTCATCTGTGCACTGAATGTCGGAAAGGTTTCCATGTCAAGGGAAGTCTTATTCACCAGCAGCGAATATACACAAATGAGAACCCGCATCTGTGCACTAAATGCAGGAAAATGTTCAGTACAAAGGGAGCTCTTAATAAACACCCGAGGACACATGCAGTAGAGAAAGCCCATCCATGCAGTGAATGTGGCAAAAGCTTCCGTGTGAAGGCAGCGCTCATTAAACACCTGAGAACACATACCGGTGAAAAACCTTATGAGTGCACCGAGTGTGGGGAAAGGTTTGGTTGGGAGGCAAGTCTTATTCAGCACCTGAGAACACATACAGGTGAGAAACCTTATGAGTGCACTGACTGCGGGAGAAGGTTCAGTCAGAAGGGAAATCTTATTCAGCACCTGAGAACACATACACGTGAGAAAACACACCTGTGCTCCGAATGTGGGAAAAGCTTTAGTGTTAAATCATCTCTTATCAAGCACCTAAGAACACATACAGGTGAGAAGCCTCATCAGTGCACTGAATGTGGGAAAAGCTTCAGAGTGAAGGTAACTCTTATTAAGCACTTAAGAACACATACAGGTGAAAAACCTTATGAGTGCACTGAGTGTGAGGAAAAGTTTGGTTGGAAGGCAAGCCTTATACAACACCTGATAACACATACAGGAGAAAAACCTTATGCGTGCACTGAATGTGGGGAAAAGTTTGGTTGGAAGACCAGCCTTGTTCATCACCTGAGAAGACATACAGGGGAAAAACCTTATGCGTGCACTGCATGTGGGAAAAGGTTTGCTTGGAAGCCAAGTCTTATTCAGCACCTGAGAACACATACACGTGGAAAGCCTTAACGGTACACTGACTCAAGAACTTCTTAATTCAGAAGGGAAATCCTGTTAGCAACCAGAGGACACATAGAAGTGAGAAACATATTCAGTGCACAGAATGTGGATAAAGCTTTAGTGCAAAGACATTTCTTATTCATCACCTTAGAATCAATTCAGGTGAAAACCCTTATGAGTAAAGAGAATACATAAAGTGAGAAAACTCCTCTTCACTCGCCATGTTTAAAAAACTTCAGTGAGGAGGGAGCTTTTTTTTTTTTTTTTAAATGTGTCTGTGCTTCATGGCTATTGGCGAAACCATGAAGACCATATCCCCTCTGTTCTTCAGTTTTCATTGGCAACTACATAATTGTGTGTGAGCTTATTGCACAAATTGCTGGTTATGATTTCTGGAATCACTGGTGTTTGAAATGTATCCCTCCAGGAATATTGGAACAGGAGAGCCTGCCTTCTGTGGTATGGTAGCCATCCTATGAAACACTGCCTGAGGGCCTTAGACAAATTAATGACCACTGGAAATTTTGAAAATGGCTGTTAATGAATAACCGTTCTTCAACTATAGTCTTGTCTTCCCATCAGGATCCTGAAAAATGTTACACACTTGCCTCCCGTGATTGGAGCACTTGATGTAAACAGCTAGTTCTATGGCTCTGGATCCGCTTAGTGGGGTGCACATTACAGAAGAGAGGGTGCAAATGTCCACTCTTTAAGCACTGTTCTCTAAGAATGTTGTTAGCATGATAAATAAGCTGCAGATGTCAAAGGTTTTCTATTGTATAGTATATATTTGTCTATGAAAAAGTACCTCCTTGTGAATAGAGTAGGGACAACAAATTGAATGAAAATATTCATTTTCTTCAATGAAATACATTTTTTGTAAATTAGTAAATGTGTCTACTTTCTGGATAAAATGATCAATATTTGTCTGCTTAACAATGTCATAGCGGGTTCTGTATTCAAAGAATGAATAGTGGCCAAAATGCTTTTTACCAAACAAATGATCACAGCTGTCTAATTTAAACAATCTGCAAGAGTACATCAACTGAAATAAATGAATTCAATGTTGATGAAAATCATGTTAAAATTCGGCCATTATCTGCCACTATTTGATAACATTAAAAAGCTAAATGTCTTACTAGTGCCTTCATTTTTGATCTGATTCTTCTGGCTGGCTTTGCTCGGTCCGAGTTGGGATCCCGATCTCTGTTTTATTTTGGAATGGGTGTGATTGTGCACTTTTTTTTTATTTGTAATTCTATTGTTACATGTCTGTGTTTTCTTCTGCAGATTTTTGATTTAGGCGGTCCAATTCTAAATTTTATTTTTCAAATATCTTGTCAGCCAGCTCACCCAAATCACCCTGATGCCACTATCCTTTTTAGTGCCTTGACTTGGGCTAACCATTTCTAATTATTGGGGATTTCTTCATGTATCCCAATTATTCTTGTGTGCTGGTCTCGTAAGGAACTATTTTTCTTTTTCTAAATGTATTTTTTATTTGAATTTGTAACTCGAGTAAGTGACCATTGCCTAATGGACAGCCAATGATTCTTTCCTACAGTCTTTGGTGTTAAAACTTTGCTAGACGACATTTTCCTCTAAAATTACTTTTGTTGAAAACATTTTCTTCAGTTTGTATCGCCTTGAATTTTCTTTGCGGTTACACATCCCAAGAATTACAGTAAATGTCAGTGACCGAGAACCACCAGGGGGCGCAGAGATGCACTGACGCATCTGCACTAGTCTCCTCCACAGGGCGCCGTTAGAGGGACCTGAGCCCACCCTCGACCCCCAGGAGTGAGGCGCTGACCCCCGGCGGCCTGCGGACACCTCGGCTTGGACTCTCCCACGGAACGCGGGGGGCCCGGGGAGCCGGCGTAAGAACGTACGCAACAGGCGCGGATGGCGCCATTTTAACTACTGTCCTCCTCTCGGCCTGCAGGGCCATTTTTCTCCAGAGGACCCTCGGAGCACAGGCCCCTCTGGGCGGAGCGGACTCTGGGGACACCATACGGTACGAGGGGGCCCCAAATCTTACATCAGCATTCAGGGCAGAGGGGATCGTCCCGGGGCCACCTACCGCGCCTGCTGCTGGGCTCCACTAAAGTGCCCATCCTCAGGAGAATATTTTATGTGGAGGTATCCCGACAGAAAGCAGGGATAGAGAGCGATAGACCCTTGCAAGCCATGGCCTGGAGTTCTGATTCGAGCAACCCCCCGCCCCAACAGTGAGCACGAAGTTTAGGCCCTATACAGTGGAGACCTCTGGTTGCCCTCCCCCCTCTAGAGAAGTGACACAGCCCACTCGGTCCGAGACATTCAGGAAGAGACCTAGTGGAGATGGTCGGGGTGAGCCTATGAACTGGAAGGAGTCCCTGCAGAGATTTCGACATCGGAACCCAAGCCCGCCAACCAGCCCGGAGATGGCGGCCCCGACTCATCAGGAACTGTCAGATACTAGTAGTGTCACTAAAGGTATGGCAGCCCTCTTAGAGGCTTCAGAGCGGACATAGCGGTACGGCTGGACACCCTGGATAAAAAAGTGGACAATGTAGAGGACAGGGTGCAAATGCTCGAAAACAACACAGCCTCGAACGACATTTTGGAGACTCAATTTGAAATGCGCCTATCAGAGCTCGAGAGGAGAGAAGAGAAATGCTCCCTAAAGCTTGATGACTTGGAGAATAGGGAACGCCGCTGTAACCTGCGCTTTTTGGGCTTTCCTGAGCGTTAAGGTGAAACGCAAATGGACATTATCAAAGCTGTAAATGCGGTGGTGGGAACTCTTTTTGAAGGTGCAAATACGAATGAACCTACTATTGACAGAGCCCACAGAGCGGGTGCGGCTAACAGAGGCCCCAGATCCATTCTCGTACGATTCCATTATTTCACGGAGAAAAGCAAAATCCTGGAACTGGCACGCAAGAAGGGCCCGGTGGACTGGGAGGGGGCCCGAATTTCAGTGTATCAGGACCTGTCCGCCTTCACTCTGGCGAGACGTCGAATGTGCTTCCCCGCTAACGAAAATGCTCCAGACCAAGGGGGTCCGATACAGATGGCGGTACCCTTTATCACTTTCTTCCGAACTGGAGGGATACAAATATGCCCTGGTCACGGAGGATGATATTCGTAGGGTGTCGGGAGAACTCCTGGAAGAACCAAACATGGAAGTCGGAGAGCAAGAGAGTATAAGAGAACCGGTTGGCCCGGGGGGGACAAAGGCTCCATGGGAGAGACGTAAAGTCCGAGGCCACAGGAAGTTCAGAAGAGTGGCTCCGGCATCCCCTGGTCAACCTGACACTTGAGGGACCACAGGAGGCTTCACGGTCAAGTTTGTACCTTATTTCGAACGGGGGAGCGCTGTAAATGTTTACAATCTAAATGCAAGACGGGGGTGGGGGGGCTCAAGTTGTTGGTTTTTGAAGAGTTCAAGAGCCCGCAGGGGGGAGACAATGGTGGCCTGGCTCAGCAAACAGGATGAAGCCGCTGGATTACCAGGCGTTCAGGGGGGGAAGGGGGAGGGGGAGGAAAAAGTTGGGGTTTTTTCAATGGGGTTTAAGCTGGGGCAAGCCAAGTCTTCTGTTTTGTTACGTACCTACAGATCTGTCCTTTGAATATAGCAAGGGGCGGGAACATTGCGGGAGCACTGAAAGTAGTTGCTTTGTAGAGGGAGACATGAGCCTTCACCATCGTTATAATGGATGATTCATTACAATTTTTGACAGTGGGCTCGTTAAATGTGCGGGGGCTCAACTCTCCCACTAAAAGGTCGCTGCTGGTGAGGGAATTCTCAAGGCTCCGGCTCCACTTTCTATTTGTGCAAGAAACACACTGGGTTAGGGGCAAAGAACCGAAGCTGAGGGCTAAAACCATTGAACAGACGTATGCAGCGTCCTTCTTAGCCAAGAAACGTGGAGTTGCACTGCTGGTCTCTCCTGGGGTCCACTTTGTACGGGTCTACCCAGGGGGCAGACCCGTAAGGGCGATATATCATGGTCAAGGGGGGAGGTGAGGGGCCGACTGTTTACCCTGGTTTGTGTATATGCTCCAAACGAGGGGCAAGACAACTTCTGGGTGGGGATGAGAGAGAAGATTATGGCTTTTTCGGAGGGTACTTTATTGGTTGGTGGGGATTTTAACATGGTTCTCAGCGCTGAACGGGACAGGAGGTCGCCCATCCCGTGTCCTAATCAGCGACTCCACAAAAAACTGGCTGAGGCTTTCCAAACAGTTAACGAAGAGCTGGGCTTGAGCGATACACACCACAGTAGGCAAGGCCATGACCCCGACTTTACATTTTTTTCAAAAACCCACGCTTCATTTTCCCGTATTGATTATATTCTAGTGGACTCCACGCTTCGGGGAGAGGTCACAGACTCGGGGGTGGAGGTTGTCCCTTGGACAGACCATGACTTGGTTAGAATAAAATTGGGTATCCCCCCGGCCCCGCCACCTGGCTCCTTATGGCGGTGTAACGATCTCCTACTGCATGACAAAGAAGTACGCCAATCCCTCCTAACAGATATTACAGAATGCTTCTCTATAAATGATAATGGGGAGGTTGGGGTCAAGGGAGTCTGGGAGGCGTTCAAGGCAACCATTAGGGGCATTCTCATTGAAACAGGCTCGAGGAAAAAGAGGGAGAGGGGCCATGAGGAGAAACTATTGAAGGAAAAGATAGAGGCCATCCAACCGGGAGGGAAATTAAAAATGCAAATGTTCCCCGGAAAGTGGGAGGTGCTTCAAAGGTTGCGCTCAAAATTGGCTGATCTTCAGGTGGGTCAAACGGAAAGAAAACTGTCCTTTCTGAAACAGAAGTATATGGAAAAGGGGGAAAAGGCGGATAAGATACTAGCTTGGAGGCTTCGCGAACTCAGAAACAGTAGAAGGGTGAATTCCATCCGCTCTCCGGGAGGGGAATCGACAGTTAGAGATAGTAAAATAGCTGAACAGTTTCGGCTGCACTATGAGCACCTGTACTGCTCGGAGTACACAGGAGATGGAACCGAGATTGACAACTTACTGGATTCGCTCCCGATTCCCGGTCTCTCCCCCGAAAAAGCAAGTACACTAGAACTCCCCGACACCCCAGAGGAGATAATAGACACCATATCCTCATTAAAAAGTGGTACAGCTCGAGGGGATGATGGGTTTACGGTCAGGTTTTACAAGACCTACCGGTCAACGTTAGCCCCATTCATGGCTAAAATGTTCAATTCGGCGCTAGTTCAGGGCTCCCTGCCACCCTCGATGATGTCTGCTCTGATAGTAGTGCTCCCCAAAGAAGGGAAGGATCCCTCCCAGTGTCAATCATATCGACCTATATCCCTTCTTAACGTGGATGTTAAAATCCTGGCTAAATTTCTGGCGAACAGATTGGCGAAGCTCCTCCCCTCCTTAATACATGGAGATCAGGTAGGCTTCATTCCGGGACGCCAGGGTTCGGATAATATACGGAAGACCCTAGACCTCATGCACTAAACTACTAGGCAGGGGGTGGAGGGCTACTTGCTGGCACTGGACTCTGAAAAGGCCTTCGACCGTGTCGAATGGCCTTATATGGGTAGAGTTCTTCAGAAAATGGGCCTGGGGGAAAATTTTTGTGGGTGGGTCTCAGCACTATATAATGGTCCTATAGCAAGAGTTTTGGTCAATGGTGGCACATCGGAACCCCTGGCTCTGTCCAGAGGAACCCGACAGGGCTGTCCCCTTTCTCCCCTTTTATATGCTTTGGCAATGGAGCCCCTGACCATAGCGATTAGAGCGGACCAGGAAATCTCAGGGATACGCTGTGAGGACTGCGATTTCAAACTCTCCCTATTTGCTGATGATATCTTGGGTTACCTGACCAACCTCCAGGTTTCACTGCCCAGACTGTTCGAGCTCATAAACTATTATGGTGCATTTTCGGGACTTAAGATAAACGCGTCCAAATCTAGCATTATGCCTATGGGTCTGGAGGATCATGATATTGGAAATAGTTCTGAAATATTGGGGGTAAGAATAGAACGAGAATCCACTTGGTATCTGGGTACCTGCATTCCTAGGGACCTTTCACTACTATACCAGAGTAATTTCCCCGAACTTTTGACCAAGATTAGCAACGATCTCAAACGATGGGTGCCACTTACACTCTCCTGGTTTGGGCGTATGGTCACGGTTAAAATGAACGTCTTGCCTCGCCTACTGTATCTCTTCGCGGCCCTCCCCGTGGTGATCCCTGACGCCTTTTTCGAGGTTTTACAATCCCGAGTCCTTCAGTTTATATGGGACGGGAGGAGAGCAAGAGTCAAGTTCTCCACCTTGACCCTTCCGAAATCTCATGGTGGATTTGGCCTCCCTGAGTTTAGGCTATACTACAAAGCAGCACAGCTCCGGGTGATGATGGTACACATGCGGGAGGATATGAGGACATACTGGATATATATAGAAGATATCCATACCCACCCGAATAAAGTCAGAGACCTGCTATGGGCCTCCCCTAAAGCCCTCCCCTCCCACCTCAGAACACACCCTACATTAGCGGCCCTATGGGCTGCCTGGAAACCGAATAAAGATAACAAAGTACTGTCATCCTGGCCGTCCCCCTTAACATCACTGTGGGGCCCCCCAGTCAATCTAGACACCAGAGGCTTCCGAGATACCCAGGCATGGTCAGACATGGGTTTGGAGAGGATTTCCCAACTATTACGCGAAGAGGGCTTCATAGACTATGACCAACTATGTGAGGCATTGGGCGACAAACCACCCTCGATCTTCGAGTATCTACGCTTAAAGGGAATTCGGACTCACCCTCGGTGGGCTGACAACCTTAAACGCCCATTCACCCCCTTTGAAAATGTAATAGCTAAAAGTGTCTCTCGGAAAGGCTCTCTATCTAAGTTTTACAGTGCACTGATAACGGCTAACCTGGAGGGTAGGCAACCCTTCATGCAAATTTGGGAGGACAGGCTGGGCATGACGGTGGATGACCACACATGGAGGGCAATATTCAAGTCTATTTTCACGGGTTCTCTGTATACCGCTGCCATGGAGCACAGCTTCAAGATTCTCCATTCCTGGCATCGCCCCCGGCTACCCTGTCCAGAATGTTTGTAGAGGTATCCCCCTTCTGTCCGAGGTTATGTCTCCAAAGGGGCACGTGGTTCCATATGTGGTGGGGATGTCCGGTTATTCAGGTATACTGGTCGGAACTGCTCAGCTGGATAAAGGACATAGAGGGGTTCTGCCCAACCCTACTCCCCCTGGAAATTCTCCTGGGTACCCCCATGCCGGAGACGGAACAGAACGCATTCCCGAGGGTTATTGGGGCCATGCTGAGGGCGGGGAGGTTAGCGCTGGCCCAAAAATGGAAAAGTGCCCTAGCACCGTCCAAGGAGGAATGGCTTTGTAAATTAAGGTCGATTTTCACCTATGAAAAGCTTACAGCAGTGAAAAATGACTCGGTATCGGAATTTACGCAGGAATGGACTGCGGTGCTCCTTCATGATGACTGTGTTTCAATGCGTCTGTAAAAAAAAAAAAAAAAATGCTTTATTATGTATTTCATGTAATCACCCCAGCACCAACCCCAAAGTTAGTTAGGCCATCAGTCAGCCTTGAATCAAGCAGATCCCACGATGTCAAAGCTTATAACAATGTACATAGCGATGTTCGAATGTGCTCTCGGCAAATGCTATAACCTGCAAAACCTCAAGACTTGGTATGGAGCAAAGTTGGGGGGGTGGGGAGGGTGGGAGGAGGGGGATGGGCTTAAAAGATAAAATAAAGTTGACATTTTTGCTTGTTTGCTATATGGCAGGCAGGGATTGCCGACACACCCTACCTTGTATGTTTACTGTAAAAAAAAAACAAATTTAAAAAAAAAAATGTCAGTGACCTATGATAGTTCCGTGAACTTTTGCCATTAGTACCCACGATTATCATATGGTTAAGGAAAGGTCAAACGCCCTCTGAAGTAAAAATAAAAAAAAAAAGTCTTGCTGTCTGCGACTAAGACAGGGAATTGAGTGGGATAGATCAGGCACACAGGTGCTCGTTAGCCCGCTAAGAGGAGGATGACGTGACCTTCTCCAGCTGCTCAGCCTTCCCACGAAAATGCACACCTCCTTGAAGGAATAATCAGGGGCGATTGAGTGGGGAAAGAAAAGGACAAGCACGAGAAACTACAGAAAAGCAGGGATTTCGGGTTTATACCGATAGCTCCACCCATTGTTCCCTGCTTTCTGATTGGATGCCAGCTAATACATATCGTACACGTGACCCAGCCCCAGTTACGGCAGCGCTCATTCAAATGGAAAGGGGGGCCCAACTGGTTCTCCAAGTCTTGGAAGAAAGAAATGTAAGGAAGTTTTAGAACAGTGACACCAACCAATGATTTAAAATATATAACAAGACTAAAGTAACAAAGACTGATTCTCCAAATATCCATGCCCAACCCCGGTAGATGCTCTCTTGGGGATCTTTGCAAAGTTATGCTGTTGTTCTGTGGAAGTTGGGCCTCTCGCATTAATTTGTCTGGATCTTGATTTTAGTTTGTCCGTTCTGTAGTCCTTGTGGCGCACACATGTAATGTTGCCTAATCCCCCTATTGATCACAAGACAAAAACGTGTGATATGAGTGATACTGATTGCATGCAAGGCTATGTGACTAGATCTCGTCCCATGGCTCGAATCTAATGCAAGTTAATAACAAGTATAAACACAATGCAGGCTACATCTATAGTGTGTCTGTTGGTCCTAGCTGGTCGCAAAGCAAGTGACAGATGGTTTTTCCAAGCTACATCCTGGTCCTCCCAAAGACCTTCGAGCTCCAACAGGGGTTCCATTTGTAATTTTACATCACCAGCAACCAGTCTGGATAATGGGTGAATTCTGCATTTTACATAGTTCAACCATGTATTGGCATTTATCCATGGTAGACATAGAATTTGGCCTGTTGTACATATTAAACAAGAAGAATGGATTTCCATCAGGTGTGAGGCCATTAAGCATTGCAAATCTGCCAAACCGGTGTCCAATTCAAAATGGGATCAACCTATACTATTAGACCCCCACTTGATCTTCGCTTGGGGCCCTTTAGTGCTTGTATCTGACATTTCTGAAACCCCTGTAAATCTACTCATTCTATCGCCCAAGTTTCTTGAAGGAAGATAATTTGAAATTCACCTGCAATATTCCACATCAATGGCCTGCAGGCTTGCGCTGGAATAGTACCCAATATTCCACAGCAGGCTTGCGCCGGAATAGTACCCAATATTCCACATCAATGGCCTGCAGGCTTGCGCTGGAATAGTACCCAATATTCCACGCCAATGGCCTGCAGGCTTGCGCTGGAATAGTACCCAATATTCCACATCAATGGCCTGCAGGCTTGCGCTGGAATAGTACCCAATATTCCACGCCAATGGCCTGCAGGCTTGCGCTGGAATAGTACCCAATATTCCACGCCAATGGCCTGCAGGCTTGCGCTGGAATAGTACCCAATATTCCACATCAATGGCCTGCAGGCTTGCGCTGGAATAGTACCCAATATTCCACGCCAATGGCCTGCAGGCTTGCGCTGGAATAGTACCCAATATTCCACGCCAATAGCCTGCAGGCTTGCGCCGTAATAGTACCCAATATTCCACATCAATGGCCTGCAGGCTTGCGCTGGAATAGTACCCAATATTCCACGCCAATGGCCTGCAGGCTTGCGCTGGAATAGTACCCAATATTCCACGCCAATGGCCTGCAGGCTTGCGCTGGAATAGTACCCAATATTCCACAGCAGGCTTGCGCTGGAATAGTACCCAATATTCCACATCAATGGCCTGCAGGCTTGCGCTGGAATAGTACCCAATATTCCACGCCAATGGCCTGCAGGCTTGCGCTGGAATAGTACCCAATATTCCACGCCAATGGCCTGCAGGCTTGCGCCGGAATAGTACCCAATATTCCACGCCAATGGCCTGCAGGCTTGCGCCGGAATAGTACCCAATATTCGACGCCAATGGCCTGCAGGCTTGCGCTGGAATAGTACCCAATATTCCACGCCAATGGCCTGCAGGCTTGCGCTGGAATAGTACCCAATATTCCACGCCAATGGCCTGCAGGCTTGCGCCGTAATAGTACCATTGACTCTCTGGGTGAGTCAATCTACTCCAAGTCTCGGTTCAGAACCTACATCAGGGCCATTTCTAATGATTATTGTGGCAGTTGGAGGCTTTAGGCGCGTGTTCTGACTACGGCTCCTATGATCGGAGGTGCTATCATTGTGTGGTAAATGTGCTCTCAAGGTTATATGTGGGCCCATGGGTGGATAAATCCTGAAGTAAATTGCCAGTAACTCTTCCACCAGAGGTTTGTTAATGAGTGAAATTTGGATGCAATCATTTTTACTATTGGGTATTTTCAGCCGCTTACACCTGACCATGTCTTCTCTAATGACCGAAGTGCACCCCTTCGCTGTCCTTATCCAATGTATACATTTATTAGTAATTGTCAAATCAGCCTGGGCACATTACACATGAAACTGAGGGAACCATAAACCCTTGGTGTGGGCCAATATCAATTCCTTCTCTGGGCATTCTTCTTCTGTGTACCACAATGGTAACCAATGGGGGTCTCCTATGAACCATTGGAGGGTGGTTCTCCACAAAACGGTTAATGCTGTTAATTGTGGAACCCGAACCACCCCCAGGGGTCTCATAGAGGGCTGCTCCTTTAGTGGTGCTGGAGGGATCCTGATTTCCCTGAGGGCCAAGTAGGGTGCTGCTGAGTGGATCGATTAAATTAGAACCTAAAATCCCCTTTTCTCCCCCATTGGGGATCACAACTCTACTTGGGTTGTTCCCATTCCCCACTGGGGATTTTGCACAATAGTCTGTTGTATCCAGCCTCGATTGTTCTTGATGCGCTAAGTACAGGATTAATAAGCGTATAGAATCCCTCAGCGACCCAATTTCCATGGCAAGATCTATCAAGACATTGGCAGGAAAGGTAGATGTGAGGGCGTCAGATTGATTATACTGGCTTCACAACAACTCGCTTTACATTTGGGAGGTTTAGCCCTTCGTGTATCCACACTGAGTTTCAACTTGGCATCTAGCTGTATCACTTGGCTGTTTTTTTGGTCAGCCCCTTGCTCTTGTCCAAACCCGGTTTTGGAGATCCCTCTATTGTGAGCCGGGCAAATCTATTGTGTAGGGGGATAATGGGATTGATTACTACTACTTCTCCCTCCCTCTCCTCATCTATAGTGGGACAAATCCTGGCAAGAGTTGGACTAGGTTCCTGAGTCTCAAGAGGCACTACATTATTTTCAGCCATCGAGTGGGGGGGTGAATCTCTACAAATTTCCCGGTAGCTTTATTAGCGACTTTTGTGTCAACTGAACCCACCTGTAGTAAAAAAAAAAAAAGGTCCCTCCCCTACTTTCTTTTCCACCTCATAGACCATCAAACGGTCCTCAAGCCGTTTGGCCACAGAAAAAGTAGGTTGGAAAACGGGCACCTGAGCAGCCCCTATCAACGCTATAGCCTCATCACCAGCATCCACCAACACACAACTAGTCCCTGAGGGCAAACCCAAGGCCCACTCGCCCCGTCCCATCCCCCATAGCATGTCCATTGTTGGTCTTCGGGGGGGTTTAGAAGTCATGGACGTTTGCTTCATCATAGCCACAATTTATCATGAGAGGCCACTTGTCAGCAATACAATTAAACCCAAAGGGGAGTGGGAGCGGGGCACGCGCGACTGACTTAATGAGCCACCTGAGTCTGCCCCCCACCAATCCCCTGGTCTACAGCCGTGCGAGTTTCACAACAGGACAACCTTCCAATTCCAGTATCCCGTAAAAACTAGTGTACGAAAAGAAGTAGCGGAACTATGTTCCCTGCTGGCCTGCCCCCACTTTCGTCAAATCCCATTGCCGCAACCTCTCCCACAATCCCCAAAACAAACGTGCTTGCTATTTTAGGGAACGTTCATTGCAGTGCACTGAAGTGCAACTTTCAACTTCTTCCTACGCTTTTATTTTAAAACAAAATAATTCCAGAACAGTTTCTTTTTTAAATTAAACTATAGGCACGGTAAAAAAAAGTAGAGGAGAACCGCTCCCAACTGCCCACTTCGACCACTGCATTAAACAATACAGCACACGGAAGGGATACTAGTCCAATGAGTGTGAAAAGGTAAAATGTAGGGATGATGCAGTGTGTAGGTATAGTTCTGCAGCAAATGTCCCTGGGCAACACTCCAATTGCCACCAACCATCGATTAATGCTACAGAACGGTACCTGAAGTTCTCCAGCATGGGGTCTGTCATGGATTCACATGCTCTTGTATATTCCCCGTCGTCCGGCCAGGGATCCTCGGTAAAAGAAAAAACGTTTCACTTTCACTTTAAAACTGTATTTCCCCTCTAAACCAATCGCTGCTTCCAACTGCTTCCGCCCACTTCGACCACTGCGTAAAACAATACAGCACACAGAAGGGATACCAGTCCAATGAGTGTGAAAAGGTAAAATGTAGGGATGATGCAGTGTGTAGGTATAGTTCTGCAGCAAAAGTCCCTGGGCAACACTCCAATTGCCACCAACCGATTAATGCTACAGAACGGTACCTGAAGTTCTCCAGCATGGGGTCTGTCATGGATTCACATGCTCTTGTATATTCCCCGTCGTCCGGCTAGGAATCCTCAGTAAAAGAAAAAACGGGTTCACTTTCACTTTAAAACTGTATTTCACCTCTAAACCAATCGATGTCTTCTGGGTCATATTGCCCCCATTCAATGACAATTCTCTCCCTAAGGCCCGCCTATGGCAGCCGTCTTCAGATTTATACTGCATGCTTCAGTGTTGGAAGTCCTCGAGTTTGCTCTCCGAGCTATCTAGTACGTTTTTCCAGATTGTTCACTGAAAAGTTACATTTTTGTGTACAAGAGCCTGTGTACTCTTTTCCCCATCGGCCGCCAACCGTAATCCGCTGTCGGTGAAGTTTCGCGTCTCTCAAGGGAAAGGATTTGTCGAAGTTTCCAGAAGGCCACCTTGGGCCTACTTCACACCATCCAACCATTTTGGGGGAGAAGGAGGGAATGACCCTCTTCAGGCCCTGCACCAAATGCGGGCTACGGAATGTCTTTGTGGAAGACAAACATCTGCAGTGTCTTTACTGCCTGCATCCGGACCACATGGAGGTGGACTGCGAGATATGCCTGGGCTTCTCGAAGAAGACGATGAAAGACAGGCACAGCAGGCTGGCGGCATGGCTTAACTCGAACAAGGCTCGAACAGGGCCTCTGCACCATGCTCCGAGCAGGGGCGTGCCTCACCCAAGACCGGCCAGTACGAAGAGCGCTCTTCTAAGTCCTTTGAGGTCGCCCCATCCGTGGGGGTCCAATATGAGGTAGTGTTAATTGCTTCTGTTGAGCCTTGCCACCTCCCTTGGTTGTGTAATGTGTACTGCTGTGTATTCATTATTTGTGAGAATGTGAATCCATGCCAGACCCCAAGCTGGAGAAGGAACAAGTTACTTACCGGTAACTATTATTCTCCAGCATGGGTATGGCATCGATGCACATGCAAACCCTCCCTCCGACCCTTCTGTGGCTCTTCTTGGTCATACTTCCACTTTAGTGCTTACCAAATCTGAAGATGGCTGCCAGAGGCAGGGCTTACGGAGAGGACTGTCATTGGATGGGGCCAGTATGACCCAGGGGACAGTGATTGGTTTGGAGGAGAAATACAGTTTTAAAGTGAATGTGAAACAGTTTTTTTCTTTTACAGAGGATTCCCAGCCTGACGACGGGGAATATTCAAGAGCATGTGAATCCACTCCAGACCCATGCTAGAGAACTATACTTCCAGGTAAGTAACTTAAACCCTACTTCTCAATTTTGCCCTTGTGTAGTGGATAAAATCCTCACGCCACCAAACGCCTCGCAGTGCACAGCACCACGTGTGCCCTTACATGCGAGCTATCATCATTTAGTACAGTAAAAGCACACTTTTAGATATGTGTGCATATGTTTTCTCTTTTTGTTAACCATAGCATATCTCTGTTTAAATGAAAAAACACATGAGTTTGTTTCTTGGTGCATTCATGGAAGAAGCTTCCATGGTGCAAGGGTGTACTGGGACCAAGTAACTGAGAAAAGCCTATGGCAATAAAATGCAAATGTGCAATCACTCAGGGGAGTGTTTGGCCTCAACCTTTTGAAATGTGTATTGTAGGGTTGCCCATCTTTCGTTTTCTGTCTCTAGCAAGGCACTGAAAGAGAATGGAGTGATTACATCAATTGGCGCCCTGCTGATGGCTCCAGTGTCACTGAATGCAAACAATTTAAATGCTAAATCAAATGCATAAACACTGAGGAATAGAACATTTTTCTGTAGGTGATTGCTTTAAATATTCCTTCACATTAATGTTTTTAATTACAGAGTAAATGCTCAGCTTGAGGCTGAGCTCTACTCGCTGCTTTCATTTCCTCAGCAAAGCATATGACAATTAAGGCCCATATTTGCACCTTTAGTATGTATCTTTATTCTTCCTACATGCCTCTTAAAAATCCTTTCTTTAGGTGGCTGGTTTCCAGTAGACCACCGATGTTAAACACCAGAGGGGTCTTGGCCTGGCGATTTCGTGCAGCTATGCTAGCATTTCCAATGTTAAACATCCAGACCTGGCTGTTCCTTTGTTTTTCACTTTGCCAGGAGTTCTATCTTTTAGAGTTTGTACTATCTTTATGTAGCGCCCATACTGCATTTTGCCAGTTTCATTGAGCTGCAGGAAAACCAGGATGTTAAAGGAGGGCCTGTTTGTGCTGACTTTTATGTGTGCAAATATAACAAGTGTGACCAGTGACTAGGACAGAAGGTGTTGTAGAGGATTGTGAGGATTTAGAAATGCAAGATGGACACAAAGGTAACATTTTCTCAATGTTTCCCATTTATTAAATGAAAGGGGGTGAGATAAACGCCCATGTGTCCCTATCCTAATGAGGATGTCCCTACCTAGCAGACTAAACTACAGAAAAATGAGCTAGTGTCCAAACGTCTCTGACTCTCGCACTAATAACACAAGGAATATTTTGCTGTCTTCAGTTCAACACAGTAGAATAAACGTTCAAACTTATTGGTTCTTGAAAGTACTCCTTGTGACCAGGGTTGGATTCCCTTCTCCTGAATCAATGCAGGAATACTTTTTGGATACGTTTTGATTCAACAAAGTTCTGTTCAGTTCAACACAAAAGATATTCTTCAAATACGACTTTCCACTTGTTAAAGTAAATATCTCCTTCATAAACACTTGTTCCACAAACAAAAGCAATTGGTATCTTTCCCAATATCCTTCTTGGTAAAGCAAATTGGTCTCTCTCAAATCACAAGTTCGTAAATCAAGGTAATTGGCTTTCACAGTATGTAAAACAATTATCAGCACATCACATTTCTTCTTCAAATGGAATACTTTTGTCAGGATAGCACAGCAACTACTTCTGGTAATGCCACCCATATTCTTTAAATGAAATATTGTTACCAGGTTATTTTCATTACATTTCTTTGCCACAATCATACTGCTTCTGAACAACATCTTCTCTCCTGGTCCACTTGCCTGCCAGGACAAACTACTATTGGTTCCTTTCCGGGTTTACTCGCCTGCCAGGATGTAAAACTCGTACAACTGTAATTGTTCTTGGTAGCAATATTTATTCCAAGATTCTCCACAACAGTATCCTAGTTGAGGAGGGTTGAACGATGGTTGCCTCTGTTTATAGTCTTTTAACTCTTGGCAATGTGGGTTACAGGGTCTCCCCCTGTTGGTGCCTGTCCCATATGAGGGAAGTTGAGCCCTTCTTGCCTTTGTACTGCTTTATTTGTTTGGTATTGAAAATTATGGGTTTCTGTAAAATGTCCTGTTCGGAATGCCCTGGGGGCACATTTAGCACCAGACACACTCACCAGTTCTCTTTGGCATCTCTGTTCCCCTTGCTGATGCTGCAAGGATCTCCTGTTTTCTGACAGCACTCGCGTGTCTTTAGCAATCTGTGTGGTTGCTTCCCAGAGCTCCGCCAGCTTCTTTGACCCTCTGCTGCCTCCTGCACACCAAAGCGATGAACGTTAGTTTGGGAGTACATCTAACCCTTGGATGGGCTTCTCTGCCCGACAACTATTTCCACTGCACTTAATCTGCAATGTGGCAGACCTTCATATCGCATGTCATATCAGCTGGCGTTCCCCATTCACCTTCTGCTGCGGACCCAGCACTCTGGTCTGCCTCAGCTACTCCTTCAGCATCCTCTTCACCTGCAACTCATTCCTGAATTCAAACATCCCACTCAGGTGGTTTGGTCTATAACACATAAACTGCACATTCTGGTTAATGGTATTGTTGATCTTTAATATCACTGGACCCCTCCTCCTCTTCCCAGTACCAACGGAATTATGGATCTTCTTTCTTTTGACAACTCTGAATACCAAACTAAATGATAACTCCTATTTGATAAAGAACAAATGATATTGAGTATCAAATGAACACTTGGAAATTAAATTGACAAATTGTGAATATGAAACTGTTTATCAACAAGTGAATAATGTGAATTAACAGCTTTTTGGACAGAGTTACAGCATGTGACAAAATTAACAAATACTTAAGCATTCGAACTACAACTGTGAGGTAAAAGATTTATGAACAGAACAACAAGTGTCAAATTGAACAAATAATTAAGTAATGAATTACAAATGGGAGGAAGATGTGTGATCTTGTGGCAAATCCAAGGAGAGACTTATGGTCCATGTGGTCTGACAACTGTGCCTAGACCGGGGAGATCTATATTATAAAGATCAGTCATCCTGAAGCAAGCCAGGCAGAAGCATAGGGTTCCTGGTTGTGTGACCTGTAATGGGTAGACCATACGGCCTGACAACTGTGCCTAGACCGGGGAGATCTATATTATAAAGATCACAGTCATCCTGAAGCAAGCCAAGCAGAAGCATAGGGTTCCTGGATGTGTGACCTGTAATGGGTAGACCATGCGGCCTGACAACTGCGCCTAGACCGGGGAGATCTATATTATAAAGATCAGTCATCCTGAAGCAAGCCTAGCAGAAGCATAGCATTCCTGGTTGCGTAACCTGTAATCGGTGGACTGTGTGGTCTGATAACTAGGGATGAACTTTCTCTTCTTTCTGCAAAAGCCAAACTATCTTTTTGGACTCAATAAATGATCCTATCGTCTCAGGAGGATAGCTCAGCAGCAACGTGCTCGCCTTGGAAGTAAGATGACACAGCAATATAGGTTTGATTCCCCGGGTCTGCGCTTAGAAACCTCTGGGTATTAAGCACATTATAAATAAACTATCATATCATAATCAAGTGAGCAACGTCTTCATCTATAACGGGTGAGACCTGTCGGATGACGATTCACTAAAGGCTATGGCAAATATCAAGAAGGCCTAACCAGCCGATGATCCTTAAATAACAAATGGCTACTTTAGATATTGCCTTCTTTATTTTCTATAGCATACAAACTATAAAGAATGGATGCTTCAACCCAAATATACCAGAGGGGTAACATCACTCAGCCTATCCAGGTGAGTGGTACCATATATTTAACGTAACAATATGGAACTATGTTGGCAATCACACTATAGCACGGGGAGACAAAAATGGTTTTCTGATTATAAATGCGATGGACTCTGAGATTTATGCTCAAGCTGATACTTTCAAACCACAGAACTGGTGATGTGATGCTTGATAACCATTAGAACTAATGGCATGGAGTGACGGGTCAGAACACATGCAAATTGGGATACAGACCTAACTTTTACTGGCATGATTACCAGATACAATTCACCATCAAGGTGGAAGCATCCATTTCTAACCAAATAAATGTTGACGGAATAACGTCGGCTTAAATTGGCCATGTGATCAACCTAGTCGTAACCTCAATCAACACATTTCAAATGATATGTTCTGTTTTTCTGCAGGCATATATTTTCTCAGAAATCAGCACTGATTGTATTCTGTAACCAGAACACTGAAACATTCCGAATGGTACTATTATAAACCCAGCCTTGATAAAGACCTAAAGGGAAGGTCGAAACACGTGTTGGCACAGAGGCGTTGTACGTTTTTTTTTACAAATGTGATCATGAGATATGAACACTAGTAATATTGTGATTAGGCCATAATTGGTATATTGTTGATATCCAGTGTTTAGCTTACTGTATTACATGGTAAAAGATTATGGACCATTGAAACAGTAACAAAACATTTTGAAAAGGAAGAAATTGAAAGAATGTATACGTGAATGTGACTGTAGCAAAACAATGAGTGATATGTTATATCAAACAAGGTTACTTTGTAATTGTATATTTCACTCTGTGATAGTTGAACTTTAAACATTGACCCCATATTATGAACATAACAATAAAGGGATGACATTTTGATCCAAACAAAGTAACAGTAACGTTGCCACTCTGGTCTCATTAGAGTCACTCAGATGCACCGATATAAATTGTGCGTTCAATTTAACAATGTCCTTTCTTGAGCATGGTGAATGGTGTAATATCGTTACATGCTTTATTGCTAATAGGCTTAGGGTAGCCTTAGTACACCGTCCCAAGCAGCATACATTCTCATTATCGCACATTCCATGCGCAGGACTGGCTGAATTTAGTCTAACCTGTCTTAAACGAGCCATCATTTATAAATTGCTCCTAATGTAAAAACTGTCCTTGAAGAAATAAAGTGCTAAGCAGCAATTAAGGGACCTGCAGCTTCTGATGGGCCACTGGGTGCGGGATCTCTAGAGATCCACAGAAGGTTGGAAGTTGACTGTGGCCTCTTGTGAGCCTCGTGAATGAAAGCCGCCCATGGCTTTCCTTTTAAAGCTATTAGGCTGCTATTGTTTGTGCCCCTGTTTGTATCTCGAGTTCCTTGAGATAACATCCCTTTTTCTTCATTTGTTGGATCTAGTAGCATAGATCCCAACAGGGAGCACTATTAAGCTGACTTACATCTTTTGATATAATTTTTTGCTTACATTCAATTAAAACACATTAGCTCAGTGTGCATCTCTACAACCAATTTGTTTCCTTTTAAAGCCGACATGAAGCTGGCACTTTTCAGCTCTCCTCCAGACAGATATACCTGCATAGAGTGTCTGTGGGCACAAATAGACACTGAAATATCCATGTTAAACCATTTTTTGTAAATACAAATCTTTGTCAGTGGACAAGGGCTATCTTGAGGAATTTTAGCCAATTTTAAGAGGTGAATCGGCAAAACACAAACATGGCTCAAAATTGTCTACAATTCTTCAAAATAGCTCTGACCACTGATGAATACAAATATTCTTTTTTTTTTTTACAAGGAAAGCGATGTAACATTGTACGTGCAGTGTCTTTTAATATGGTCAGGGGACAGGAGGGGAAGCAATGGGAGAAAGCAAACGGGCATACATGGGGAAAGTAGGGTCATTTTACTATTGACTCCAAAGCCCACTCTCCAGCCATGCCTTCACCCTCCAAACTTCCTCCCATCCCTGCTCACACTTAGGCACCACTGGGATAGGGGAAACAGTCTTTTTCACTTTAAACCTAGATGGCAATTTTTCTTCTGCGGTGTTTTTCTGGTGTTTATCGAGTTTCACTGAATACAGGATAGCCTATTTATACCTTTCTGACCGCTTTATCATCTCACAGAATCTCAGACTTACAAACTGCAATGTCTTTTTAAGCATACCAAGGGCCTGTTCTAATTATAAACAGTGAAATTCAGCTTTGAGTGACAAAATAGGTAAGTAATCGTCCGAAGTCAAAATCTCTTTTATAGCCGGAATTCGGCCAAATACTTTCTGTTAGGCAGAAACATGTGCAGTTCCCTCTGGGACCACTGCAAAAGATTTAGGAGTACAGGTGGTTGGCAGTAAACCCAATTGGTAGCAGTCTGTACCACCCAGATTTACCTGGTAGCTGTGGCTGAGCAGTCAGACCTCTCTCAAGATGAGTTAGGCAGTATGCAAAGTATACACAATAGGTACAGAGATACAGTAGCACAAGCAAACACTGACCAGAGCTTTGGTGTAAAAGTATATGATTATTTATTTAAAGACACACTTGAAAATTACACTAGAACAAAGAGGTAAATAAATTCAACACACACTATTATATATATACAACCCTAATTACTTATTAGACAAGTCTTAATGAGAAACACCACTTATTTTCAGACAGAGGTGAGCGCTTAACGTAAGATGGCACTCTAATAAGTTATTAAAAAGGGAGGGAAAAAGGCAGGGTTATGAAAGCACACAAATTTCAATACTTTTCAAAGAACCACAGTGAGGCAGATTAGGCAAAGTCTACTGGAGAGCAAGGAAGTTCAAATGCCAGGCCCACTCTTAGAGAGAGCAAGCGAAATGTGTCCAGGATCTCACAGTGGGGTTATGCCCAAAGAGTCTTTGTTGAAAGTTCATAAAAGAATGAGATCAAGTCAGGAAAAGTTAGTTAACAGGTCCGAGGCTAGCCCAGTTTAGAAAGTCGAGGATTTACTGTCACCCAGAACGATCTGTCGCAAGGGAACCCAGGCGGGACACAGTACCTGAAAGTCGGAAGAACGCTCCAGCGGGGGCAGTTGTTCCTGGCAGCGGGTGCAAGTCGGTGTTTCGTCCAGAGGAAGAGGAGGTCTCGACGTGGAGGAAAGCTGAAGGTCGTTGCGCTGCCAGGGAAGAAACCAGCCGCAGAGTTTCCCGGTTACAAGGTACCACCCTTTTCTTCGCGGTAGTGGTAAACCGTGGTATTCTGTTTGCCGGGGTGCTTGGCACGGGCAAGGCGGCCACAAGATGGTCCAGGAAGGCAAAAAGACGGGCAAACTGGTTATCCCCACCAGTCAAAGGAAGAAGACTCTCCGGACTGGAGATCTCCTCTGTCGTCGGGAAAAGTGGTGAGACGGTTCAGCAGGGCTCCACCGGTGGTGTCGTCTTTGCAGGTCGGCTCGGCTTCTCCCTCCTCAGATTCTTTAGGTCCTGTGGCGACTTCTGAAGTTCCAGACCCCAAAGCCCTGCTTTAATGCAGAAAACCCCCATTCATTCAGCCTAGCTGTCACTGAAACATGCTAAGTGGTGAGCCAGGCGGCTCACCACTCGGGCCAATCACACAAGAGTGCGACTTGAGTTGCTGAGGCAAATCTGTCCAGGGTGCCTAAACCCCCTCCCACACCCCCTGTGGTACCCAGAGTGGCACCACTTTTGGAGGCGTCTGTGGAGAAGCCTGCCAAAAAGTGGAACAAAGGGCTCGACTTGGGTTGGAGTCACAGAAGCAAACACAAACGCCATTTTGGAACCAAGTTTCGGCAAAAAATACCAACCGGTGAATTTATATTAATTTAATAAACCGGCGGTATGTTCGAGGCTATGTTAAAAAGTGGTAGCCTCGAACAATGGGAAAATCCCATAGGAATATATTTGCGGTCGAATATAAAAAGTAGTATCCACTGCCACCAGCCAAAACTCGGTCGGGGGGAACTGGCCAGTGCCCCCTCGAACAACAAACCCCGGGGCAATCGAATTGCCCCGACCAGTACGTCCACAATAGGATGGTTTGTACTGGTTCTGTTCACAATTTGAGACTAGTAAAGCCAATGGTGACTTTACATGCCCTGGGAGACAGTAGTCAGTCCCAAGGTATTGAGTCTATGTTTGGGGGTCGCTACGACACCCCTGGGTTATGGCACGGAGGGTGCTGTGTAACCCACATACCAAAAACACATGAAGCCCTATGGGGTAAAGGACCCCATAGTCCATAAAACACATACTAAATCAAAGGAACACCTCAAATCATGTCTAAGAGTGGGAGGAAAAGAGTCTCACTCTTAGCAGGAGTAAAAAAATAAACCCCAAAAATCCAGAAAAGCTGCTGGGGGACTCAATAGGTTTGGGAAATTAGCCTTTACAGAGAATTCTCCCTAACACTTTCTCCGAACTTCAAGTCGAACTTCAGTACACCCCTAGTACAGACAGCTGCATACTCTGGGCCTCATTAAACGTTTGCTGGTAAAAAAAAGGAAATTACCGGCATGCCAGTAACAGCCCCCAAACCCCTGATACCGGCATCCTTGATGCCACAGGCACTGACACTGACGATGCCGTAAATACCGTTACCCCAATGCCGGTAATACCGGCACCGGAAACAACGTCATTGTGCCAGAACAGGAAATACACCGGCGGCTATCTTTAAAAACGCAATCCATTGCAATCCTCAGTCTACAGCAGTCCAACAGGATAACTGAGTAGGCAGAAACAAACAAGACCATCATGTCCTCCAGGCAAGGCACCATTTGTCGTTGGAAACCAAGATTCAGTGAGCAGGAGCTAAACATGTTGGTGGACACACTCGTCAAACATGCCGACATTTTCTGCGCTGACCTGTGGCGGGCAGCCCAACTATGCAAACAAGCCATATGGGAGGAGGTGGCCCGCAACGTATCGGCAGTGGGGACAACACCCCGGACTGTCCGCAATTGCTGTAAGCGCTGGGGCAATCTACATCTGCGGGACCGCAACCTCCTTACTGCAGAGCACAGCCAGGGGCTGGCCACAGGAGGGGTACTGCCATCCCCCCTCAAACTCACGTCCTGGGAGGAGACTAGCAGCACCGTTATCCAAATGGAGGGTATTGAGGGCATAGGAAATGCAGAAATGGGAGCTGCAACATCGGATGATGACGGTGAGTGTCCCTTACCATAATCCCAAAGTCACACCACACACCTACATCCACAATGCCAATGGCGAAGTCCAAATGCCAAATAGGTGGCACCAGATTCCTGCTGCATTTACACCCACCGAAAGCCACCTCCCACACAACCACAATGTACCTGCCGCGAACACATTCAACAAACCCACTGACACACCCCATATGACCCCTGTATTGCCAAGACAACTATCATCTCCATGCGCACACACATCACTGTACAAATGCAGCCGTCACCACCGTGTCACCACATGGCAATATGCACACATCACCAGTTGCACACCTGTCACACCCACCATGTCCATGCAGAGTAAACATCAATGCCTCAACATACATAATGGGAGCACATCAGTTCCGCAATGAAGCACCACATGGCACACAGCCCCTGTTGCATGGCCACAACACGCAAACCACTAGACATCTGTACCCCACCCAACAAACATCATGCACAACTTGGCTGCACCAGAAGGATGCTCCGACACTGAATTCCCCCCACATTCTTGTGTGCACCATGCCAGGCCCTCCAACATGTCCATGACATTGCACATGACTCGGAATGTACTAGCATCAATGTATGTCAGATGGATGCACACCCTTAACTAATGCCCTGCCTCACTGTCCCCCACAAGCACAGGAACAGACAGTGAGGGCGAACATGCCACAACACCCCAGACAGCCACTGCATGTTGGCGCCACAGCGAAGACACCACCTCCAGCCAGGAGCCTTCTACCTCCACTGCAAGAGAGAAGCGTGCCACGCTATCCACGTCACAGCCCCCCGCCAACAGGAAACACAGGCTAGCCAGCAGCCCGAGTAGCCACCATCAACCTCCAGCAAGGCCCACCAGCAAACATCAACTACTGCCAGCAAGGCCCCCGGCAAACATCAACTACCGCCAGCATGGACCCCCAGCACTAGTCAACATCTGGGGCACAGCAGGCACCTCAGCTGGAAGTGCCGGAATCCCCCATGGCCAGCGAGCAGGAGGAGGCACATTCTGCAGCGCACAGTGAGCAGGAGGAGGCAGACTTCCCTGGCAAGAGCCAGAAGGAGAAGGTAGAATCAACGCCACCCAGACAGGCAAGCACACATGGTTCACCTGTAGGATCAGGTGCACACTGCGCAGTGGAGGCCAGTAGCCCTGACACCCATAGTGACAATGCTGGTTTCAGTCCTGCAAGCACTCAGAGCCCACCTCCCCTGCCAGTACCAGGTCTGCACCACATCAGGGACATCGAGGGGTGGCTCTCTCACATGGAAGTGCACCAGCAGGCAATGCAGGCCCTGGTCACACAGTACGTGACAGACGCAGAACAGACACGCCAGACCATGCAGGATGCCTCACAAGACACTGCAGGAATGGTGAGCAGAGCATGTGCGAGAAGTATTGGGGTATTGGATGTGGGGGAGGGGGTGTTGGGGTATTGGGTGTAGAGGTAATAGGGGAGGAGATGTGGGGTAGATTCAATGGGACAGTCGTGGTAGTTACATGATGCAAATCTGTACATAGTTATTCATTATTCAATACAGCTGGTGTGTAAAAGAAAAAAACATGACTGGACATTGCTTCTTGAGTGTGTGTCTATTTTATTATGTACACTGCCCAGTGCCCAGTGTGACCCATGCCCAGTGCCTTGCCTTTTCCAGTCCATCATAAGTAGTGGGAAATTAAATCTTGCTGTATCGTACGTCCTTCATTTACATTGTGCCGCTGAGGAATTCACCATCTTCCTCATCATCATCCGCGTCCTCTGGCGGCATGTCCATGTCAGGGGGCAGGGGGATGTTGCGCTGGATGCACATGTTGTGTAGCATGGCACATACTAACAGAATTTCCTCTTTGTGCCTGTTGACTGGTTGCCTGATGGGGGTCAGGAGCCACGGCTTCAGGGGATACTCGGCATCACCTGCATGGGAGCAATAGAAAGGGTATTTGTGGTTAATTTGGTAATTCCATGTTAGCGCTGCCTGTACAGTGTTCATGATTAAATGCAACTAAGGATTCATAACTGCACATGACATGTTCCATTGTCAAAGACCCGGTTAAGTGTACTTGTGGATGATCCATGGATGGGGGAGGGTGGTTGCTGTTGACGTCTCAAGGACCATTCAATCTGAACCTGCACTCACAAATCAAGTCCAAACGTCCATGATGTTCTCAGATTTCATTGATGTGTTATCAATGGAAATGGCCTGTGCATGTACAGTGCATAATCACACGTGCCTAATTGGCCTCATGTAACACAGTGGTATCCCCAGTATGCATTCTACTTATTCATGTCTCCATGTGCATGTCCCTCAACACCTTCTCCCATATGACTAGGTCAGATTTACATTGGCGGTATGGGCCCTGGATGAAGGGTTACATTTCTGTGATACGGCTAGGTGGTGGTTGGCCTGGTGGAACTAAGGTACTTTGGATGAGTCCCGCGCCTCTCAATCATATCATGGTGGTAGTCAATGATTGCTGATTTTAATTGTTTTCATACTTGACCCATTGTACTTGGAGGTGTCCCTTAAGTTGACATGACAGGCATACTGATCTTCAGTGTACCTGTGGAATGAATGCAGTGACTGAGATTTTTCAGTGTGGCAGATAAAATTCCATCAGGCAGGGCAGCATGACTTGTGATTTCCCTTTGCTGAGATCATGTATTTCATGCATATTCACTGCATGGTGGTGCATTGTGGTACCTGTGGTTCATGTGTTCTGATGTTCCTGATACATGTGCTGGTGTGTGCACTGTGTCTGTTGATTGCATGTACACACAGCTGTGTAGGCCTAGCACATCTGCAAGCATTGGCTGTGTTGCACATTCTGTTTAATTTACTAAGGTCACAGTTGAAGCCACCCAGGATGCTGTGTGTGGTCTTGTTCCATTCCAGTTGTGTGATTTGTTATTGTGCAGGTTGGAGATGTAGAGGTATCTAGGTCTGATTCCTCATCCGACTTTGCCTTCTATTGCCTGACACAGTCTATCTGCACTTGATTGCATTCATGGTACTGCTTACGCCTATTTTCAGGAGTGATGATGGGTTCATGCATGTGGTGTGCACTTGTGCTCCTCATGCATGCAATCCTATGCTATGTTCCGACCACCCTCATGGCCCAGCCAGCAGACACGTTGCCTATGCTTGTGATCCCCCCCCAATCAATCCCCTCATGGCCCAGCCAGCAGACACGTTGCCTATGCTTGTGGTCCCCTCCCCCAATCAGCACCCCTCATGGCCTAGCCAGCAGACACGTTACCTATGCTTGTGACCCTCCCCCCAATCAACACCCCTCATGGTCCAGCCAGCAGACATGTTGCCTATGCTTGTGACCCCTCCAAAAAAAACCACTCATGGCCCAGCCAGCAGACACATTGCCTATGCTTGTGATTCCCCCCCCCCAATCAACACCCCTCATGGCCCAGCCAGCAGACATGTTGCCTATGCTTGTGATCCCCCCCCCCCCAATCAACACCCCTCATGGCCCAGCCAGCAGACATGTTGCCTATGCTTGTGATCCCCCACCCGCCAAACACCCCTCTTGGCCCAGTCAGCATGCACATTGCCTATGCTTGTGATTCCCCCCCCCCCATCAACACCCCTCATGACCCAGCCAGCGGACACGTTGCCTATGCTTGTGATTCCCCCCGCCCCCTATAAACACCCCTCATGAGCTAGCCTGCAGACACGTTGACTATGCTTGTAATTTCCCCCCCCCCAATCAACACCCCTCATGGCCCTGTGGTTAGACTCACCCAGCAGCCAGGTACGTTGTGCAGCGTGTCGTGAAATGTAGCGGGGAAGCATGGAGTTGCGCAGCACCATGGCATCATGTGTGGTGCCAGGGAATCTTGCACAGCAATGCGTGATAACTTTGCGTGCATCGCACACCATCTGTACATTCAGGGAATGGTACAGCTTTCTGTTGCGGTACACTACCTCCACAGCATGCCGGACAACCACCTCCACAAGGGTATAGTCGAGGGCACCAATTACATTTGGCATGCCTGCCAGTGCGTATAATGCTATTTTGGTTGCATTCAACTCCTCCGCAGTCCGTGGTAACTTAATGTGGTTGCTTGCGTGTTTCAAGGGTGCAATTAGCACCTGGTTGAGCACACGGGAGAAACAGGGTTGTGAGATTCCATGCAGCTGCCCCACTGTGTGCTGATAGGTGCCTGTGGCAAGGAAGTGTAGCACAGACACTAAATTCAGCAAGGGGTGGGTGGGTTGGCAGTCCCGATATTGATTAGGCTCACCGGGTCATCATGAATGAGGTCCACTATTGGGGTGATGGTGTCCCTGTCCAGCCGGTACAGGGTGTGGATCTGTGCAGGGGTTAGGTTAAATGGGCTGGCCCTTAGGTGAGGGATTGGTGGCTGCCTGCGGGGAACAACCGCCTGCACAATGGGTATGTGCTGGCCCAATCACGCCCTCCTTCTCCTCCTGCACCTCCTCTGTATTCTTGGCTCACTGCCTCCTCAAAGAGTAGCAGTGCAGGCATGTCCTCCAGCTCCAGTACTGCAAGTGCTAATGGTAGCATTGTGGATTTGTGAGGGGTGTGGTGTGGGAGTGCTCCTTTTATGCTGTGTCAGACTCCATTGCCTCCACCTGTGCTGGTTCTGTGCACCTGTGGCAGGTTTCTACACACCAGATTCCTATTAATGCCTGCACTGCGATGGCAGTGTTAACGGCTTCAATGTATCCATTATTACTGGGATGTCAATGTCGGTAATTGCATGTCCGTGCACCTCTTAATGTGCACTTAACTGCGGCATGCTGGTGTCACTGGTACGGCTGCCGCGTGTCTACGCTCATACCGGCAAGGATGAGGCCGGTCACAGTGGGTCCCATGCCGATGCCGGTGACTCCTGCATCGCGACTCCTTATACCCCGGTCCAGTAAACGATGCGGTACGGTAATACCAGCATTGATTTACCGTACCGGCAACCTTGTAATGAGGCCCTTTGTCTCATCTGATAACTTAGGGCGGTAGTATGAAGTCATGTGTGATTAATTTCTTTTTTTTTTTAATCATATTTCTTTTCTTTTTTCTTTAAATTTTTTTATTTAAAGTATGTCATTAGGCCTCATCACAAGTTTGTTGGTAATCTAGTGGCAAATTGGTGGAATCGTCGGAAAACTCTATTACCATTATCACCACTCAGTCCCGTAACATTACCACTGGATCACGAGTGGTGAAAAGGCTGTATAACTTGCTGTTTTTTAGATTCAGTAGGGGTTTTTTTGGGAGGATTTTCCGTGAGCTGTAATCTGCTGAGTTTCAGCAGTAAGGTAGAAGATTTTCACCCACATTTTTGCTGGATTTAAAATGTTACCCTGACGACAAAACTCCAATGGAGGAGGACGGAGGGAGTATGAGGGCCAGGGAAGTCCGCCACTAAGTGATGTGATGCCTGCAGGTGGTATATAGGGGTATCCCGTAGAGTCCACCCTACCCAGCAGTGCCCCCAAATTACCTCCCTAAAGCATATCCATCCTGGAGTGACATGAATTGGTTGTGCTCCTTAGGCCTTAATTAAAGACCCCTAATCCTAATCAAAGGTCAGGCACATGGACCTACAGGCCAGGCCCACGACCCCACAGGCCAGGCACATGGACCCAGAAGTCACTCCTACAGGTCAAGCACATGGACCCACACAATAGGAGGATGTGAGCTCCTCTCCTCAGGCACAGAGCAGGCAGAGAGCTCAATGCCTCTTCAGTGTATGGTTCACAACATACTTATAGAGGTAGAGAAATTCTTCTTTATCAGGAAGGCTGGGAGGTTCATGGAGAAGGCAGAGGCAGTCAGTTCCTAGAATGGGCGCGAATGACGGCGGCTCATGCAATACACATACAATGAATAAGAAAAACCAGGAACCGACAAAGTGAGGGCTCAGTATGCAGTGCCAGATGGCTGACACACCTATTTTTACCTCTCTGTAAGATGGCTGGCCTGCATTGATGAGGCCTAAGCCTGCAGAGCAGAAGCTACCAAGATAACCCAACAGATATAAGTCACATGAGTGGAATGGACAGGCAAGGAACACATGAAGACAAGACAGAATAATAACACTCTGACCAAACATGTAACCTAAAGTCAAGGTGGAGAGGGCCCCAACAATCACAGATCTTATGGAAGACCTTGAGTTTAGGGAAACGATATGAAAGGAAGCAGAAGGACATTGGTGTTTAGGGAAATAGGCCTTCCAGAGAGTTGCTTTGCTGGCAGAGATAGTCAGAGGAGAAGTGAGAAGCAGGTGGCTGGGACAGTTTGTCCAGACCTTAAATGAGAGCAGGCAACAATGACTTGGTGCAAGGGGCCTGTTGGAGACTATATCCAGACACTGACGGGAGAAAGAAACCATTGAGAAGGTATAAATGACCTCCTCTCACTTGACTTACCTTTTCCAATTGATAAGAGGGAGGACCCCTTCATTCCAACCCCCACCGGAGGCAAAGGACACAAAACATGAGCAACCTGATTTTGTGAAAAAGAAAAGTGCCCCCATGTCACCAAGAAGGCAGGCCTGAGTTATTGTAGGACGTTAGCAGTACAATGGTCCCAGCATGAGAATACCCAAACCATGCCAATCCACTGTTTTAGGTTCGGTCAGCAGCTAGGCACTCGGACACTCCACTCTCTGCCCCAAAGGGTGTTGCACCCACAGCAGGTAAGTCTGCACTTCCAGAGCCGGAGGAGTGTAGACGCTCGTGGGCCTGAAGCTAAGGCATCTCACCAGTGCCCCCCAGGGTTCTTCTTCAATCCGGGCTGGGGCTGAGTATCTGATGTTGACTCCGAGTCACGATGCCAACAAGGCTGCCCCACCCGGGAGATCTCCAATCTGTTGCTCGAGTCGGCTGGTCTGGGTAATTGCTCTTTTTGCCAAAATACCACACAAGGAAGGGTGTTAAAGCTGAGTCTCTTTTGTTCTTGGCAGCCACTCATATGATTTTGCCACTTCTTCACCTGGCCACTCCGTATACGTGGGCTAGGACTTGAATGCCCAGCTGATGCCACCTCGCTCCGCTCATTCTGCTCTACAAACGTGGCACATGCAGGACCGTTGTTCTTTCTTCAGTTCCAGCATGGAGTTCCTAGGCAGCGCAGTGTGTCGCCATGGAGTTACTAGGCAGCGCAGTGTCTCGCCATGGAGTTACTAGGCAGCGCAATGTCTTGCCATGGGGTTCACATCTTGGGCCAGATCATGCCTCTTCTCACCCTTATGCAGGGTATGTAGTTTGCTGCACAACCCCCCTTGGTTTTTGTAGTGGTTGTGCCCCAACTGAGTCCCTCCTCCTCTCTCTATCCCCTCACTTTACAACCATCTTTTTCAACTGTCCTTCTTACTCAGTCCATCTAAACAGAATATAATCCACGGTTTGGAAGGTACCATTGCCAGGTCACTTGCCATGTTCCTCAGGGGTACCCTAAATCCGCAGTGCCTTCAGTGTAACCTGGGCCTCACCCTCTCAGGGGAGCATTCTAAGTTCTTGAGAGTTATCAGTAGTACCATGGTCACAGGCATGACAGGATTTGAAATCCCCGGGCAATGAATGCTCAATAGCTTCTAACTTTCATGATTCAGTACCTGGCAATGCCTGCCAGAGGTTTGCAGGTTGGGGTATCAGTGCCTGCATCGAGAATGGCATTTTTCTTGTAATTGCTGTAACAAGTTCATGGGTTTGAACCTGTCAAGTGGAGTAAAGGCCCCCTGACGTGGTGTGGGGGCACTGCTGGAGGCTCTGTCCCCATCTTCCTACTGTTCATTGAGCCGTGCATGGAGACTGGTACCTCTTTCTCTGGCTCAGTGTCTACCAAACTTGGTCTGGCCAGCTCTCTTTCTCTTCTCTTTCAGGTGTCTTAGAAGACAATTCAATTACCAGCATGAACCACATTCCTCAGATCACTGGGATCAATAATGATTCCAAGATGGCAGCACCATCCAGAAAACCAGAAAACCACAAAGCACCTGGGTCCAATGGACAAGAGCCAGCCTGGAAAAGGAAGAGGGGACTGGTTACCCAAATGTGAAAGGAATAGGCATCCCCATTCTGGAGTAGAAAGGGCAACAAAACACCCTCTACAGATGGACCAGGCATGCTACAAGGGAGCGGCAGGGCTGGGACCAGGAGAGAGTGGCACAGAACCTTAGGATGCCATTGAACCCTCTTCAAAGCCTTTGTGGACATTAGAGAAAGTATGTACTGTCACCAGACCTGTTTGAGTAGGGAGACTGAGCTATGGTGGTGGGAGCCCCCTTCAAGGATGAGGGTACTGAAACAGGGACCACCTGTAGACCTGGACCCTCCACCAGCTTGTTTTGTACATATAGTCTATAATAAAAGTTGAATAGTGATGTTAACCAAAGTCACCTTCAACATGTAGTCAGTAACCAGAAGGTAAGTTTACATGTAAGTTTATACTATATAGTTGTACAGTAGAGAAAGCACTGGGACATTCACCCAGCCCAGCTCATTAGGTCCAACTGACTCCCATGGAACCCCACATTACAAAGATCCATCAACACTCCTCACTCTCTGGCAGTGACATCACTACCCTCAGTACAATTTATAGCCCACCCCAGCATAGATTATGACACATACCTATTCCTTTTGTCACATGACCTATTGAGAACATTGTCACATTGCCTGCTACTGCCACTACATGGAAGCAGAGACTAGCAGGCGCTCAGATTTATCATTGAATTTGTAATGCAATGCAAGATACATTGTTACAATATTTTCAGTGAGTTTAAATAATTAAGACAGCACCATGTCCAATAATTGGGCCATTTCCCTGGGTTGTGTGATGAATCTGATGATGTCATCACTCATTTCCCTGAAATAGGCTCTCCTCATGTAGCCAGGGACTGCAGCCACCACCTGATCCTGACCTTGGTTAATGGCTATTTGAGGGAGGACCACATGGGGGGCAGGGGGGAAGCAACCCTCGGGGGATGACATGACCTCATCAGGTGGGACATGGTATCCACCTATCCCTCTTAGGGATATTATTCCCTCCATTCCCCATGCCCTCATGGCATACTGCCATTATTCCCCTTGACATTTTGACAGCTCTACTGGCAGTCCTCCTCAATATCATATAACTGTTAGGCAGAATCATATGCAGTACCCTTTGGGAAAACCGCACACAATTAGGACTACAAGTGACAGTACAAATTCACCTTTGGTACAAGCCTGTACTACACAGTAAAGTGGTAGCGATGGCTGAGCAGCCAGACTTATCTCAAGAGTGAGAAGTTACACAAAGGTCAGCAATTACTATGGTTCAAACAAACTGACTCAAGGTTTCTGAGTAAAAGAATATACATTTATTTACACATCATTTGTAAAACTGTTCACTAAAGTAAAGCAGCAGAAAAATCACACTCTTATTATACTACACCACACCCAATGAATTCTGGACAAGTTAAGCTCAAAATGAAGTGAGAGCAAACTGGCACTCCAGCAATTTAAAAGGGAGGGAAAGACAAGGTTATTCAAAAGTAAGCAGCGCCAACATGTAAGTAGGCAGGGCAATCTAGAAAAGGCAACTACGGTTAGGAAATCAAATCAAGAGGCATGAGCCAATGTTAATGGAACAGAGTCTTTGCAGAGGATCACACAGTTCAGAGTAGTTTGCGGTTAAGTCTTTGCCAAGAGTTCGAAACTAAGTTGGTCGGAAGAAAAGTTATTTAAAAGAGAAAAGGAGGACAAGCCCTCGGATTGGCAAAGGTTTAAAACGCTTTCACCGCGGTCGGACGGAACGAACAATCGGGTTTGCACAGTACCTTAGAAGCAGAAGAAAGCTGTAGCTGAGGCAGACATTCCTGGCAGATCCTGCAGGCTCACGGTTCCTGAAGCGACTGTCAGACTGACACGACGAAGGAAGACGGGAGGGTCCTGCACTGCCCAGGGAAGAAACCAGCAGCAGAGCAAAGCAACGAATAAAGGGTGCGCTCCTTAAAACCCAAAACAGGGTCTGGTCCTCCTTGCTATCCGGTTCACTGCAACTGTGCACAGCAAATTCGACCAGGGGAGGGAGCTTTGCTTGGTGTTTGGTGAACTGGTTGGTCCCACCAGCTCAAGGGAAGAAGATTCCTTGTAGATATTCTCTGTCGTCAAAGTTTGGAGATTCGGACCCACAGCAGGGCTTCACCGGGAGTTTCAGTCCTGGTAGTGGTCCTCTTCTTTCAGCTTCTCTCCGGTTCTCTCGATCCAGTGGTGACTCTGCCTTCCAAGCCCAGAGACCTGCTTTTTATGCAGTCGTTCCCCCATTCACACAGCCTGGCTGTCAATCACACAGCAGGGTGGCTGTCCTTTGCCGGACAGTCGCCTAGCCAATCAAACCATAGAGCGACTTGGGTCACCAAGGAGACCCTGTGCAGGGGGCCTAAAACCCCTCCTTCATATTCAGCCCACCTAGACTCTCAGGCGCCTAAGGAGGGCTTTTGAGCAGAAGCCCGCCAAAGGACGGCAAACAAAGGAACCAAACCTGCTTTGGCACGCAGAGTAAAACACGAGAAAGACCTTTACAAAAAGAAATGGCAAATAAACCCAGCCGGAAACGAAATAAAATAAAAGGGGTCCAGCGGGTTTAATTTTGAGGCTACTAACTTAGCCTAAAACAATACCAAGGCTATTTTCATAGTCTGCGGTAGGGAAACAATGGTAGGTACCACTGCCACCAGCCAAATCTTAACGAAAGGGGAACGAAATAATGTTCCATGGGAAACAGACAAAAATGGTAACTATTAACCCTTTCCAGTGCTCTATGGAAGATAGTTTGTACTGGGTCTGTGAGTTTAAAAAGACTAATAAAGTCAATGGCAACTTTACATGTTCTGGGAGACAGTAGTCCGTCCCAGAAAATGGAGTTTACAGTGGGAAGTCTGAAAAAGACAACCCTGTGTCACTGCACTAAAGGTGCTGTGTGACTGTGAGGCTGGAAATGCATTGGAGGGACAGGGCCTCCCTGTCCTTGTCCTGTAGTCCTTTTTCATTTGTGTTCTGTATTGTTTTCTGCCCAGGAGTCCATGTGGGACTCCTGGCAGTGCAGCTCTTCCTGTTTTTGGTTTGGTGTACAGATTCATGGGATACCCTTATGGCACCCATAGTTGGGGGTACAACCCTGTGCCCCTAGTGTATGTTTTTGGACACCTGTGGGTGGCCCACAGAGCAGGGTATGGGCTGATGGCAGCTCCATGCTGAATTTGACAGGTGCTCAGAGTATCCTCCATTTTGGGATACCCAGGCCCTGCCATTGGAATCAGTTGATTCCTGATAGAAAACATGATGCCTCCTGTGGCTTCTTGCTTTTTTTTGCCTGTTACCCTGTTTTCCCAAAGTCCTGGGAGCCCTGACTCTGCCCCTTCCCCCTGGCTGACTGTTGGGTGGAAGTTCCATATATGGTGTTGTTGTGAAGTCCAGGCCAGACTGGCTGGAGCCTTCCCAGTGACTGTATGTTGTGGGTACACTCTGTGGGTGGGACCTGGGTGAATGGAGTGTGTGACCAATATGCACTTATTGTTGTGGCTGTCTGGTTTCTGGTATGATATGATATGATATGATCGTTTATTTATATAGCGCCTATACACAATGTGTTTCAAAGCGCTTCAAGGCAAGGGAGGGAACAAGGGAAAATACAACCACATTCTTACAGGCCATGAACAGTAAGGATGTGAAATTAACTATCGTACTCGGCCTGACGACATTTCAGATAGTGCAAGAGCTAAAACATAGATAAGGAAGGGAGGGGGAGAGTGGGAAGGAAATGGAAACAGACAGGCGACTACTGTACTATGCCTGACGACATTTCTGGTAGAGCCGGAGAAAAACAAAAGGTGAGGGAGAGGGGTGCAGAAAGGGAGGGGAGGAACAAAACAAGCGACTATCATACTAGGCCTGACGACATTTCAGATAGTGCTGGAGGCGTGGTGGGGAGGAAAAAAACAGTAATGGGAGGGTGGAGGAAACGGATGAGGTTGCTATCATATTAGGTCCAGGGACAATTCTGATAGAGTAAGTGCATAGAAGAAAGTAAGGGGAGGAGATAGGAAAAGAGAGAGGGGAAAGGGAAAGGAGGAGAGAAAAGAGAGTAAGCAGTATGAGAGGCAAAGGCTGAGACCGCCCTGCCCGAAACTGGCCTGAATGCAGTGTGTAGTGTTGAATGGCTGGGTACTTGTCCCAATCCACATTCCTTGTTGTGAGTGTCTGAGAGGGAGGAGGATGGCCTGAATGCACTGTGTGCCTGAATGGCTGACTGACTGCATGAATGCCCTTTTGGCTGCTGAGCGTGACCCAGCAGTGTGGATGAGAGACCGAATAGTATATCTGGGGACCTCTCACCACTGGAAATTGTTCAGAAGCTGTGTCTATACTTAAAGAGTAACTGGAACTGCTGATCCTCGACGCCCAGCTGGAAGAAGACGACTTGCTGTTGCATTTGCTTTGACCTGATCTGAAAGCTGCCGAATTTGTCGAAGACTGATCCGAGAGAGGACCTGGTAAGGTGCCCTCTTCCCGTGCTCCGAGGGACCATCGAGCACCGCTAACTTTCGCCGAAGCGCCCTGGAAGTCAGTCCCTCGAAAGGCTACCGACCGGAGACAGGGACCGCTGAGGAGAATGAAGTGAAGCACCCGGACTTCGCCGCTGTCGAAGTCCATTGCCGTCGACCAGGGTTCCCAGGTTTGTGTAACCGCTGAAGGCCTGTCGAAGTTGTGTTGCCCAGATGCAGGGACCACTTGACGTCTTGCCGCCGACGACCGGAGCCGCCCGCTCCTTTGCCTAAGAACATTTGAATCGAAGGACTCCCTTGTCCGCAATGTCGACTGATTTGTCCTGCCGGAGAAAGTCGAGGCCGCCAACGTGCCGAGGAGAATCCGCGGTGGGTTTCGCGCCACCTGAAGGCCACAAAGACTTCGACGACTCGACGCCCTTGCTTCGCCACAGTTCTTCAGAAACTCTTTGCAGTCCTGGACAATCAATCGCTGAGGTGCCCCGCACACTTCATCCTCGCAGGACATCGCCGACGAGCACTGCCTGGACCGACACCGTGGTCTCGGCACCCTCGAACTTCTCATCGACGCCGTCAACGCCAAGTTCACTCTCTTCGATGCCTCTCGATGATCCGTGGCTCCTGCTTTAAAGGGAGTCACTCAAGAAGGATCCGTCGACACTTCCTCAAAGAACTCTGCTCCACCAGGCACATTGGGGGGGTAAAAACATTATAGGAGAGAACAAGACTATTGAGCAATATATGGACTGGGCTTGTGCTATATCTTTATTTTACAGGTTGCCCAGGTTGGGGGATCTCTGCACAGGACTGTGTCTAGGTAACAGGGCCAGGATTCTGCCAATTGTGTCAACCATCTTGCTTTCCTTCCTATCTCTATTGCTGGTTTCCTTGTTATTGATCTGTGTGACAGTCTGACAGTATAGTTGATGCACTTTAATGAGATCTGATAATATTGGTGGTACCACTTTAGAATTGTATATATTTACCATTGTTGATTTTCTGAGTACAAAGTGAGTTATTGTGATAGCGTACATAACCTTGAATATTAATTATATAAAGGCTGTGTTTTCAGTAATACAGTGTGTGGACATTCCTTTGTGGGGGGGGATTGGGGACTACACTGTACTTAAGAACCAGCCTGCATCACCTCCTGAGAAGCTAGGCCTTGATTGCTCGACCATAGCTACCGCATAGAGAATCTTGGCTGGGGTCCTCTGTGCCTCTCCTCTACCATATAGAGAGCAGAAGTACAGACACCCCCCTCCAGTCTTTACAGCGACACACAATAAAAAGATAATGCCTATGTAGTAGTTGAGGCTCCACAGTCCATGAACACATAAAAATATACAACACATAGCTAAAACCACATGTAAGAGTGGGACCAAAAGGCTCAAACTCTTACCAGGTGAACAAATAAATCCTAGAATTCCAGCAAAGCTGCTGAGGGACTCCGTAGGTAAGGAAAATGAGCCATTCTGGAGAATTCTCCCTAACAATAATGAATAAAGTCACACAACTGAGGCGAGGAAGAGGCAAAGAGCAATGGTGATTACTTATAGTGACAACCAATCTGGAAAGAGAAGTATGGAGGTCATTGTCTGCTTACTCAGCTTTGGTGAGAAGACCCAAGGAGAGAGGCTGGGAGTATGGTGACTGGCGATGGTGCAGGAGACAAAGTGGCAAGGTGGAGCGAGAAGGAAGCCCAGTGGACAACATGCCCAGTGATGCTCCGTGGCAGCTGCAGTGAGGTGAAAGGAAGCAAACAGTGCTTCCTGACAGCTGAAGGAGCTGGGACACTGACCGTGGCCCTGGTGCCTACCGTAGGTACCTGCAGGGTCAGCGAAAGCCATGAGAGTTGGAGAGGCATCCACGGGGAAGCAGAGAGAGTACAAGAAAGCAACCGATAAGCCCAGGGAAAGAGTCGGGACACCGAAGCACAGTCGGGCACGGCATTGGAAGCTGTAGCGAGTGGGACTAGGGTCAGGGTAAAGCGAACTGCATAAAGAAATTCCTGGCAGGAGAGTATGCCAGGCAAAGTCAAGTGTGTGAAGTGAACTGCATAACAACGCCCTGTCAGGGGGAGTAAATCAGTAAAAGTCAAGTGTGCTAAGTGAACTGCAGTGAATGTGGAAAGAAACCTGGCAGGAGAGTATACCAGGACTTATGCGAGTTTTAGAGCTGCGCCCAAATATTATCAAGGAACCATATGAAAGAACCTGGCGGGGAGTACACCAGGTGTTGTTTGTGAGTCAAATATTCATGGCCTTAGGATTTTTAATTACGTTGAATGTGAAAGAAATCTGGAGAAGAGTCATTTCCCTGGATTATATTGCAACATTTAGAGGAAGGAAGTCATCCTCTTGAACTATAAAGAACTTGGTTATTCTTTTGAACCTTTGAACTTTTGTTTTGCTGGAGTGAAACCTGGGGAAGGGAGTCATTCAGTTGAAACTTTTGTTGGATTTATACCATTTTGTTGAACTTGAATATTTGTGCGCTTTCATGCCTTTTGGGTCGGACTTCCAAATCCCCCCCAACCACAGCTGCCCCAATCCGCATCCCAGAACACTCCTTCTTTGCTGGCACATCAGATATCACCCTTAGCACATTAGAGTTACTTTTAGAGTGTGAGGGCTAGGATTGGTCTTTTGACACAGGACATATTTGCTTTGGACATCTTGACACAGGACAGATCATTGGTTTTGGTTGAGGTAGGGAAATACCTCTTAGTTTAGGCATAGTGAGGCATTTTCCAACCCCTTTATTATTCATTTATTTTAATTTTATTTTTATTTGTGTTTAGCAGTTTAACAGAGTAAACTTTTTACACCGATCTACTCAGAATAAAACATGTCAGCCTTAACTTGTAAAAGAAAAAAGAAAAAGTAAGAAAAACAGAAGAACAAGAAAAGCATAACAATAAAAAGAAAAATCCATTATGTACCACAATCATAACATTCTCATGTTCACTACTATCAGCATTCTCATTACTCAACAAACATATAAAGTCAATTAGCAGAATCAACAGACAAGCCTAACTTACCCTTCTGGGAGTTACTAACTCGTTAATACAATGTCATGCCCCAACAATGGAGCCCTATAGGTCATTTGTGTCCCAAATCGTTAATAAAAGTCCATAACCAAAGACATGAGTCCTCTGTGTCTGTGTCTCTTTCCTGGGTCTTAATGGTTTGAACATTTGTGTTTCAAAGGCCCCGTTTCTTTCTCAATCCATGCTTGCTCTTAAATAAACGGAATAACCAAATAGTGCTTGTTTTAAAACTTTCAAGCTGACTGGTCCATGCTGTGTGCAAAACCATGTTCATATTTTTTATGTAACTAAATATCTTATGCTCGTTATGCATAACAACAGTTTGCTTTGATCTCCAGCTGTCCCAAGTATGGTATGAAATAACCACCCCTGGCTTTTACCCTCACAGCATATTGCAGTCTGTTAAATATAGTCATGCACATGTGCACAGGAATTTAAAATGGCATGCTCTAAAAATGGCGTATTTTTGAGAAACAAGTATGTGAATCAAGTGGTGGGGATAAAAATGCACAGTGGTTTGTCTGCATTGCCAGATTAAGTGGGCTTTCAATTTTTATATTCAGCAGTTATTTTGCATGTAGACTATTTTTATGCAACAGAAAACAAATCATTTACTTCTGCAAATTAAATGGGTTCAGGTGTACAAATATGTAGATCTCCAATATTATGGCACAACCTACATGCTTATGTTTGAAGTCTAGCTGGGTCTTCTCTACCTTTCAATCTTGAGTAGTAAATAACATGAGCACCATTTAGTTAAGTAATAGTAGCTTATGTTGGGTGCAATACTGTGATGTTGTGAGCTTCACTTATTGTGCATGGAACCTCTAGTCTGTAGGGGCGGTGTTGGAATCTGGAGTGAGAGCCGGTCAGATGGCTATTGGGTATTTCTCCCATTGATCTCTTATCAGGTGATCAAGATTCCCATTGTAAACAACACTTTTTCTACATTTTTGTCTGATCCCAAATCCTTCCAACCCCAAATGCCCCCAATCAGCACCCCAGAACACTCCTTCCATGCTGGCACATCAGATATCATCCATGCACTTTTGTTACCCAAATGGGCAAGCCGAAATGCATGGGTTTACATGTCTTACCCTAGCCTGCATCTTAATCCCGGAAGAGAGACTGTAAATGCAGACCAGGAGAACAAACTGGTAGAGAAGAAGAGGTAACAGCCGAGAGAATAATGTCACGGCTGTGAGGAACTCAAAACAGAGATGGCTGCAGAAATAGAGATGCCATGACAGAGTGAAGACTTGGATAAGAAGAAGCAAGCAGCTATTCAAAAAATGTCCTGACAACACAATGGGGGTTTGTTTTTATTTTTCACTGTGCCATATTTGAGATGGCTATATGTGTTGTTGGTTAGTTGTCGGATTTAAATTTGTAAAAGCAAACAGGAGAATAGTAGGATGGTAGGACTGTATTCAACTGCATCATTGCTAATTGCTATTACTTGGGACGTCCCATTGTTTTGCAATACTATGTGTAAGGAACTCATGGTGGCAACAGTAAAAACGGACACAAGTGATGACAGTTTAAGGGTGTTTATTAAACTGTAGGTGCAGGTTGAAAAACGCCTAATCTAAACTTAAATCTAAGATCGGAGCAAGCTATGACCATCAAATAATAATAAGGCAGTCCTATTGGCGTCTTGTCAAATGAAAGGGCCTATGCTAAAAAAAACTATTGTCAATCCTTACAACTAAATACAAAAAGAGTGTGGGATAAGATTCAGAAGAAAGAAGTGTTCACAAATGATAAGTCAGGATGTGTTAGCCTGGGGCCTTTGAGTACGGGACAAGGCGGGACTCCTGAGCACAACACACTCAAGAGCTTTCCCAGAACAAGATGAAAGTTCCATTCTCAGCTTTCAGGACCTTCGGTGGTTAAGTCTCTTTTCTACAAAAAGTCTCTTGCCTCCGAGGACCTGATGTATTCAAAATAACAAACAAAAAGTTCCTCTACGTGTGTATGTTGGGTGATGACTTTTCACCCCTGGATGTGCTCTTCTGGGCTCAGATCCACGGCTTATATTCAAAAGATTTTCTGTTACATTCACGTGTCAGTGGGTGACAGCTTTTTACAGGGGGTTTTGCTAGACCCCTGTACGACCACTTTGATCTTCTCCTTCTGGCTCTCCTTGGGCCTTCTGGTATTGGTATTTTCAACAACTGTGGGATCACCAGAGTCTCTCGAATGAGCACCCACGTGGTGCTGGACCCTCTGCATCTGGTTTTCCCTTAATATGTTAACATTTCTATGAACTTTCCTTAATATGTCCTTTGTGACTTTCATTTAACACAGTTCAGTTTCTTATCGGCTCTCCCCTCGACTCACCAGCCGTGATGAACCGCGTGGGTTTTCTTGTCTCTGGAGTCAAGGCCGGTACCACGGTGGCAAACATCTCCCCCTGTTCTGATTATCAGTGTAGGTGTGCTCCGTGTACCATTGACATCTACTGCAACATACACTGGCAACGTTTGCGGTCTTACGTTTCTTTTCAGGGAGGCTTTGCGGGTCTGAGTCAGAAAAGGGCAAGGTCGCTTCTCTCCTTGTCACCCTTTCGGTTCTCACTGCCTTTCTCCTCCTCTTGAACTGCTGTGTTTGGATAGCTGTCTCGTTGTGCGGGCTGCGTTGCTCGTCATGTGCTCTCGTGTTCCACCTTTTATCCCTGTGGGGAAGGAAAAGGGCTGTCAGGTTTGTGTGGTTCTGGTCAATTGCCTGACTCTGCCTGACCCTTGTGTTGGGACATGTCCGGTAAATGGCTCTAGTGTTAGTCTGTTATCTTTCGTGGTGTAAGACAGTGTTTGTGTCAGAAAACGGGGGGTAGAGTGTCTGAGTATCTTATGTGCTTGAATGGGGAAAAGGTGTTATAAGAAGGGGACACCACGTCACACCCATCGGTGTCCTGCTTCCTCTCCCCGAGGACCCCTCATCCAGGTTATCCTCCCTGACCGGTCCACCCCTAGGAACTGGATCCAATAGCGATGGCCGTGTCCTGGCCACGTGGATGACAGATCCCCTGGGACAAGTTATGGAGACACTTTCAAGTTTCTCACATATGTTAATACATATGTTTTTTTTAATTGATATTTTATTTTTATCGCGCTCATACAAAAGTGTTTCAGAGCGCGCCAAGGCAAGGGATGGGAACAGGGTAGAACAAAACAGCGATCTTACTAGGCCCAGTGACATTGAGAACGCACAAGTGCTTGGGAGAGGGGGAGTGGAAAAGTGCATGGAAGGGGGAGAAGTGGAAAGTGCGAAGCAGAGGAGAAACAGATAAATAATAATAAATAATAAAGGCAACAAACAGTGGTAGTGCAGCCAACAATTTGCAAGTGCTGGGTTTAAGGCAGCAGACAGGGTAGGTCTGATAAGTGCAGGAAGAAAAAGGAGGGATGGCTGTATGGGTACAGATACAGACCCCAGTGCAAGGGGTGGCCCGGATGCAGTGCGGGAGGGTAGCAGGGTGAGCAGGTACCTGGGCCCGGAGGACAGAGTGTGGCCAGGTGCACGGTGCCAAGAGAGAACAGATCAGGAAGGCAGCGGGGGAGCGAAGGCAGAAGAAAACAGGAAGGTCTTGAGGTGCTTCCGGAACCAGAGATGGTTCTCCTCATGTGTTAGAGTGGCAGGGAGGCTGTTCCAGAGGGAGGCCCAGCCGAAGACAGAGATCTACCCCCAGCTCGTTTCTTTGAAAAATGACTGACCCTGAGAGGTAGAGGAGTGAAGAGCTCAAGAGGGGAGGTATTTGCGGAGGGATAGCTGAAGGTATTTTGGACCCAGGCCCCAGAAAGCCCTGTGGACAATGCAGAGGGGTTTGAATTTAAGGCTTGCATCCACTGGGAGCCAATGGAGAGATTTCAGAGCTGGAGAGATACGATCCCAGGGCTTGAGGCCAAGGACAAGTCTCGCAGTCCTGTTCTGGATTAGTTGGAGAGGGCGGAGAGTAGAGGCAGGTAGATTTAGAAAGAGGCTGTTACAATAGTCCAACCAAGAGAGAACCAGAGCGTAGGTTACCATGAGCTTCTGGGGGAAGGAGAGGAAAGGCAGAGTACCTCTGAGGAGGTGCAGTAGGACGTTTGACTTCTTGGAGACCTCAGATGTGGGCGGAGAAGGAAAGGGTGGAGTCAAAGATGACACCAATGTTCTTAGCCTTACAGGTGGGGGTAGGAGGAGGGCCAAGGGAAGCTGGCCAGAGAGTGAGGGGAAAGGATGGTGAAGGTGTGCCGATCAGGAGGATCTCCGTCTTGCTGGCAGCACACCAATCTTGAATGGCAGTTAGGCAATCGGAGATGAGAGAGGGAGAGGAGGTGGCAGAGGGCAGCCTGAAAATGAGTTGAGTGTCGTCAGCGGAGCACTGGAAATTTGAGCAGAAAATGGCAATGCAGTGGGTGAGAGTTGCCAGGTATTGGTTGAAAAGCCAGGGTGAGAGGTTAGACCCCTGGGGAACACCACAGGTAGCGGGGAAGATAGATGATAGGAAGGACCCAATTTGGACCTCGGAGGGTCCATCAGATAGGAAAGAGGTACGCCAGGCCGGAGCCTGATCAGTGATACCCAGGTTTTCACGGAGACGGTTGAGCAGGATGGTATGGTTGACCGTGTCGAAGGCAGAAGAGAGATCAAGGAGGATGAGGACAGAGAGAATGTTAGAGTCAAGGTTGGAGAGCAGATCTTCACGGATGTTCAGGAGAGCAGTTTCCATGCTTCTGGCAGCTCTGAAGCCAGACTGGTGGTCATGGAGACAGCCAACAGAATTGGAAAGAAGGTTAAGCCGAGAGATGGCCAACTTTTCCAGGAGTTTCCCCATAAAGGGACTAATGGAAAATGGGCGATAGTTAGCTGGACAAGAAGGATCAGCTGTGGGTTTCTTGAGAAGAGGATGCACAAGGGAGTGCTTCAGAGGGGAGGGGAGTGGAAGTATCCTGAGGCAAAGGAGTGGTTGCAAAAATCAGCAGGGGCCGGAGCAAGGGTGTCAATGTGGTCCTTGATGGTTTTAGAGGAACAGGGATGAACCTGTTTTGACGAGGCTTTCATTTATCGGACTTGTCTAGCGACCTCATCAGGGGAGAATAGAGGAAAGGACGAGAAGGATGGTGGGGGGGTGGCTAAAGGAGGGTCTGCAAGCACAGATGGAGAGGGGAGAGGAGGGGCATGGGTGGAGAAGGTGGACAGGATGTCCTGGGTTTTTTAAATGAAGTGAGAGGGAAGGGCTTTGCAAAGAGCCTGGGAGGCAACAGGAGGGGTAGAGACTGCAGCAGGGTTGGCCAGCTCCTTGCAGATTTTAAAGAGTTGGGCCGAGTTGTTAGATGCCGCAGAGACACAAACTTGAATGTGGACTCTCTTCTTGGTGAGGACAGAGAGTCGGTATTGCCTTGTGACAGGCCAATTTGTCAGAGAATGAACAGGAAGCCCTCCATTTCCTCTCAGCCGCCCTACACTTACGTTTAAGTGTAGCTAGGTCAGAGTCATACCAGGAATTGCACTTGGCTTTGGACTTCAAACGGATACTCATGACTGGGGCAAGAGCATCAAGAGTATTATAAATTGAAGAGTAGAGCAAAGAAAGGGCTGTGTCAGGATGTGAGACAGCCAAAGGTGGAGGGGGGGAGAGAAAGTGGCAGCAAAAGCCTCAACTGACACATGCTTAATAGGCCAGATGTCCGTGAAGGTATGTGGCAGTGTTGGGTAGGCTTGGCTTGGGGGGAAGAGAGGGAGCGATTAGACGAGGGGAGAGGAGGGAGTGATCGCTCCAGGAGAGAGGCGTGGTCGGAGGGATGGAGAGGGGGAGGTCAGAGGAGATCAAGACATCGAGTGTGTGCCCTGCAGAGTGAGTCGGGCCAGAGGGGAGAATGGACAGGGAGAGGGAGTCGCAAAGGTCATGGAACAGTACAGAGGAGGAACAAGGAGAGTCTAAATGTATATTTGAGGTCACTGAGGAGGAGTTGAGTAGTAGAGGCGAGGAGGGAGGAGGAGAGGTCCGCCCACTCAGAGAGAAATTAGGTAATTTGATCAGGAGGCCGGTAGATGGTAGCCACAGTAAGAGAATGGATAGGCAAGAGAGAAAGCCTACAGACAAGGCATTCAAAAGAGGAGTAGGTCTGAGTGGAAATGATAGAGGCAGGAATCCACTCAGGAAAGATCAGGGCTACCCCCCCCACACACCAGACCGGGAGGATCTGGGTGCTGAGAGGATCTTGTAGCCATCAGGGAGTAGAGTGTCAAAGCGTGTGACAGAGCTGGCCGTGAACCATGTCTCAGTAAGACCAAGGACATCAAAGTCTAGTTCTTCAAGGAGGTGGCAGATGTCAGAGGAGTGTTTGACAGCAGAGCGAGAGTTGAGAGTGGCAATATGAAGAAGGTTGCCAGCCTTAAAGACCTTCTCGGGAGGGGTACAGATCAGAGGTATGCCCTGCGGAGGAGAAAGAGCCCTCGGAGGGGCAGAGGAAGAGGAGGAGGAGAGAGAGGGCAAGGTAGCAAGGCAGGAGATGAGGGGACAGCAGGAGATGAGAGGAAATTGATGAGGTGAGGGAAGCGCTTATAAAAGAGGAGGAGATTGGCCTGAGGGCCTTGGACCATGACAGCGCCATTTAGGTAGACATTAATGATGATTTTAGAGGAGTCGAAGGAAGCCATGAGAACTTCCCAGAGAGTGCCACCATTAATGGGAGAGGAGGAGATAGGGCAGAGCACAGAGATCATATGAGGAGTCCATAGATCTGGCGAAGGAACGACAAAGAGGATGTCGGTGAGGGTCTGTCTGGAGGAAGCATTGGAGTAGGTGTCGGCAATAGGAAGACCAGGGTTAGAGGCTAAGATATCCCTTTTTGAACGTCTTCCTACCAGACTTAGTGAGAAGGGAAGGATAGTCAATGGAGAAGAAGTTGAAAAAGATAGGAGGAACAGAACGCGCCATGGGGTTGGAAGTGAGGAGAGGGTGGAGAAACCGGGGGGACTAAAGCAGGTAGGTGGGACAAAAGAGAGTGGTGAGGACACTGGGCTGGTAAGTTACAGAGAAGCATCAGCATTCAAGCAAAATACAGAGAATTTCGCAATGGGTAGCAAGATTTAACTTTTTAGCACAAAGTAAAAACCGCAGTATTTGACTTTTTAGCACAAAGCAGAAACAGCAATATTTACATGTATATTATTTTCCAACTGTGCGTTCTCCTCTGACACTGTAAAACCTGTGGGTAGTTCCAATAATTCAGTACTTTATTATGTGAACACAGCCCAAACTCTGCATGTTGCCGCAAATTCAGATAATCATGCATGCTATATGTCACTGGCAAATTTATTACGGCAAGATTTATTATGAAAATGTGATGTACTGTATATTGTACTCTGTTTGGAGGTTCCTTAGCTATGCCAAATGAGGATGAGGATTAGGCAATGGTGATGTTGTAGGAATAACCTCTGGAGGATCAGAAGGATGAGGCAAGGCAGACATATTTGGAGGATTTGTTGTCAAATGTGCCAAAGTAACTGTGGTCGCAACATGTGAATGAGGTGGGGCTAATACGAAATGTCGAGCAAGTACATATTCAGGTAGATACCACAAAACCATTGCCAGGAAAACCCCCTGTATCCACTGAAGGCCGAGGGGGAGGAAGGAATTTCAATAGTGATTAAGACAGACTCAGAACTTATTTATTCGCAATTATCATGAAACACATACAGATAAATCACTTCAAACTGTGACATAAACATGTTACTGTTGCCACTTGTGTGGTCTCTTGGTGCCCTGGTGGATCTGCACTGGAAGGAGGTTTGAGGGGTCTGTTAGTGGGATTGAGAGGGAGAAGAGCAAGAGAACTTTTCTATGCTGTTGGCAGCTTCAGTTCGGAGAAACTGGTCACTGAGCGTTGGTGTTTTGTTGTTGGTAGCCGTCATGTGGTATTGAGGTATGATTGTGAGTGGGTGCTTTGTGTGTTCTGTGTTTTTCATTTCATGTTGCATTTTGTGTGGTGTGTGCAAATTGTGGTGCAGTAGAGGTAGGGTTGTTTTTAGTTTAGATTTTGCTGGTCAGTCAGCAGGATAGTTTTTAGTATGGTAATTTTTAGTACAGTAAGTCAAGTGTAACACATTTCCTACCCCCAAAATCCACCTAGGTGTAACTCATTTCCTACCTCCAAAATCCACCTTGGTGCAATACATTCCCTACACCCATAGTACAGCCACATTCACCACATTCCCAGCCCCTGAAAATCCATCCAAATGAGTCACCGTACCCACCCCCAAAGCACAGTCAGCCTTGATATCTTTTCTACCCACAATATACAGCTAAGTGCAGCTCAATTTCCCATACCTGAGATCCATCGAAGGGTGACACATTACCCACCCCACAAACCATCTAGTTGCAACACACTTCCCACCCCAGAAACCCATCCAGGTGCAACACACTTCCCACCCCAGAAACCCATCCAGGTGCAACACACTTCCCACCCCCGAAACCCATCCAGGTGCAACACACTTCCCACCCCCACAAACCATCTAGGTGCAACACACTTCCCACCCCCACAAACCATCTAGGTGCAACACACTTCCCACCCCAGAAACCCATCCAGGTGCAACACACGTCCCACCCCCACAGACCATCCAGGTGCAACACACTTCCCACCCCAGAAACCCATCCAGGTACAACACACTTCCCACCCCACATACCATCCAGGTGCAACACACTTCCCACCCCAGAAACCCATCCAGGTGCAACACACTTCCCACCCCAGAAACCATCTAGGTGCAACACACTTCCCACCCCAGAAACCCATCCAGGTGCAACACACTTCCCACCCCCACAGACCATCCAGGTGCAACACACTTCCCACCCCAGAAACCCATCCAGGTGCAACACACTTCCCACCCCCACAAACCACCTAGGTGCAACACACTTCCCACCCCAGAAACCCATCTAGGTGCAACACACTTCCCACCCCCACAGACCATCCAGGTGCAACACACTTCCCACCCCAGAAACCCATCCAGGTACAACACATTTCCCACCCCACAGACCATCCAGGTGCAACACACTTCCCACCCCAGAAACCCATCCAGGTGCAACACACTTCCCACCCCCACAAACCATCTAGGTGCAACACACTTCCCACCCCAGAAACCCATCCAGGTGCAACACACTTCCCACCCCCACAAACCATCTAGGTGCAACACACTTCCCACCCCACAGACCATCCAGGTGCAGCACACATCCCACCCCAGAAACCCATCCAGGTGCAACACACTTACCACCCCACAGACCATCCAGGTGCAACACACTTCCCACCCCAGAAACCCATCCAGGTGCAACACACTTCCCACCCCCACAAACCATCTAGGTGCAACACACTTCCCACCCCAGAAACCCATCCAGGTGCAACACACTTCCCACCCCCACAAACCATCTAGGTGCAACACACTTCCCACCCCACAGACCATCCAGGTGCAGCACACATCCCACCCCAGAAACCCATCCAGGTGCAACACACTTACCACCCCACAGACCATCCAGGTGCAACACACTTCCCACCCCAGAAACCCATCCAGGTACAACACACTTCCCACCCCAGAAACCCATCCAGGTGCAACACACTTCCCACCCCAGAAACCCATCCAGGTACAACACACTTCCTACCCCAGAAACCATCCAGGTGCAACACACTTCCCACCCCAGAAACCCATCCAGGTGCAACACACTTCCAACCCCAGAAACTCACCCAGGCGCAACACACTTCCCACCCAAGAAACCCATCTAGGTACAACACACTTCCCACCCCAGAAACCCATCCAGGTACAACACACTTCCCATCCCAGAAACCCATCCAGGTGCAACACACTTCCCACCCCAGAAACCCATCCAGGTGCAACACACTTCCCACCCCAGAAACCCATCAGGTGCAACACACTTCCCACCCCACAGACCATCCAGGTGCAACACACTTCCCACCCCAGAAACCCATCCAGGTACAACACACTTCCCACCCCACAGACCATCCAGGTGCAACACACTTCCCACCCCAGAAACCCATCCAGGTACAACACACTTCCCACTCCACAGACCATCCAGGGGCAACACACTTCCCACCCCAGAAACCCATCCAGGTACAACACACTTCCCACCCCACAGACCATCCAGGTGTAACACACTTCCCACCCCAGAAACCCATCCAGGTGCAACACACTTCCCACCCCACAGACCATCCAGGTGCAACACACTTCCCACCCCAGAAACCCATCCAGGTGCAACCACTTCCCACCCCAGAAACCCATCCAGGTGCAACACACTTCCCACCCCAGAAACCCATCCAGGTGCAACACACTTCCCACCCCACAAACCCATCCAGGTGCAACACACTTCCCACCCCACAAACCATCCAGGTGCAACACACTTCCCACCCCACAAACCCATCCAGGTGCAACACACTTCCCACCACAAAGACCATCCAGGTTCAACACACTTCCCACCCCAGAAACCCATCCAGGTGCAACACACTTCCCACCCCACAAACCATCCAGGTGCAACACACGTCCCACCCCACAAACCCATCCAGGTGCAACACACTTCCCACCCCACAAACCATCCAGGTGCAACACACTTCCCACCCCACAAACCATCCAGGTGCAACACACTTCCCACCCCAGAAACCCATCCAGGTGGAACACACTTCCCACCCCAGAAACCCATCCAGGTGCCACACACTTCCCACCCCAGAAACCCATCCAGGTGCAACACACTTCCCACCCCAGAAACCCATCCAGGTGCAACACACTTCCCACCCCAGAAACCCATCCAGGTGCAACACACTTCCCACCCCAGAAACCCATCCAGGTGCAACACACTTCCCACCCCAGAAACCCACCCAGGTCCAACACACTTCCCACCCCAGAAACCTATCCAGGTGCAACACACTTCCCACCCCACAAACCATCTAGGTGCAACACACTTCCCACCCCAGAAACCCATCCAGGTGCAACACACTTCCCACCCCAGAAACCCATCCAGGTGCAACACACTTCCCACCCCAGAAACCCATCCAGGTGCAACACACTTCCCACCCCAGAAACCCATCCAGGTGCAACACACTTCCCACCCCAGAAACCCACCCAGGTGCAACAGACTTCCCACCCCAGAAACCTATCCAGGTGCAACACACTTCCCACCCCACAAACCATCTAGGTGCAACACACTTCCCACCCCAGAAACCCATCCAGGTGCAATACATTTCATATCCCTAAAATACATCTAAGTTGAACATATTTCCTACCTCCAGAGTACAGCTATATTCAGCACCTTTCCTACCCCCAAAATGCAGCTAATTTCAACATATTTCCCATCCCAAAATATAGTTGAGTTCAACACAGTTCCTATCCCATGAATACAGCTGATCTCAGTACACAGATAACTCCCAATAGATCTATCGGGCGATCTAGGGGTTGAAGCAGGTGATCTACACAGTGTTCTAATATGAAGGTGCTAATGTATTAGTCCATACATTGTTTTAACTCTGAAACAAGTTTGCACATGCAAAATGCAATCTCATGAGCATTACAAGATGCATCATTCCCTCTTCAGATCGGGCAGTCACACCAGAGATTATGTGCACCACTGACCCAAATATATCTGTGCATCAGTGCAGCTCACATCAGGGGGAGAGCCCCTATGTGTAGATTTCCTGTCCTTTGTCATTCTTGGCCGGGCCCAAGTTCAACATCGTACACCCTCTAATGCATTTGGGTCAAGGCAGTGGCTGCCTTAAGACGTGGCTATGCTCAGTACATTGCCCTCTCTGGGAGTTTGTCTGCGGCAGGACATATCTTTATGGCAATTTTATTCCTGTCAATTTCTCTAGTTTTGTAGTCGATGGAGATTGTTGCTCAGGGTTGGTTCTTAGTTAGGGTTGTTAAAGAGCGATATTTCTAACAGTTTCCTAAAGAAGATGTGATCCTCTGTCATTCGTGTTTCCTTCGGGAGTGAGTTCCAGAGCTTCGCTGCTATGCAGGAGAATAATGAACCTCCAAATCTTTGTTTTGAGTATTGTTTCGGATCAAGGCGGAAGTTGTCGCTGGATCGTAGTGTTCGTGCTGGTTTGTAGATGGAAAATTGTTTCTGTATGATTTCCGCACCTGGGCTGTGGATTGCTGTGTGTGCTATGCACAGAGTTTGAAGAAGATTTGTTTTTTGTCTGGTATCCAATGCAGTGTTCTTATTGCTGGGGTGATGTGGTCTCTTCTGGTGAGGTAAGGCATAGTCTTTCTGATGCGTTCTGTATCTGTTGAAGCTTTCTCAGCAGGTAATCTGGCATTCCCAAGTAGATGCTCTTTGCATAGTCTATTCTTGACATGATGAGAGAAATTATGGCAAGCGTTCTGTGACTATCGCAATGACGTTTTGTTCTAGTGTTAGTTCTTTGTCCATTAGGATTCCAAGGTTTTTGTTTGTTTGTTTGTTTATTTATAGTGTACACCGAATGCAGAGGTACCTGGGCGCATTACAAGGTTATGCAGTTGCTTAGTTACACAGAGTAAAACATATGCAGTGGGCAGTTTAAAGATTTACAGTACAAGGGAATACAATTTACAATAAGTATCAGGTGGGCAGTGTACATGGGAATATAATTTACAATAATTACAGTAGCAAGATTTATACAGTAGGCAGGAAAAATCAGAAGTATGCATTTAGTTATAGCCAGTAGTGAACATTGTGCAGAGTTATAATACAAATATTTGTGCCGTGACTAGTACGGAGCATTGTTGGAAACTATCCAATTTTTCATAACTTTTCTAAATGTAAAGAAGGACTGGTTATCTCTTAGTGTTGTGGTTAGGGAGTCCCACAGTTTGGCAGCCATAACTAAAACTACTGCTGCCAGCCTTTTTGAGTTTATACCTAGGCACTTGTAGGCAGCCTGAGTTGGAAGATCTAGTAAGTCGGGTTGGGTTATTTTTGGTGAATTTTTCGACAAGGTACTGAGGAGCTAAATTGTTGAGACATTTAAAGGTCAGAGATGCTGTTTTTAGTTGTATTCTCTCATTTATAGAGAGCCAGTTGATATCTCATCTCGTGGCAGATATGTGTTGTCTTCAAGGTATGCTTAATGCAGTTCAGATCACATTGTTCTGCAAGATCTGGAGTTTTGTAATGATATATTTGCTTGCCCCTAGGTACAGTGTGTTGCAATAGTCGATTTTGGATAATATTAATACTCTAGCTAGCGTTGTGCAGCTGTTTGTGGAGCGAAAGGGCTTACAAGCATGGATAAGTTTGCAAATATAAGCTGTTGCTGAGGCTAAGTCATTGGTCTGTTTGTTCATATTCAAGGAGGAGTCAAGATAGAAACCCAGAGTTTTCATCTCTTTGGCGACCTTAATATTGTTTCCATCAATATTGAATGCTTGGTATTGATCGCTTTTCTTTTGAAGCAAGGTGATTTTATTGGCTAGGGCATCTTGAATTTTAGTGCACCAGTTCTGGTCCTTGGTGCAGCTCTCTGTGGTGGGGGGTGGGGGGGAATTCGAGTTCTTTTAGGATGGTAAAGAGTTCTCTGGTACTGGAGCTGACTTTCTCGATCCTTTTAGTATACGTATCACGTTTGGCCAATAAAATTTCATTTTTGTAGGTAGCTGAGGCTTTAAGCAAGGTGCCTTTATTATCTGTAGTGGGTTCTTTTTTCCAGGTTGTTTCACATTTCCTTTCTTCACTCCTTAGGTTTTTTAGATGGGGAGTGTACCAAGAGTGCAATTGCGCTATTGGTTTACTTTTACATATTTTTAACGGTGCAATAGCGTCTACTGCTGAAGTAATGGTTTTGTTATAGAGGTCCACTCATTCTGATGGATCGGGAGAGGCAGGTACAGGATTGATCAGGGGGAGGAGGAAAGGTTTAAGCTTATCTACTGTTTCATTTTTTTTATTCCTGGTTGGGATGGGTGGAGCAATGGAATTCTCTTTCGTAGGGAGTATGCAATCTTGTAAAATAAAGATCAGTAGGAAGTGGTCAGTTCAAGATTGCTGTTCGATAGAAGATATACTAGTTACACAATTATAGTCTGCTACCCAGTCTAATATTCTTCATTTTTCTTGTGTGGGGAAGAGTACTCTGTGCGTGAGGCCTAGATCAGACAGGGAATTAGCTAGAGTCAATGCCGGTTGGTCTGTGTGGTGATTGAAACCTAGGTTAAATTCGCCAAGTAAAATGATTTGTGATGATGGCTTTGTGTTTGTTGATAGTAGGGTGTTAATTTCTTCTTCAAAGTCTCCTACAGGGGCCGGTGGTCTGTAGATTAGGTGCATTGTAATGGTGCGTGAGGAGTTGAGGGGCAATGTCACTGTCATTAGCTCGTATGATGTCATGTAATCGTCCTAGGGTGGCCTTAGCAATAAAGGCGATGCCGCCTCCTTTGGATGATTCTCTGTCTGATCTGAGGACTGTGTAATTGTCTGGGGTTGCAATAAGGAGGGAAGGGCCTGCTGCTGCATGTAGCCAGGTTTCGGTGATAGCGAGGAAGTCCAGATTCTTTTCTACAATTAGGTCAGCAATGTCGATTGCATGTGCTACCAGGCACCTAGCATTAATCAGTGCTCCATGGATGGCATGTTTATCAGGCGAGTTAGATGTCAGTCCCGATTTCCTAGAGGCTTTCTGTTTTTTTTTTTGTGGGTGTTACATAGGGTTGATGGGCGGTGATAAAATAGGATAGAGTTTATAAGAATTGCCTAGTCTGGTGCTGAGTCTTTCATTTCTGGCGATGCAAGTTCAGCTTAGAAACACATGAAATAAAATGTTTATTAGCATATTTATGAGGTGGAGATATTATCCCCAAAGTCACGGGCCACCAATTTCATACATTTCAATGCCTGTCTGATAAAGAAATGAAGTTCCCGGTTATACCTTCACCTTTCAGCAATAAGCAATGTAATAGTGCCAGCCTAGATTGATATAACCCACTGAAATGTAGTGTGAAAATGACAAAAGAATACAACGTGACCAAGGTTTCGATATCCTTTGGGCGAAAGGGGCAGGTTTGAGAATCTATTCCCAGGCCCTGCATTTCCCAGTTACAGAATTAAAAGGGAGAAAATAGAACCGCAGCTGGAGTAGGAGTCTTGAAATGCACCTTTGCACCACTCAAGATATGACTCCAGTTTTCTTGGTGACGTAATGTCCAGATATACCCCATTCGAGGGTTTGCCCATTTCTGCTATTTTCCTTTGTCCCTGGTAAACGTTCAGCAACAGGACCTTCGCCTTCTCCTTGAAGAGGCCATTTCTCAGATGTGGGAATATATGGCTGTGAGGGTGACTTTTACCTGAAGGACCTTCGCCTTCTCCTTGAAGAGGCCATTTCTCAGATTTGGGAATGTATGGCTGTGAGGGTGACTTTTACATGCAGGACCTTCGCCTTCACCTTGAAGAGGTTATTTCTCAGATTTGGGAATGTATGGCTGTGAGGGTGACTTTTACATGCAGGACCTTCGCCTTCTCCTTGAAGAAGCCATTTCTCAGATGTGGGAATGTATGGCTGTGAGGGTGACTTTTACATGCAGGACCTTCGCCTTCTCCTTGAAGAAGCCATTTCTCAGATGTGGAAATGTATGGCTGTGAGGGTGACTTTTACATGCAGGACCTTCGCCTTCTCCTTGAAGGGGCCATTTCTCAGATGTGGGAATGTAAGTGTAAGGCAGAATCATATGCAGTACCCTTTGGGAACACCACCCACAATTAAGACTACAAGTGACAGTACAAATTCACCTTTGGTACAAGCCTGTACTACACAGTAAAGTGGTAGCGATGGCTGAGCCTTCCAAGTCCCAGAGACCTGCTTTATATGAAGTTTTCCCCCATTCACACAGCCTGGCTGTCAATCACGCAGCAGGGTGGCTGTCCTGGCGGGACAGTCACCTCAGCCAATCATACAGAGTGCGACATGGGTCTCCAAGGAGTCTCAAACCCCTCCTTCACATCCTGTCCCCCTCAGACATTCAGGCACCTAAGGAGGGCTTCTGTGCAGAAGCCCGGCAAAGGACGGCGAACAAAGGAGCCAAACCTGGTTTGGCACACAGAGTAAAACACGAGAAAGACCTTTACAAAAAGAAATGGCGATTAAACCCAGCCGGAACCGGAATAAAATAAAAGGGGTCCAGCGGGTTTAAATTTTGAGGCTACTAATTTAGCCTAAAACAGTACCAAGGCTATTTTCATAGACCGCATTAGGGAATATATGATAGTTACCACTGCCACCAGCCAGATCTTAAATAAAGGGGAACAAAATAATGTTCCACGAGAAACAGACAAAAAGGGATAACTATTAACCCTTTCCAGTGCTCTATGGACGATAGTTTGTACTAGGTCTGTGAGTTTAAAAAGACTAATAAAGTCAATGGCAACTTTACATGTTCTGGGAGACAGTAGTCAGTTCCAGAAAATGAGTTCAGAAAGTCTGAAAAAGACAACCCTGTGTCACTGCACTAAAGGTGCTGTGTCACACACAGTAAAAAGATGTCGTCTATGGAGTAGGTGAGGCTCCACAGTCCATGAACACATACAAATGTACCAACACATAGCCAAAAACACATGTAAGAGTGGGAAAAAAAAGGGTCACACTCTTACCAGGTGAAAAAAATAAATCCTAGAAATCCAGCAAAGCAGCTGAGGGACTCAGCAGGTAAGGGAAATTAGCCATTCTGGAGAGTTCTCCCTAACAGTATGGCTGTGAGGGTGACTTTTACATGCACGAGCCATCTGATTTTAAGTTCACCAACGTGGGACAGGACATTGAGTATGAGTTTAGCTAGGCTTGCTTTCCTGTTTGCCCATGCTGCCAGCCACATCAGTGCTGGAGCAACCTGGTGATTGTCTTCGATAAAGGGTAACTCAAGCTTGTTATGAACAGCAAAGGTGGGAGCACTCTGTGGGAGAAAACTGACCTACAGAATATAGTCTCCATTATTTGCAGTTTGTGAGAGGACTTCAGTCCCCAACTGTCAGCCCCATATAGACCAATTGCACGGGCCTTAACATTATAAACCTTTAGCATTATTGCCAATGTATGTACTCTTATAAACCTTGCAAACCGAAAAATCCCTCATATGGCCTGGGACCCTTTGATGGCTTGATTTTCAATATGATGGTACCCACAGCTATTTGCAGCAAAACAGATTCCCAGCTCGTCAAAGTGTTGCACTTTCTCTAACTCTCAAAAACGGCTTTTCACAAATTCTGTGCTTACCCATGATTAATACTGCTGCTTTGGTTGCATTGATTTCCAATTTCCTGAGGGTCATCAAATCTGTAGAGTCATTTAGAAATTTTGAAAGAGCTCTCGGAGTCCAGACTAAAAGAACAACATCATCGATGGAAGCCCCTACATGGGGACCCTTCTATCATCTAACCTACGTTTATCAGGTGCGGATTGTTGTAAAATCAACTGAAGAGCGTTTATATACAGGTTATCCAATCTCACCCATTCCACTAAACCTCATAAAACACTCCCCAAAACATCTGAAGAAGCATCCAAAACTGAGATTGAGCAGTAGCATTTTGGTAGTGACGCATCTCCCTTCTTGTAAATAGAAAATTAAAGCTTGGCAACATGATCCAGGGATTGCACAGTTCTTCGTAATTGCATTAAAATAATGCAAATAATGGTGGTCAGTCAAAAGACCAAAAAAAAAATCTCGAATTACAATAATCTCGAAAAAAAAATATCGAAAAAAAAAAAGTCGAATTTTTAATTTATTTAATTATATGCTTTTTTGGGGTCAGGTAAGTAAAAAAAAGGGGTAAAATAAAAAAAAATGAAAAAAAGGAGGGCTGGGGGGGAACCCCCCCATTTCGAACAAAAAACGTCATTAAAAAAAAATGCGACTTTTTTTTTTCGACCTTTTCATTTCGAGATTTTTTTTTTTGGGATTTGTTTTTTCGATTTTATGACCATAAACCGCAAATAATAGAAACCAACAGGTATATATTGGTATAAAACAGATCAGAAAATCCAGTGCAGGGGACTTGTTAGGTTTGTGGGCTTTAATTTGCTTCTGGACATTCAGATAGCATATTCCTATATGTGAGTCATCCCTCAGACTGTTTAATAAGTTGGAATGAGTGTCAGTATTTTACCCATTGTCTTTTAAAAATATATCCTCAAGTACGAAACCCATTCCGAGATATGCACATTTGTCTCCGTGGAGTAGTTCATAGTAGGATTGGTTGCTTTTGTTACCTTCCTCCAAAAAGCTATCAAGTCCTTATTTTCCAAGAGTTCCTACCATGCAGCAAGTTTGAGTTCTTGTTTTCACACAAGGCACGCCCTTTTGTACTCCATTCTTGATTAAATCATAGTTAGTTCAGGGGATTATCATTTCTACCACAAGCCTATGTAGACCTCCAATTATAGAAGTTAAGAATTCTTACAGAAATCTGTGTCAGTTTGTGCAGGATTTGAGAGCAGTGAATGCAGTCGTTTTACCCACATGTTCAATAACCCCAAATCCAGCAACTATATTATCATGCATTCACCTAGAGCCACATTCATTGCAGTTGCTAATATGTGTTCTGTATTCTTCTCAGTCCCTATATATCTAGACAGTCACTATTTCTTTTATTTTACTTCCTGTGCTCCAGTGCACATGGACACGCCTCCCACAGGGGTACACAGAACACCAGACCCTCTTTTAACAAATATTGAAAAAGGCTGTCAGGCAATATTCAACTCTCAGCGGGATGGGGTCATGTTAGTGCAATGTCTGGGTGATATCTGGTAATGTCGCCTTCCAATGAGGCATAAAGGAAGACGGGCTGGTTCTATTACCAGCCTTGGCAAACAAAGGGTGCAAAGCATCCCAGCAGACATTAGAATGATGCAAGGAACAATTCCAGTGTTTAGGTCTGACATGTCACCACCACCCGGAAATGGGAATATTAGACTCCTGTTTACAAGAACTTTTGGAATTTACCAAGCCAACACATTTACTCAAAGGTTTTTTTGGGGGCCCAAGGAGTACTGCCACCAGTGGATGTTAGGATGAACAACTAAGAGGCACATTGTATAAAATGACTTATTTCTAGAAGCCCGAACAAGTGGAGGGGTCCGCAGTGGCAGAGAAAGCATTTGTGGAAGAGAAACAAATTCTTGCAAGCACACCAGCTCTTAGTTGGCCAGATTAGCAAAATCAATGTATCATTTATTGTTATGATAAAAAAATATTTTGCACAAACATTATTTACCTCAAAACACAGCAAACACCAGCCAATTGCATATTACAGTACAGCACAACTTCTCATTGCAGGTGTCCCACTTAGCATACAGTCTGCTTTCACATCCGCATTCGCTGTGCAGAGCTAAATGATGTGAGGATTGCCGATAATTGTAGCAGTAACATATGCAGATATAGCAATATTGCTTTAAACACTTGTCTGAATAACAGCTTACAAATGCATATAAATCTTTTAAAACTCAGATAATGTTTACACAGTGTTCTGTGTTAAACCCAGTCTCCCTATTGCTATCCCTGGCAGATGGTGAGCACTGTAACTGCCTCTAGACCACAACGGCACTCAATAAAAAAATGCATACATGTGCTAGAGTCACATTACAAAATTCACGTAAGGGAACATTACATTGACATCTCTTGCTTGAGAGGTTAGACCAGCGATTTGAAACCTGGATCATAGTGTGCACATGCAGTGACTGAAAGCTCTCTGTATTTTCAGCATAGGTGGCAGAGATTGTCGCACGAACGTTAGCATGCACTAGAGCAAAAGAAAAGTGGGCTACTATGTTTACTGCATCACTCACATTAGGGTGAGTACCTAACTTTTGGGATTTGTAGAAAGAGGGGCTTTTTAAGGTTGCAGGCACATATATCACGAACACACATTATGTGATTGAATCTTTAATGTTACCAAAAGAATATTTGATAGTAAAGGGCATAGCTCACTCACTCAAGAGATGACATCACTTGCAGAAATGCCCTTGCAGACCAAGAGGCGAGGGACGTTCAGTCAAGGCTGTCAGTGCCCTGGCTCGAACAGAATGTTCCCAAGTTAGTGACTTCAGTATGATTGAATTTGTAGATCTGGAAGTAGGTACTGTTGACAGAGGTGTGGAAGGATGCATAGATGAATGTAGATGTGACTGCGGTGATGAGTGTGAGAGTGGGAATAATCTGAGAAGGGAGGTTGAACAATAGAAAAATGGTAAATCACTACCAGGCTCTCCCACAGAGTTGACAGACTTGACAAACCTGGACAACTCTGTAGAAATGGTGGACAGGGAGGTCGTACTAAATGAGAGGCGGGGGAGGGGTCAATTCATCACACTGTAAGAGAGGTAGATGAACGAATTAGGCTAACCTCTTGTTAGGGAGACTTCTCAGAAATGTGCTTATTCCCTTCACTTTAGAGATCCCCAGCAAATTTGCTGGATTTTGAAGACTTGTTTTCTTTCACTGGAGAGAGTGTGAGCCTTCTTTTCCCACTCTCTCATGTATTTTGATGTGTATTTTACTCTTGTGTTCTTTGGTTATGGAGTTTTAGATAACCCCATAGGCATCATCTTTTTCTGTGTCACACAGCACCTTCAGTGCAGTGGCACAGGGATGTCCCTTGCACTCCCCAAGGTTTAAATACCTTCTCTGGGATGGATTACTCTTCCCCAGAGAATGTAAAGTTAAATTGACTTTACTAGTCTTTTTGAATTCATAGACCCAGCACACACTATCACAAGCCAAGACCAAGAACATTACTGGTCTCAAAGTTAAATCAACTTTCTATCCACCACCCCACACCATACCGTGCGAAATAGAGGCCTTCGAAAAAATAGTCACCAGAACCGTTATGTCCAGATTCAAGACCAACAGTTATTACTCGGATAACTTGGACCGAGAAGAGAGACATGCTCTAAAAACCTTACAAGACGATCACACCATCATCATAAAGCCTGCTGACAAAGGCGGGGCGATTGTTGTAATAGACACCAATAAGTATGGCACCTAGTGCTTACATCTACTTAGTGACCAGGACGCGTATAGGAAACTCACTCATGACCCGACCAGAAATATACAAGAAGAGATCAAGAGCCTCACTGCACATGCCCAGCGCCAGGGCTGGATATGTGAGAATGAACAGATTTATTTTTTAACAGGACGCATCCACGCATACCGGCATTCTTTATCTTACCAAAGGTACATAAAAACAGCATGAACCCCCCCTGGAAGACCCATTGTGTCTGCCTGTGATTCCTTGTTGGAGCCTCTGTCCCTATGCAGCGACGTGTTTCTGAAACCTTTTGTCAACAAGATGCCCTCATATCTCAAGGACACCACTAGTACTATCTTATTACTGAACAACATCGTGATGGAGGATCACCAGATACTGGCCACGTTGGACGTTGAGGCCGTCTACACCTCTATACCCCAACAGGAAGGCCTCGAAGCTACGCAAGTTTTTCTCAACCAGAGAGACAACATCAACTTCACTCCAACAAACTTTATTCTAGAATGTATTAGAATAGCTATGTCAGAAAATGTCTTTCTCTTCAAAGCTCAGATATATAAGCAGACGAAAGGGGTAAGCATGGGGGCGACCTTTGCCCCTGACATCGCCAATTTATACATGGCAAAATATAAGATGGACAACATTTATTCAACTGACAATTCATATCTGGAGAACATAACATAACATGGAAACGCTACATAGACGACATCCTCCTCATCTGGAAAGGTACCTCGACACGACTGATGCAGTTTCACGAATGGCTAAATCAACTAAATGAACTCATTAACCTAACCATAGAATGGAACCACCACAGTGTTAACTTTCTTGACCTGCACATTTACAGATCAGGCAATACATTGGCCATTGAACTCTACAGGAAACCATCTGACAGAAACAGCCTACTACACTTCCAAAGTTACCATCCTGAGGGACTCAAATATAATCTGCCCTAAGGGCAGTTTCTATGGCTACAGCGTAACTGTACAGAAGCTGAGAAATTCCACACACATGCTACAGAACTGAAAAAGAGGCTTGCACACAGAGGATATCTGAGGAAAGCCACCAAAGGCGCCAAAAAGAGAGCGGCCAGTACCCCACGAGAGATATGCCTGGAAACCAAAAGTAAGAACGACATGTCCCGTCTAGTTTGTGTAACGACCTTCAGCCCCCTGAGTAGTCTAATCCAGAAAACAGTGAAAAAGCATTGGCATTTAGTCAAGAACCCTGGAACTCTAAACAAAACATTGTGTTTTGCTTTTAAGAAGAACAGAAATTTGAAACAATCACTTGTGCACACTTTTCAAGAACCAATAGCACCCACCAACACCGTTTGGAATCTTCCTCCGGTGCAAGGTCACTTCAAATGTGGACACTGCATAGCATGTGATTTCACAGTACAAACACAAGTTTTTGAATACAAAAACATCAAATGGAAATTACTGGAACACACGAACTGCAACTCCAAACTTGTGATATATGTGATTGAGTGTCCCTGTGGCCTAGTATATATGGGCAAGACCATCAGAGCAGTAAAGATGAGGATTTCAGAACATCGCTCATGTATTCGAATAGGGTACCAGACAAACCCCTAGTGGACCACTATGTACAGAAAAACACAACGATACAGACTTGAAATGGTTTATTTTACAAAAATTAAAACCTACAGTAAGGGGAGGTGACATCAACAAAACCTTGATACAACTTGAACAAAGATGGGTCCATAGGCTGAACACTGTTAATGAGGAATGGAAAAGTTTTATGTGACATAGTTAATGAGCAAATGTAATGATCATTGAGACCAATAAGTCTATATAGAGGTCTATAGAAATGATTATGTACAATGATGTGCATTGCCGACCACCTGGGATCTCAGAACAATTCCTTGAGCAGTCCTTCAACGGCCAGTTCCATCGGGCTTTTGGGCACGTCCTCCAGAACTCCAACTATGCGCACATTGTTGCGGCGCAATCTCGCTTCCAAGTCCTCACATTTCAGCTTCATCATTCCCAGATCTTTGGCCATGTCGGTCACAGTATTTTGCAGCGCTTCAATCGCATCCTCTGTTGTGCCGATCCTTGTTTCTGCTTCAGTGATGCGGTTGGAGGCCTTCTCTACTTTGTTTCTGAGCAATGTGACATTGGCATTGAGACCATCAGGTTTATCGTTCAGAGCGGCGCAGCCTTGCTGCATAGACATTAAAACCACCTGTGGGTCCATGGTAGCCCTGGTCGCAGGGGGCGAGGGAGGCATAGTGTGGTCTATGCTGATGTTACTCATGTTGTTTACCTTGGCGGTCGGCGTTGTAAATCTATCAATTGTTCCTCTTTTCTTAGCTGACACCCCTTTGGGCATTTTAGTCTGCTATTGGGGTTATTTCCCTCCTTTCAGGCTCTGGTTTGTCCTGGAGTGTGTGGTCTGTAGGCACTTCTGTGGATGCTCCTCCTAGTCTCTCAATGGAGCTCCGGCCTAGTGTGTTGGCCATGGTTTAAGCCAATCCTGGTTAGTCGTGGGTTTTAGTTTGCACTTCTCCAGCCCTGTCCTTTGCTTTGAGGCATTACACTTATGCCTCAGTAACTCCTGGAGTGTCAGTGATCTGCTCTAGAAACGTAACTAATGAGTTGGTGCTATTACTGAATTTGCAGCTTGTTATGCTTGTCTATTTGATATGCGAGCCTGCCAGAAAGGGCTGAATATTACAGGTATCTCTTCGATTCTCAGCAGTCCTGTGACTCTATATGAGTGCTTTCCTTGCCGTTGTGGGTCGCGTGCTGTTAGGCGGATTCACATGCAGTACCCTTTGGGAACACTACATGTAATTAAGACTACAAGTGTCAGTACAATTTCACCTTTGGTACAAGCCTGTACTACACAGTTATGTGGTAGCAGTGGCTGACCAGCCAGACTTATCTCAAGAGTAGAGCAAGTTACAAATAGGACCAACAAATACAGTGATTCAAACAAACACTTACTCAAGGTTTCTTGGTATAAGAATATACATTTATTTACACAGTTTGAAAACATTACACTAGCAAGAGCAGCTCAATATCATATACTTAATACACCACAAATACACAACCAATAAGTTACTGAACAAGTTCAGCTCCCCTGAAGTGGGAGCAAAATGGCACTTCATATACTTTTAAAAGGGGTAAAAATACAAGGTGATAAGAATCAGTAGCACAAATACTTTAATAGGCAGGGCAAAGGGTTTCAGTGAACTACAACCAGCAATTCGGTTCATAGGCCTGGGCCAAAGTCAATGGTTCAGAGTCTTTGTATAGGATAGGACAGTTCTGGTAGTAAATGGTTAAGTCTTTGCCACGGATTTCAGAAGAATTTGGCTAGGCGAAAAGTTATACAAATGTTTAGGGAAGGACAAGCCTTCGAAGTCAGGAAAGGTTCACAAACCTTCACAGTTGCTGAAATGATTTCCGACCGCACAGTACCTTTAAAGTGAAGAAGAGCTGTAGCTGAGGCAGTTGTTCCTGGCAGTTCGAGCAGATCTCGCTGTTCCTGAGCTTCAGTCATGGGGACAAGAAGGAGGATGTCGGGAGGTTCCTGCACTGCCCAGGGATGAGGCCACAAGCTTGGCAAAACGTTGGTTTATGGTGTGAGTGCCTTAAAGTCCACGAGCTGGTTTCCTTCCCACTGGCTATTCAGTTTTCAACAGCACTCTGAAGAAAATTCGAACAGGATGGGGACAGTGTCCAGGTGGCTTGCGAGTTGGTTGTTTACACCAAACTCAAGGGAAGAAGTTAACCTTGAAGGGCTTCTCTGTCGATGGAGTTTCAGGTGATTCAGACCTGCAGCATGGCTTCACCAGTCGTCCAGGAGTTGCAACAGTCCTCTTCCTTCAGCTCGTCTTCGGTTCTTTCGTTCCAGTGGTCGACTCTCCTTTCCAAGTCCAAGAGACCCGCTTTTAAACAGTTTTCCCCCATTCATTCAGCCTGGCTGTTAATCACCCAGCAGGGTGGCTGTCCTTGCCAGACAGCCAGCCGGTCAATCACACCAGAGTGCATTCAGGTCTCCTAGGAGACTAAGCACAGGGATTTTTGGGCACCTCCCTCACATCCTGCCCACCCCAGACACTCTGGCACCAGAGGAGTGCTTAAGCACTGAAGCCCGCCAAAGGCCAACAAACAAAGGGTTACAAAAAACGAATGAATGGGTCAGCCTTACCTACGCCCATACCCAATGGTTCTGTACAGAGTCCAAGACACACCTTATTTGGTTGATACAAAGTGTATATATTTAAAGGTAAAGACCTAGTGGTCTATAAGCGCACATGAAAACAGAGTTATAAAATACATATTGTTGTGAAACAAACAATCGGAGGAAAAATCAGGCTCAGAATTCAATACAGTGAAAATTAGACATTCTGAATCCTACTGCTGTGTGGTGTCACAACAGGGGTCAAGACGATTATTACATAAATGAGGTGAACAACATAAATCATTGTAGATGAAAACGGTGTTAACAATTAGTCACTGCACTTGGGATTCAGGATTTGTCTACACAAATGTGTTACAGCCCTCACTGTCTGTAGTGCCAGCCATTCTTGGGCGGGCCTTCATCAGGACGAGAAAGAATCCCGATGGACTGCTCTATGTGTGCTGCCTATAGGATGAAACAAATGGGCAAGTGTCAGTACTCGGGCACCAAGGGGTGGGTAAATTAAAAAAGCTTAACTAATGACTTTTATGCCTCTAAATGGTTAACTTTCTTACCGTGCCGGATTAATTCCGTACGGATTCAAGGAAAATGTGGATCCTTGGTAAATTGGGTGGCCTCTTGATTGAATTGTTACTTCTTGTTGAGCAATAACCTTTGTGGCGAAGGCTGGTGTAAGATTTAAATTCAATATATAGGATCCAGACAAACGTGGGTAGCATAATGTAGTGCTGGTTCTTATGTGGTCTGGTCAAGATTTGGTCTAGCTGGGCCATGTCTCTAAAAGTGTGTCTGAAGACAGATGATGGTGCCGTTACTGCCAATGGTACACACAACTGTATAGTTGACAAATCTGTTATTGGTATATTAGCATTACAGTGAAACACGGGGCGATAGTTAGGATGGTTGATAGATCATTGTACATAATCATTTCAGAAATGTGCTAAATACCCAACAGCCCAGATCATATATGGGGAACACTTTAACACCATACTAGATCCAGATCTGGACAGGACCTCGAGCACCCCTAGATCTCAGACTAGCGCAGCCCATGTAATAGGGCTACACATGGAGGACCTGAAATTAAAAGATGACTGGCGTGCAACACACGGAGCACAACGTGCGTACACCATTTGCTCCTTGGTGCACGACATGCACTCCAGAATTGATCTTTGGTTGGTGTCTCAAAGGGTGGTGGGTTGGACATCAGATGTCACATTGCTCCCCAGGACGTTATCAGACCATTCACCAATACTGCTAACACTCACCATCCAGAGGTAACCCCAAATAGAACGCCATGGCGTTTCAAGTCAGTGGCACTATCAGATCCGGTATACAAGATGAGCCTGACACAGCATGTCAATGACTTTTTTGAACACAATGACGGGTCGGTCACTAGTCATGCAATATTATGGCGAGCCTTTAAGGCTACATAAGGGGCATTGCCATGTCTACTGAAACCAGAGTATTAAGGGATATACGGAGAGTACTGAGGAGGAAGGAGGGGGAAATACCTGATCTGCAAGAACAATATGTGTTCCCTCCGGTGGCACAGACAGCATCTGCAATCAAGGAACACTTAGACGATTACCGAGCCTCTGTGGATCGGGAAATCCAGTACTTTGATAAGCCGGCAGCAGCGTGACTTTATGGCGAGCAGGAAAGACTGGGCAAACTGCTGGCACAGATGGTCCGCGGCGACAAGGGGCACCATGAATATACCATGGATAACCAGGTGGGACGAGATGAGGGACAGCCTGCAAGCCATCTAGGACCATGCAATGGCCTGCTTCCAAGAGGAGGAGGAGGAATGTGAGTCAGCACTGGATAACCGAAGGGACGAGCAATGAGCCGGCATCCTGTGTAAATAGATCATGTGTGTGGCAGTATTTTCTGTTTTGCCCTTGGACAGTCCCCCCTTCCTAGATCCATGTTTAATTAATTTTGTGTGCATGTGAGTAATACAGTTTTCTGTTGTTAAACACACCTTTTATGTTGTCTCTTTGTTAATTGGCAGCATCTGGTTTACATTCATTTTGCTATGCCTTTGTAATGTAACTGTCAGGTGGTTCATGGGTGTGGCTGTAGAAATGTGTCATGCACTCATCAGTCATGCATGCAGTGTTGCCTCCCGATGCATGGACGACCACCAACACACAACAGTCTCCATATTGTGTGTGCTTTCGTGTCATGCTACTCATCAGCCACTGTGGTGCATGGGAGTGCTGTCGGAGGTGAGGGGGCTGGGGCTAGTCTCCCTTGACCACTCTGTTGGTGTGTTGCTATATGCACCACAACTACTCTGCGGGATCATTTTTGCAGCATGTGCCATGCACAATGTTGCAACATGGCGTGACATCAAGGTGGACATGGTGGTGGCACCCCATCCACACCCACAGTTGCACCACTTCTGAATGTTTGGGCAAAGTGCAGTTGGCGAGGATGCACGTAGACAGCTTCAGCAATTGTATTTCACTGAAAATCCCTCACATGTGGAGTTCACACGACTCCGATACATCCCATGTGCCATTCAATGATGACAATGGGCCAATCCACTGTGCCCACAAAGCCACCCTGAGAAGGTGCCCTTGGAAGTGCTACATCATTGTGTGCATCACTTATAACTGGAAGATCTTTCATCGTGGGGTGACAAAGTAAACACATTGAAGAGGGAGTATGCCACTACCACCATGCCAAACTATCCATCAAATCACCTCTGTGTCACCTAAACCATCCCATATGTCGTGTAAAATGATCATAGATAGATACATAAATGGCCGATACACAAGGCAAGTGTCTTAAAAGGCTCAGCGATGGATGGAACAAGGGGAAAAATAACACTCGTTCAGAGCCCTTCATTTTCTAGTCAGATAATAGTCCGTACAGGCCGAGTAAGTGCATATTATACTATTAACAGTGGATGTAACAGTGGATCTGTTGGACGACGATTATCCAATTTTTACCAAGTGCCTCAATGTGCCATCATGCAGGGAGTGAGGACAGGGTGGAACATACAGATCATCTACAGGCATGGTGCAATCAGACCCAGCAAGTTCACAGACGTTTACAGGGGAGTGGCAAGTGGAGGGTGGGAACAAGTTTGGGGGGTGGTCCAAGTGCATCCAGTGGGTGGAGACGGGGGTAAGTGCACAGAGATGCAACTCATTAGGGCCATTCCACAAGTGCAGTGAGGATGAGGTTAGTGCAGGTCCCTAAGGCAAGTGTGCCAACACTGCCGGGGGTGCAATGGACCTGTGAGACCCTGAGGTACATGAGGCGGCCAGTCATCGAGCTCTATGGAAAAAATGAGGGAGAGCGGGATAGAGCAGAGGGATACTTTAGCAGGACAGAGGGAGAGAGAAAGAAGAGTATAAGAGTAAACTCCTGAGGAGTTGCATGAAGTTGCAGAGATGAGACTCCATACCGAGTGTGGCAGGGAGGCCATTCCAGCGGGCGGCCCCTGCTGAGGATACAGATCTTCCTCCCAATCTCTTCTTCGAGAACTGGCTCACTCGACGAAGGTTGGAGGTACATGAGGGGAGGGTTCAGGAGGGAGAGTATTTAGGTATGAATCGTTCCAGATAGGTAGATCCCAGGCACCACAAACGCTTGTGGACAAATCAGTTACTCAAATTTGCCACTTGCAGCCACGTGTAGCCAGTGGAGGGATTTCAGTGCCAGGCAGGGTGCTCCCTGGTCTTGAGGCCAAGGTTAAGTCTTGTGGTTATGGTATGGTCGAGTCATAGAGTGGGTGGATTAGAAGCTGGGGGTTGATAAAGAGCCCGTTGCAGTAGTCCAGCCTGGAGATAACCAGGGCTATGGAGAATGTGACCTGCTGGGGAAAGTGAGAAAAGGCACAGGACCACTGAGGAGGTGTAGCTGATCGTTATAGTCTCGAGAGATATCAGAAATGGGACATGAGAAGGAGATAATGGAGTTGATGATGACCACAAAGATTAGTATCCTTGCATGTGGGTGCGGCTGCAGGTCCAAAGGAGCCTGGACGGTTGTATACAAATTGATACAAATTGATCGTATTACAATTGTTCGAGTAAGAATTGCTGGAATGAAAACTGCTCGCAGAACAACTGTTCGTGTACATTACAAATGCTGTTAACACATCCGTAGCAAACATGCACTCACATTACTTTGCATAATAGTATTGCCTAATCAATCATCTCCAATGCAACGAGTGACAGTAAATTATAACTGCATTTTGCAAGAAAATGCTAAATATGAAGTGTACCATTCACAACAGGCTGGTAAGATTACTCAGTGAAAGAAAAGTAAACATGCGCTCATAATGGGCGCTGCACATGAGTTTGCATAAACAAATCGTGCATGTTCAAATAAAATAAAAGTTCATTAAGACTGTGTTATAAAAAAACAAAGCTTAACTGCACAATGGAACGAACTCCGTCTAATGCCTAATCTCGCGAGAAGTGACAACCAGGAAGCAAATGTACTTGCCGGTGATGTGACGCCATCAGAATTATGCAAAATGGCATTGTGAGGAAAAAAAGACATGTCTACAGTCGCTCGGGAAGCTAACACAGAGAAAAAATTTATTATTTAAATTGGAATTCAATTTTTTGATGTTGTCATTGCTCAGGCAAACAGTGAACCTGTGTAAAAGAAAAAGAAGGCATATTTTTTAAAGTGAAAAAAACACATTTTCTGAGGTAATACTGTCGATTAAGGCAAGTATATGGGGGAAACCCCTGTGGAGAAACCCCACATGGGGAACCCCCGCCATCCCCTACCAAAACCACAAAAGATCAATTGTGCAAAAGGTCAATTAGGACCACTATTGTTAGGTCAATTGTGCAAAATGTCAATTTGGGTAATACCGCCTGGACAGAGTGAAAGTGGTAAAGCTGGAGCAGGGGTCCCAATGCAAACTATCTCCGTCCTGCTGGCATTAAGCTAGAGGGTGTTTGCAGCACACCATGACTGAAAAGTGGATAGACAGTCAGATATGAGTGATGAAGAGGAGGCAGATGAGGGTAGCCTGAAAGAATGTCCGGTGTCAACCACATTACACTGGAAGGTAGTTGTGAAAGTGCCAATCGCACGTGCCAAGGCCGCCATGTACACGTATAAGAACCCGGGGGAGAGCTCCCATCCCTGGGGAATGCCACAGTTTGAAAGAGCTACAGAAGAAGGAAAGGCTTTGAGTCCCACCTGGAATGGGCGGTCAGAAAGAAATGAGGTCCACCACGCCATAGCGTGATCCATGAATCCTGTGCACCATACCCACTGTGGTCGCCCCCTTCTGCAGTGGTGGATCTGAATAACTAACATAGAGGTGAAATGTGTGATATTACATAACGATCAATATGAAAGTAGATCTTACCTGTCCCCTCTGCATGCAGATGATATTCAAATTGCCTTCCATGAAATAGCCATCATCACCTGATGTAAGGGTCTGCAGACAAAGAAACGCATGAAACATTGTTCATGTACCACATACTTGAAAAGAATCAATAGAAGAGCCACGTGCACCCCTCAGTGACATCCAACACACGCAAACCACAAGTCCCAATGCTACCATCAACATGTGTCCCTGCACAAATGCGCAACCACCTGCACACTGCATGCAATCCAAACACACAATACACACACACTGACACCCAACAACTTCACCCACACTGGCAGTCTCCCTCAATGGCATGCAGCAAATGTGCATGCAACACATCCCCATTCATTACACGATGTCACATACACAATGCACACCTCACTCCCCATTCTGCATGAAAATGTGAAGAGACCACATATGCAAATCATTGATCACCAACAGAACACGGCCCACCCCTGGAAGGCTACCAGTTCCATGATAAGACTGTACATCACCTGTATGGTATTGGGACAGTGCATTGCACACAGTCATGTAAGCACATCATCAATTGACACATGTGTTGGTCATTGCTTGGGCACTCATCCAATACACAGAATTCTTCAAAACTGCACCCAGGTCAACAGGGTGGGGACAGGCAAATGTAGACACTGATGTACTGAGAGAGATCAAAAATACAATCTATACAACAAAGAAACCAAGACAATAACTGTGAGGCAGAGGCCAACCCACAAGGCCTTGTGAGTATTCACAACGTGCAAGTGTACAGGTGAGGGTGGTAAGGGAAAAGGATCGAATTAGTTAATGTAGTACATCTCGTGGTGAAAATGTCAGATGAATGATACATAAATGTACGTGCTACCTGACATGGCTCTGCTGACCGTGAGCAAGTTCTGTATGTACACTGTACAATAGATGATACATGTGGGTGGTCAGGGCTCCAAGGGCACATAAGGGCCATGTACATGATGCACGCTACTGCAGCAATAGCACAGAAGAGAGTGGGAGAAGAGAGTGGATAAGATAAAGGACTTGATGCTTATTGTGAACTGAAGGAGTCTGTGCTTAATATGCAGAGGTAGAGAGAGTCCATTACACAGAAGGAAGCACGCATAGGAAAGTGACCCACCACCGGTGTCAAGAAATCAGCGTCTGCTTCACGTCCCCTCAAGCGTTATGGCAGAACTACACGTTCCACAATCCCAAAACATACGGAGCCGAAGCACTCCCAGCGGATCAGACAACGTTGGGGATTGCCGTGGAGACGTTGGTTGCCTGAGCACGCTCGCGCACGATTGCGGCGTGACTACGTTTCACGCAGGGTCACGTGATTGGTTTAAATCTCCACCCGGTAGTCGGAACGCTGCTTCTGAATTTACGATTTTTGGAGCTCACCACCTTGTCCTCGTATTTCCTATCTTGTACCCTGTTTTGTCCCTCGGATATTGTTATATCTGACAGAGGCTCACAGTTTACCTCGCGATTCTGGAAACATCTTACTACTTCTCTGGGTGTTGACGCAAGGTATTCTTCTGCTTATCATCCGGAAAAGGACGGTCAGACGGAACGCTTGAATGCTACATTGGAGCAGTATATACGTTGCATTACCATGCAGCTTCAAGAATCATGGTTATCAGCGTTAGCTACTGCTGAATTTGCGTATAACAATTCAGTCCACACTTCTACTGGTGTTTCTCCTTTCTTTGCCTTGTATGGTTATCATCCCCGTTCTTTGCCATTGGATCCTCCAGTCTCCTCAGACAATCCTGCGGTACAAAACAGTCTCAGAGATATTGCTTCTCTACATCAACAGGTGCATTCCCGGTTAAAGGAAGCTCAAGACCGTATTAAGGAATACGCCGATCGGCATAGGTCTCCAGCGCCCGATTACTGTCCGGGTATGTTGGTCTGGCTTTCTACCAACCATCTCCGTATTCCCATGAGGAGTTGTTTGAAACCTAAATACGTTGGTCCGTATCCTATCAAGGATATAATCAATCAGTCTGCTGTAAGACTTGAACTGCCATATAATTGGAGGATCCATCCAGTTTTTCACGTTTCTCTTCTGAAACCTTGTTCAGAGGGGACCAGGCTCCCCGTTCGTCCACCTCCGGTCAAGGTACAGGGGGAAGAGGAGTATGAGGTGAAGGCGATTCTAGATTCTAAGGTTTCCCGAGGTGTTCGGTATCTCCTTATTGACTGGAAGGGTTATGGTCCAGAGGATCGTACCTGGGAGCCTGAGTCCAATGTCCATGCTCCGATACTCTTGGCTCGTTTCCTGGCCTCTCAGGGGGTGAAGTCATCTTTGGGGGAGGATACTGTCAAGAAATCAGCGTCTGCTTCACGTCCCCTCAAGCGTTATGGCAGAACTACACGTTCCACAATCCCAAAACATACGGAGCCGAAGCACTCCCAGCGGATCAGACAACGTTGGGGATTGCCGTGGAGACGTTGGTTGCCTGAGCACGCTCGCGCACGATTGCGGCGTGACTACGTTTCACGCAGGGTCACGTGATTGGTTTAAATCTCCACCCGGTAGTCGGAACGCTGCTTCTGAATTTACGATTTTTGGAGCTCACCACCTTGTCCTCGTATTTCCTATCTTGTACCCTGTTTTGTCCCTCGGATTGTTATTTAATTTTCCCTTGAACTCGGAACGAACGACCTTGATTCTTGTCTGACATTTCTGGATTTGGCGTATTGGATTCCTTCTACACTTTGAACTTTGCTTTGGACTTTCTACTCGGAGAACATTTCTTTGGAACTTGCATTAAGGAACTGGGATTGGTTGTTTTCTTGGACCTTTATTAGGCGTCCTCGTGCCGTCGGGTATAGGTTTAGGTTGGATTGTCCTTACCCTGGAACTGGCATCATCAGACGGACTTCTTTTCATCTTTCCTTCCAGAAAGAAAGCATTCAACCGTCCAACATCGAATCAGCTCTCCTGGTTTTCCTGGTCCTTCACGTTGCTTGACTTGCTTTACGTGAGTACATGTTTTTGATCTACTTTATCTTCGGATATCACGTTTACTAAGTTCTGAAGTATAGAATACTCTAGACTAATCCCCTTCCAATTAGTTCTTTGTTCTCTTGGAAGTTGCATTGTCTAGAAGTTCTACGACTAGTGGCATCTACTGAATCTGTTACCACCAAGCTCTTTGTGGGTGGTTCTCACAACCGGCCCTTTCAATAGCAAAGTGTGTCACACACAGGGGGTTGTTGCCAGAGTTACGCAGGAGTATATAAGTGGAGTATTTGATCAGTAAGCGTTGAAGACAGTACACGGACCCAGATAGCCCTGTGGATGATACACACAGATTACCATGTAATCCGTGCAGAGTCAGTGAGACCCTGAAGGCTTCACGTTGCTGGAGATATGTGGTCCCTGGGCCTGAGTCAAAGGAAGAGTCTTCCATATAGAATCTGTGTAAGCTGTAGGGGTCGCAGGGTGGAGCAAGGAACACGTAGGAGTGGGCTGTAGCAGTAGTGTAGCCAGGAGAAAACCACTGCATGTGGAACTATGCACCTCTGTGTGAAGGTGTGGAAGGGTACAGTTACTTTGACCATCAAGAGCAGAAAGTCCGACCTCTTCACAAAATCACTTATATGCAGCATGAAGGAAAGGGGGTAGTCGATGATTAATGCAAGCTTCCTGACATGGGATGAGGGGGCAGGGAGTGAGCCCCTAGAGGAAGGACACAGTGAATGCCAGAAATAGGCAGCGGGGGATCCAATAGGGACACTCTCATTTTAGTATGGCGTACAAGGCAAGGCCATTTGCAGTGCACCACGCCAGGATGGCAAACAGGCAGTCATGGGGAATGAGTGTCCAAGTGTGTAATTCAGAACAATGGTGAAGGGTAGTGTGTCATCAGCTTAGCACATGAACTTGTACAATGAGGCAAAGAAGTGAAACAACAGGCAAATGTGTAGGTCAAAGATGTATGTCAAAAGAATGGACACCTGCAGGACGCCACAGGTGGAGGATGAAGTTTGGTAGAAGAAAGGGCACAGAAAGTTCTAGTAGGAATTGGTGTTCAGTAATTAGCTAGGCAGGTCCACTTAGCCATTCATGTAGCCTTTGAATGAGGATGGAATTCCTCACTGTGTGAAAAGCAAATGAGATATCGAGGAGGATGAGGACAGCAGGGAATTATGAAAAGAAGGATGCTACAATTTATCCATGTATTTGTATTTTGTATTTTGTTTATTTGTATAGCGCACCTGGCCCAAGGGCATCTGGGCGCATTTCTTAAAAGTTACAGTTACAAAAAATGTACATCGAAACATATACAAGGCATTTTACATATCCATTTACATACAGTTCCACAGGAAAGCAAAGCATATATCAGAATAAAAGCATAGGTTGTTGTGATCAAGTTCTGGTGTTGGCTCTAATGGTCCTGCGCTACAAGCCAGGTTTTAGCTTCCTTCTGATGGAGTCAAATGAGGACTCTGATCTGAGTGTGTGTTCTGGAGAGCAGTGTCTGTGGCTCTGGACCATTTCAATGCACACTGCTGTCCATGGACATCCACAACAACAACCTTATGGGCGTAGATTTGTGGGAGTGCAAACTTGTCAAGCAGTTTCCCCAGGAAGGCGTAGAAAGACATTTGCCAGTTGTTTGCTGGTCATGAAGGCTCAGCACGTGGCCTAGTAATCATGGTGCACACAAGGGAGTGCCTGATGGAGGATGGAAAGTAAACAGCAGCAAAGGAGTGGTTGCAGAGATCAGCAAGAGCAGTTGCCTGAGAGATGTTGCCATTGATGGTTCTGTAGGTGCAGTGGCACACCAGTTGTGATAACACCTTCATGGAGTAGTCAACTCTGGTGACTACTTAAGGGGAGACATGAGTGAATGAGGAGAATGAGGAATGATGAGGGTGAGTGGTGGGGGGGCAGAGATGCAGAGGATTGTGTGTGAAGAGTCTGTACAGGTATGTTTATTCAGGCATGTGGATTTGAAAAACATATGGAATGCAAGCGCATTCCAAAGGTACTGTGAAGGAGCTTTTGCAGAATATACAGTGGATGGGTTGGCAATTAATGAAATACTCACCTCCTGCACCGCCTCCAGAACCATGCTTGATGTCACAATGTACAGCTGCACACTGAGGGAGCCGCAATGCAAGACATAAGCACACAACACAAAGCAATATTATACATCTATCTACGATAGTATACGCTTAACCACCAGACCATGGTCAATGCAGACTACATTGACACAGCATACCAATGGTCAAATACAGCATTCATTCAAATGCAGCATTACCATGCACCCAGCCGCGTTGCACTAGATGCTGCAAACACCATGCCTGTGAAAATCATGGGAAAGCACAAACACCACTAACCCAAATGTGCTGGTACACAACAAGTCCCACAACATATCATGCATAGCAACATGTTTGTGGCTTGCAAATGCTGGTGCACACTGTAATAGTTGATCCTTAATCTAGACAGGCCAAATGTGACATACAGCCATAATCCCACAAACCCTGCTAGGGATCTGAAGTGTCACTCATTAGACATGATAAGAATACCATGAGACACACATCAGCACCTGCCACAGGACACAAACAGTTGACCATGTTGCACACGCCCAAACAACCATGAAAGCCACACACACACAGTGGTCACAATCAGTGAACAGTGGCCCCAGCGATCCATCTAAAAAAACATGACCATACCCATCATTAGAATCAACCCTGTGTGAAACATGCCCTCCTTAAGGAGTAGTGTTTGACCTAAAGGTAAGTCAATCCAAAGTGAACACACACAGTACCACACTCCCATGTGAACACCACACAAGTGTCAGCAAATGCCATGCACTTACCTGTCCAGGGAACTCGCCTGCCTTACATACGATGCACACCATCAGGAGACGCTTCCCCTAAATTGAATACTATGCAGAGTAACAGCACAAACAACAGACACATACATGATATCACGTGATTACTGAAAGAAAATATGCACATAGGGTGCCACAGAGTGAATGGAAATCGATAGTGATTAGTCCAGGAGTACAGTGTACCACAACAGAGAGAGGGAGATAGAGTGACACAGAGAGGGAATCCCAAGGAAATGACGGATCAAGAAGTACACAGCCTGGTCTTCAGATGTATGATATGCTGTACAGCACACTAGGTGTGCCCATAGAGGTATACACATAGGTAGGTAACACAGTGACATGAAAACCACTTAAATCACCATACTGGCATGTCAGCATGCAAGGACATATAAGACAACCAAGACATACAGCAAACATGCACACCAATGACGCATGCTCAACATGCAAGACAGTGCTAAAGCTTACCCGCTGACTGTGCCGGCATGGTGTCAATCCCACATCACCTTCACCAGGAACTGTGGTTCCTAATCTGGTACAGGAAGGACAGTGCCTGGTGGAGGGCATGGGGAGCATGGATTTAAAATGGTGCAGGGTGTCTCCCCCGGGACAGCAGTCACCGTCACATCACGTATTACTGATACAACATGGGAGAACACATTAAAACAGTCATTGTGAAGTACCATTGACACAGCACACATGTGCAACGGACCACCAAACCCATAATTACCTGCACATGCTATCCTCTGCACCACTATGCAAACATGCTAGTTGACTTCAGTAGGTATGCCTGTATGTACACCACAGCACACGTGTTGGCCTTGCAGTGTTAATGGCACACCTCAAGGGAAATCAAGAAAAAAATGAAAAGAAATTACAACCAGGAAAGGGCAAAACAAAATATGCTATGCCAAAATCCGGGCATGGGGGTGTAAAAAAAATGGAAAATAAAAATGACCATCATGGACCGGGGAATGTGGGGGGGGCACCCAGCAGGGGGGAGGGGCAGGTTGCATATCAACTCGCACATTGGTGGATGTTGAAAAAACTATCCCCTCCATGGGCTCGTGCACCGCACGGCTTTGTTGGACCGTGTGGCATGTCTCTGGTTTGACCACCATCCTGGATAGAATCAGAAGGTGGTAGTGGTAAGGGAGGTTAACCACGTGGTGCCCTGGCCTGGTCCTCAGTGGCAGCGGCCAGGCAGGACACTGATGAATGCATCTGCAACATGAAGCATCGGAGGTCATCATGCAACACCTCACAGGATACACGGATTTCTTCTGAGATGCATACATGCCAACATTCCATGACCAAAAATCTGTAGGAATCTTAAAGTTTCAAAAATAGTCCGGCAAGGAGATAATGATAGGAATAGGGCGCGTCAGCAGCCCATTGTCATTGAATGAGCCCGCCGCCGCGGGTGCATTCAATGACAATGAGGCGCCTGCCACCACGTCAGCTCGGGGGAGCCCTTGAAAGCTCCCCAAGCTGGCGTGGTGGGGGGCTAATGGCACCTTTTGTCAAAGGCACCCGCGGCGGAGGGGCGCATTTAGCCCGCCGCCATGGGTGCCTTTTACATCAAAAGCATGCATGCCGCACCTTCTCCCGCTATGCCAGCTCGGGGGAGCCCTTGAAAGAATACCCGAGCTGGCGTGACAGGGGCAAATGGCACCCTGGGGGGCATGGCGCCCTGGGCGGACACCCGGCTCGCCCCCCCCCCTACACCAGAGGATGATGATCATGCTGTGCTTGGCCTCAGGCAGCCGGGCCAAAAGAAATAAAACATTTGTTGCCACTAAATTGATAGGCGGTAGGACTGCTTAAAAAGCAGTATCCTACCGCCTAAATCGGTAGGGTTGGCGAGTATGGAGATGGTCTCCCTCAAAAGTTGCATCTTATTTTGGTACTGTGTCCTGCGGGCTGCCTCTTCCTCTTCAACTGAAGCTCTGTGGGCCAACAACTCTTGCCTCAGTGCTTCCCTGTGGGCCCGAGCCTCTGCAAGCAGGGATGCCTGCAGAGACCTCAGATCAGCCCGTCGGCTCCTACTGTTGGCCTCCATGTGCAGCCTGTGTGAGCGGCATGTGGACCACAATGCCTGCAGCTCATGCTCTACCTGTGTTTCTGGTGGGATCATGGAACTGGCCACCCTATCCATGCCGTCAGCCAACATCTCATAGGCAGCACCCTGTTGTTGCGCAACACGCAGCATCGACTGCTCCCACACTGTCTCCCCAGCCTGCACATGTCCACCACATGTGCTGGGTCCATGCCTGTTTGACCCAAGGGAGCATGGCCCTTGCTGTGAGGCCACTGTCTGTTACTGCAGGACTGCATCCCTCTCTTGGTAATCTGGACCAGGACCAGAAACTAATACTTGGGAGCGACGCCTTGTAGCTGTAACCACCACAGATGGACATGACACCACTGACTGGCCTTGAGAGGGCACCTAACCCCCTGCAGACTCACGGGCAACAGCAGCTCCAACACTTGGTGCACTCACCTCTGACAGCTTTGAGGATTGGACATCCTGTTCAGCACCAGAGCTACTGGATTCATTGGAGTCAGTGTCGAACCTAGACATTGCCCGGATGGACTGTAGCACCAGTGGATTCTCATGGGCTGCCACACCACATCCTCCACTGGTGGTCTGGTGCGGCTCAGACTCCATTCCTCCTCTAGCTCCTCCCCTGAATCTAGTGCCTCATCACCTGCACAAGGACATATAAAGACAAGAAGATTGATGTTAATTGCATCAACACTATACATCTATATCACAATGCTGTCCTGCAAACATTGCCATACATGTTACCATGTGAGAAATCGCATACACACACTATGTAAAAGAAGCCATCTGATCATGGTGTATCCAGACTTGCAACAACATCCCATGTCCCTGACCATGTAGCCAGTGGACACATTGATCATAGACATGGTTCTCTGAAAGGACATTCTGGCCCATGGCAGAGAAAACTATTGGCAAATACATGCTAAATGGGCATTGTTGTGTGGCTATGTAACATGCTATTACATTACATGTGTACATGTACGCACATATTCACAGCCAAGTGCACATCAATTACATGCCACACCAGTGTAGAACTGACAAAGGGAGTGCACACAGTGTGGAGTCTGAGGTTTGTGATGTGGAGAGAGTAATTACATGCACTGGGAGATAGAAAGAAGGCACAGTGACACACAAGAGGGACAAGGGCATGGACCCATAGATTGTGTGCTGAGTTTGGGAGGTTAACAGGGATGAATCGTGACAAATATTTGACAACGGGTTCAGTACCATAACTGCAGCTGGGATGTGTACAGTGTTGAGAAATTCACTGTCACTCATGGCACACTGTGAGGCCAGCTGGTAGTCTTCATGGAAGTTATCTGTAGCATGGAACTACCTACGTACATGTGTGGATGGACTATCTACACCATACACTGCATGATGTGTAACACGTGCTTCAGACAAAAGCACTTGTCCAGCAGAGTCACTGACGTAACTGATGCTACTAATCAGAGACCATGTTGTGGTATGTAAAAGTAGTGAATGAGAAACCTTGTACTGGATGAGCGCAACCGTTCAACAATACAAATAAGCAAGCAATACCAAAAGCAAAATGTGCTGCAGTAGTGAGGAAAACAGATGACTTCTCACAGTCACCTTAAAGAACTATACCTGAAAAGTATGTTACCTTACATTCCACGCTCACTGTTTAAATAGAATTAGAAACCAGTTGCAAAAAATGCCTTGCAGCTTGTGGTAGCATGTTGAAAATGTTGTTTGTGTATGTTGGTGGGTGATGACTACTGTCACAATGCCATGTGCAACGGATGTACGACACATGGGTTGTATGCACACTAGAGTACACTGTGCACAAGTCAGTACACCATGACATGGTTCACCCAGGGCAGACATTCAAATGCAGTTACTTCTTGTATTTTTTTTACCCTCCACATACTCAGTGCTGGGCGAGCTCCTGCTCCTCTGGTGGCCCTGTAAAGACTGGTAGGGGGTGTCTGTACTTCCGCTCTCTATATGGTAGAGGAGAGGCACATAGGACCCCAGCCAAGATTCTCTATTATTGGTACGTGGTCGGGCAATCAAGGCCTAGCTTCTCAGGAGGTGATGCAGGCTGGTTCTTAAGTACAGTGTAGTCCCCAAACCCCCACAAAGGAATGTCCACACACTGTATTACTGAAAACACAGTCTTTATATGATTAATATTCAAAGGTATGTACACGATCACAATAACGCACTTTGTACTCTGAAGTCAATAATGATAAATATATACAATTCTAAAGTGGTACCACCAATGTTATCGAATCTCAATAAAGTGCATCAACTGTACGGTTAAAATGTCACACAGATCAATAACGAGGAAACCAGCAATAGAGATAGGAAGGAACGCAAGGTGGTTGAAACAGTAGGCAGAATGCTGGCCCCGTTACCTAGACACAGTTCTGTGTGGAGATCCCCCCACCTGGGCAACCTGTAAATAAAGATATATAGCACAAGCCTAGTCCATGCAATGTTCAATAGTCTTACTTCCTCCTATTAAGGTTTTACCCCCCAATGTACCTGGTGGAGTAGAGTTCTCCGCCGATGCGTCGACCGATCCTTCTTGAGTGACTCCCTTTAAGGCAGGAGCTACGGATCGTCGAGAGGTGTCGGGGAACTCGGCGTTCGGTGTCGGGGAATCAACGGCCCTTCTTGAGTTCCCTCCCTTTAAGGCAGGAGTCACGGGTCGTCGAACGTCTGACGGTTAACAGGTTGAACTACGGCCGTGAAGTGGCAGCTTCGTTCCTAGCGGTGCTCGTCGACGACAGAGCGTTGGCGTCCTGCAAGCACGAGGCGTGCGGGGCACCTCGGTGACGATAGTTCTGGACCGCAAAGAGATGATGAAGAACTGTGGCCCAGCAAGGGCGTCGAGTCGTCGGCGTCTCTGTGATCTTTAGGTGGCGGGAAACCCACCGGTGGATGCTCCTCGGCGCGTCGACGGTCGGGCCTTCTCCAGCGGGAGACAAGCAGATGATGATGCAGGCGAGAGCGTCCGATGATCAATTGAAGTTTTTAGGCAAACGGGAGCACGACGGCTCCGGTCGGCGACAGCGGTCGTCGACAGTGGTGGACAACAGTCCGAGTGCTTCTCCTGGGAGTTCCGCAGCAATCCCCGTATCGGGTCGGCAGCCTGTTGAAGGTCTGTCTACCAGGGAGCGTTGGCAAAGATCAGCTGTGCACGATGGTCCCTCGTAGCTCGGGAAGAGGGTGCCTTACCAGGTCCTCTCTGGGTCAGTCCTTGGAAGCACAGCAGCTTTCAGATTGTGAAGGAGAGCAACAGCAATTCTTCTCGTCCAGCAGGACTTCAAGGTCAAACGTCAGTTACTCCAGTTACTCGTCGTAGTGGACTTCAGCTTCTGAACACGATTCCTAGCAGTGAGAGGTCCCCAGATATACTGTCGATCTCCCATTCATTCTGCTGGGTCACACGCAAGCATCCAATCATGATTAAGGGCATTCATGCAGGCAGGCAGCCAATCAGGCACACGAGGTATTCAGGCCATTCACTTCTCTCCAGACACTCACAACAAGTTATGTGTATTGGAACAAGTACCGAGCCATACAACACTCCAAGCTGCATTCATACCGGTTTCGGGCAGGGCTGTCTCAGTCATTGTGTCAACCACCAGATACTAGACATCCACAACACAGAATGCATATTTGTCATACACTCTATTCACCGGGGTCCCACCCACAGGAGTTACCCACAACATACATCACCGGGAAGGTTCTGGCTAGTCTGGCCAGGCCGTCACAATAACACCGTATATGGCATTTCCACCCAACAGCCAGTCAGGGGGAAGGGACAGAGTCAGGGCTTCCCAGGACTTTGGGAAAACAAGGTAATGGGTAATAGAAAGCAAGAGGCCACAGGGGCCCTTTTGTTTTCCATCCGGAATCAACTGATCCCAATGGCAGGGCCGGGGTATCCCAAAATGGAGGATACTCTGTGCACCTGTCAAATTCAGCATGGAGCTGCCACCAGCCCATACCCATACCACAGGTGCCCAAAAACATACACTAAGGGCACAGGGTTGTACCCCCACCCATGGGTGCCATAAGGGTATCCCACGGGTCCGTTCACCAAACCAAAAGAGAGAGAGCTGCACCGCCAGGAGTCTCACATCGACTCCTGCGCGGAAAACACGATAAAAAGCAGTAAAGGACAAGGATACGGAGGCCCTGTCCCTCCGATGCATTTCCAGCATCACAGGCTCCCCTCCAGTTGCCAGAGAGGAGGCGAGGTTGGCACCCTTCTTGGATTTGATGCAATGGTTGAGGTCATTCCACCGCTTCATGACCTGAGAATCAGTAGTGGTAGGAACAGGAGCTTCCCCTGCGGGTCCCTGACCATGGGGGGTGGGGACAGGAGCTTTGCCTTCACATCCCTTACCCTTCGAGAGACGGACAGCAGCTGCCCCTACATTTCCGTGTACCTAGGGGGCGACAGCAACTACTGCTGCAGCTCCCTGATGCTGGGGGTTTGGGACAGGAGCTTCCCCTGCACGTCCCCTACCCCTGAAGGAGGGGGCAGCAGCTTCTGCTGCACGTCCCCGACCCCGGCCACCTCTGCCACCTTTCCCTCTTGGGGCCTTTCCACTCATGGTACAGGTGGACTTGTAAAATGGAAGGCACACCAAGCAATTGTCCCGGGCAATCCGAGTCAGTGGTCAGTGTACGTGATGGAAAACATACTTCTGTGGTCCAGCAAGGCTAAATATTACCCCTGGTGAACAGAATACTGGATGCGTAATGCACAGGCACCCCAAAAATCAAAAATATGTGTACGCGACACCTCGATAGCTCCCGTAAAAGGAAAAGGTGTTGCGCAATACACCTTGGCACCCAGCAACACAATAAATGCGTACATGAAGCCCGGAAATCTACTATAATGGTAATAATGAAGGTACATGTGATTCACAGCGGCACCCAGAGTATGAAAAATGCGTACGTGACTTACCGTTAGCCTCTGAAAAAAGAAAAGTAGACGCGCGTATGCGCGGAGGCAAATTCCCCCACCAAAATAAGAAGTGTGTACTCTCCCAGTAGTGAATGAATTGCGTGGCACCCCAAAAATTGCAGTAATTCACTAGTCCGTCCACTCCCAATCGCACGTACGGTCTGATTTGGTTCTACGCACGCACTTCTAGTGCATGTCACGTAAGTTATGCACTGAGGGCCTTTCCTCTGATTTCACGTGTCTGCGCTATTTTCGAACCTGCACAGTAACTGTCACACTCTTTCTGGCTGCCCACGCATTAGAAATGGAAGACCCACGCTCCTGCCTATGAGCCTTTTTACCTTCTACCGAGCCATCTGCTTCTGCCTGCCCACTGTGTGTGCCTTCTGCCCACCTGCCCAGCATTTTGAGTGCCTGCTGTCCAGCCATTGGCAGTGCTCCTGTAGTTGGCCATGTGACCATCTCAGCTGATTCACCAGACTCCCAACATGCCAGACCATCACCACCGCTTCACAGTCCATCCCCAGGACCACTTTGCCCACCCACACTTGCCTCTGGGTTTGCCATGTCAGCAACACAATCATCTGACCAGAGTGGCAACCCCATGGCAGCAAGGCAGAGGGCTGTCAACTTCACGGCCAGGGAAGTTGACATCCTGGTGGAGCACATCCTGGGGAATTATGAAGCCCTCTTCCATTCATCAACGCAACGCAGCATGGAAGGATGGCAGCTGATCTGGGACAGGATAGTGGATGCCATCAATGCTGAGTGGGTGGCAACCTGCACCTTCAAGCATGTGCACAAGCGCTGGGAGGACCTCAAATCCAGGACCCACAGCAAGGCCCTGTACTTCCTCGAGGCCAGTGCCACTGGAGAGGGGCGCAGGTGCCAGCTGAGCACCACCGACATGTGGGTCCTGGAAAGGTTCTACCCGGCGCTGCACACCCAGGTCAGTGAGTTGCAGCAACGTCTGGAGTCATCAGGTGAGTATCCATGTGTTGCTAGGCTCCACAGTGCATGTGAATGTTCCTGTATGTTGGGAGTGAGCACCTTATGCTTACAGCAAGTATGCCTCTGGTACGTGTATGACCCAGACAGTGCTCTGCACGTGTGCAGTGAACCATATGTAATTTCAATGTAATTTCATTTGCATTGTGTGTTGTACTGCTGCCTTTCAGACCGTGCACGTGTTTTGTTACACGTGTCTGAGACGTGCCCGTGTGACAAGTGTGACAGATGAGGTAGTGTTGGCCACCTCATGTGCATACATGGTGTTCATGTGTGTGTGTCAAAGATGTGAATGTGTGACTGACCATCACTCATGGCTGGATGCAATACGTGCATTTCAATTTGTGACGTTGTCATGTTGCAGCATTGCAGTTGACGTGACTCTAATGTGATTGCTGATCACACTGCTTGTAGACTCTCATTTGATGTGTGTGCATGACATGTGTCTGAGCACATGATGCATGTGTGGGTAGCATACGCAATTGATTGGTTGTGAAAGTGGCATGTACCCAAATATGAATGTCTATTGTGAGAGACAATCATGTATGTGCATGTATGTGGATTTCATGTACATGTGTGTGGTGGTGGAGGATGATGGTTGTTCCCTTGACTAGTGACATTCATGTGAATGTTTGTTTTCCCACGCACACATTGGTGCAATACACTGAAGTTTGTTTTCTGTGTCTCCGTGTGCACAGTTGCGTTGGAGGTAGAGGGTGGAAGCATGGCAGCAGGGATGCCGCCTGCAGGCCCAGCCACACCCCCATGACAGCACATTGTCGGGGAGCGAGATGGCTGTGGCCGCGTCGGGACCATCGGCCAATGCGGGGGACGGGGAGGCAACACAGGTTCCATCCAGTGTGGAAGACGGTTCAGCGACATCCAGGTTGGCGGTGGGCAAGGGGGAGAAGGTGGCTGTAGAAATACAGCCCATGGTGTCAGGCGGGGGTGATGAGGTGGTTGTGACAACTGCAGTCCTGCCCCAGAGGCATAAAGCTGTGCAGGCCTCCCTTGTGGTGCCTGTGCAAATTCTTGTGCCTGGGCCAGCAGATGGCGCTGTATGCACCTGCCGGCATGCCTCAACTGGACCCAGCCCCCGGTGTTGGATGTTTCGACACAGACCGACAACCCAATGCCATCGGCTGTTGCCATTCGGGACACTGTGGTACCCCTACTGGTCGGTGTTGGGAGACATACTGGTGTCATACGTGATGATGTGCGGGCATGCTGTAGACTGCTTGCACGTCATCAAAATGAAGTATGGCGTCTCCTCGCATGGCTAGCAAAATTCCTGGTCCAGATTGTGCTGCGTGGTCTGTCCATATACCACCAGGGCCCCCTGTGCACCAGTCCCACCCATATTACCCAGTCTGGTGGAGACAACATCCCTGCCTGATATGGGAGTCAAGGGTCAATCGGCTGAGTTGGTCACTGTGCCAATCCAGGAACCGACAGGAGCACTGGCAATGGAGGTAGAGCAGGCACTCACGAGCAGGGCATGGGCCGTACACCCTGGGGTATCATCCCGGAGGGTGTACACACGAGACACCAGGCGCTGTAGCTGCAGCATGCTCTAAAAAGGAGGCTTTCATTCTCAGTGTCAGAATAGGAAGAATATCGTACCTCCTATTGTGGAAAATATATTTAATATTGGCCTACGCCAAGCTGCTCGAAAGTCGCTTGCGAGAGAAATCTGTGTTGCAAGGTCCTGACCTTTAATCCATATAAGCCGCCATTTTAGGTCAAACTGCCATTTTAGGATTTGTTGTGGAAAAGTCACCCTGTGAGCAAAAATGGTGGACGATGTCATTGCAAAATACAACATGGCCGTCTTGACCTCTGTACATCGCTAATGTGTAATCTGCCTGCAGGCTACTTGTTGAGGTCATGAACTGAGATCTCGTCCTTCGTTGACCTATGTGTAAAGAGATTACTCGTGCAATGAAACTAATCCACGAGTATATATTAGGATAATGTATTTACATATTGAACAAAGAACATCTGTCTTACTACATTGTATTTATGTTTAAGAAAACCTGCAATGTGAAACTTTAGAATACACAGTTAATGCATACGTTTATTGTTACATGTATTAAAAACAAACCAGTTACATGCAGTTATTTGCGACTTGGCACGAACCCTAGAATTGGTGATGTATAAAGTAGAATATTAACCCGAAGTAGGGCTGGACATAGTGCCCACAAAATGTGTGAAAAGCAAATGCATTCTAATGTACAGCGTCTCTCACTGAACACACTGAACCACGCTGGAGTTTGTTGTGTTGTACTGAGGGCCGATAACTATCTGACTTTGCACTGTTTTTGGAATTGAATTCCTTAGAGAATAAAGTACTTTGTATGTTCCTTTGTAACCCGGGTTCGGTGTATTTCCTTTTGGGGTACTCAGCCTCGATATTTTATTTCTGCTTTCACATCAGGGCACAACATCACAAGGGGGCAGGTACACAGCATCAGGCAGGATGCTAATGTGGAACTGTGCAGCAGAATGTCTTCAGTGTTCATGCGCTACGGGCAGCACATTGGAGCAGAGAAGCAACGGGCTCGGGAGGTGAGAGTGATGATGGCCGGGGCGAAAGTTGCATTGATCGGGCAAGAAGGCGGGCTGCCATCCCGGAGGCAACTTGCAGGGAGGTGGAGGTGTTAGAGAGGCACATGTTGGAGGCCCTGCAAGCCCTCCAGGAATCAACGGACGCCCTCCTGGGGGAAGTGGATGCAGCGTGGATGATGCCCTGATCCAGAGTTTGAGCAACATTGGGATGAGTTGCACTAGCCCGCTGCATGTGTTTACAGTTATTTAGGTGTAGATTTCCTTTCATTATTCTTTTTGGAACAGACTATTTGGAAATGTCTCCCCTTTTTTCATGTATATAGTTATTTAGGTGTAGGTTGCTTTTATTTTTCTACCAGAGTTTTCTGACATTACTTTCCCTTTTCAATAGAATATAGTTATTAGGCATGATGATGTTTTAGTTTTAGTTCTTATTTACATGGACAACTTGATTATATATATTTTTAAAGTATACTGTTAATACTATATGATAATATATATTTTTGTTAGTTAAACTCCTTGCTTCTTGCTGTTCATTTGGGTGTGGGCCGGTCTGCTAGTTCTATTTTGAGATTGTGCTTCTCTCCATTGGTAGTCATGTGTCTGGTTGCGTACAAGCTTGTGTATAGTTGGGGCTGAAATGTTTGGAGGGGGCAGGATCCACAGGCGGCTGACAGGTGGTGGTGGTGTGTCAACTATACAGATGAGTGTGCACTGTCAAATGGTATTTGCTTTCACATGTGCTGCATCACTCTGTGTTTCGCTTCACATGTGCTTGCAAAAAGCCTCACTGCACTGTGCAATCACGATATCACTTGGAGATGATGCCGCCTGGGAACAAGCAATCTGGTGAGAGCAAAATAATGGGAAGACCAATAACATGCATGGAATTTGGCCTAGCTTAATAAGAAGACACGGTTCAGCATCAGAAATAAAATGTTATATCATTGATAAACATATGTTACATTCAATAACACTAACTAACATGAAAGGCTTAGTCTCACATGTAAACTAGCATAGGCTTAGTCTCACATGTAAATGTCACCCTTGTAACCACATAAACCCTGTGTGTTTATTTTATCTTTCTTGGTTTGTCAATTAAAACAATAAGATACAACATATTAGTGTACATACAAATAGAGAGTATAAAAAGAAGCAAAGTAATGCACTTGCTAAATACTGATAAACGTGTGGGTGGGCTATAAGTAAGAACGCCTCCGTGCACCATTCTCTTATACCCAAAGGGTGACATACATTTCACTTGAAGGGGTGGCCCAGACATGGCAAGGAATCCTACTGTAGCAATGTTGCCAGCAGGGTACAAAGCCGCACTATCCAAGTCTTAGATACCAGAAAAGTACTGGTATAGCCTTTCATGTTAGTTAGTGTTATCAGAGAGGACAGCATATTGTAATTCATTTAGTGAAGGTGCATATGCCCCTCAAAGGTTCACACACGCTCTAAGACAGGTGAGAATGCTTGTAATATGATGAATTCTCTCTACTAATTCTGCTTTTCCTAAGAAAGCGGGAGCCTAAAACAAGCTTACATATGCTAAAAAAGGAAACACGTCAGAAGTGAGAGATGTGCAGGCGAGCAATCCTGTATGCCAGGTGAAAAACCTTCATTGCAGAGCCATGCACAGTAGAGTCTCAAGCCCTGCACAAGCCAGAAACAGATGTTTAAACATGACAGTCTGCAGTATCTGCTCAACATTGTAATACAGTAATATGCAAGGGGACTATATAAAATGTTAAATTCCAAAATCTTCCCCCAGAGCTTCTATGACACTATTACCCTTTCTGTCTAATAGGAATTCCCAAAATTAAATGAGGTGACAAATGGTACAACATCCTATGGTGTATGAAATGTCACCTCATTATAAAGACAACTTTAGGGGTAGATCTCTCTCCGCGGCAGGGGCCTCCCTCTGGAACAGCCTTCCTGCCTCCCTGAAACTTGAGGAGAACCATCTGCGGTTCTGGAAGCACCTCAAAACCTTCCTCTTTGCTTCTGCTTTCTCTCTCTCCCTCTCCCCTGCTAAATCCTTCACTGAAACTGCACTAAATCTGCAACTGGGCCACTCTCACCGACCTCGGTCCATGGCCCAGCCACTCTCCACTTGCACTACCTCCCTGGCAACCCCTGCACTGCGGGACTGTCTCTGTATCCCTACAGCCCCCCCTTCCCAGCACTTGTCTGCTCTTACCTTGCACTTGCCACCAGCTGGCCCTATTTATTTATTTTTATTCTACTTACCATGTACTGCACTTCCCCCCTCCCCTTCCCCTTGCACTTTTCCCTTCACCCTACCCCTGCACTTGTGCGATCTAAATGACACCTGGCCTAGTAGGATCGTTGTCTGTCTTCCCCTTGTTCCCCCCCTCCCTGCCTCGTCGCCCCTTGAAACACTTGTGTGTAGGCGCGTTACAAATGCCATATCATATCATATCATAACTTAATCTGTTACAGACTTTCTTGAAATTAATTACAATACAATGATATTCAAACAAAAATATATATTAGGCCATGAATCCTTTTACATTAGGATTTCAGTGATTTAAGCTGGTCTGATTATTCTATAGGCTAACACTGGCTTACATGTGTTTCAATCCAAATTTGAGCTTCATCAGGGCATTATGGGAAGGCATTTGTTCCTTGTATGTACTCATGATGCAGCAAGATTACTTTTTAATAGTTGAGGCCCTGAAGAAGCACATGTGGTGAAGAAAGGGATGATTGTGTCACTGAATAAGTCCTGGTTTACCCCAACAATCTCTAAACTGGCTCTAGGGCACTGGGTGCGGCACGCGCTGTCAGCCAAATAGTGGCAATGACAGCCCATGGGGTCGGTTTCAGAGGATGAAATATCCTGAACCAGGAGCTGCACAATATATATTATTGCAAAAGGAAGCATCACTGTGTGAACTAAAGATTCATACTGGAGATGCGCTTCTTAAACTTAGTTAGGCAGCACAGGATGACTCATAAATGTAGATTCACAGAGAGCAAATCGCTTCATTTAGAATCTTGCGCTTCTCGCCGATTTAACCCAACAATATGGGTTGTTGGTGTCACAACAGGAATGCAACTTCTTTTATTTTGGTGTATTCTTTTTCATTATAGGGTTGTGGTTAGTCAATAAACCTTAACACTGAAATAAATATAACCAGATAACAGTATAGAAACAATATGAGCCATCAAGCAGCACATACAATACATCACATGATCTAAATAAATGCCATTATTCAGTGCATAACAACACCTGAATCAATACATTCTACAACAGTTCCATAAAACCATATAAATGTAATTCCATGATTAAAATCCTATTCAACATAATCAATCAGTCTTTCACATTCTTTCCATATATAAAAAGCAGCAGCAGCGGCAATCAACGGAGAACCTGAAAACATCTGTATCCAAAATGAACTAAACAACATTCTGCATATTAAGCATGAGTTTATTGCATCCCTTTAAACAGCTGATGCTAAGGTTCTCACCCTGAGGTAAGACATGTCGCGCCGTGTCAATGTCCTTCACCATATGGCCTAAGACATCAAACCCCAGGGACTTCATAGGCCTAAGACATCAAACCCCAAGGAATCCATAGTGCCCAAGGCATCAACCCCCAAGGAATCCATAGGGCCTAAGACATCAACTCCAAGGGAATCCATAGGGCCTAAGACATCAAACCCCAGGGAATTCATAGGCCTAAGACAACAAACCCCAAGGAATGCGTAGTGCCTAAGGCATCAGCCCCCAGGGAATCCATAGGGCCTAAGACATCAACCCCCCAGGGAATTCATAGGGCCTAAGACATCAAACCCCAGGGAATCCATAGGGCCAAAGACATCAAACCCCAGGGAATTCATAGGGCCTAAGACATCAAACCCCAAGGAATCCGTAGTGCCTAAGGCATCAGCCCCCAGGGAATCCATAGGGCCTAAGACATCAACCCCCCAGGGAATTCATAGGGCCTAAGACATCAAACCCCAGGGAATCCATAGGGCCTAAGACATCAAACCCCAGGGAATTCATAGGGCCTAAGACATCAAACCCCAAGGAATCCATAGTGCCTAAGGCATCAACCCCCAGGGAATCCATAGGGCCTAAGACATCAACGCCCAGGGAATTCATAGGGCCTAAGACATCAAACCCCAGGCAATCCATAGGGCCTAACTCATCAACCCCCAGAGAATCCATAGGGTCTAAGACATCAACCCCCTGGGAATTCATAGGGCCTAAGACATCAAACACCAGGGAATCCATAGGGCCTAAGGCATCAACCCCCAGGGAATCCATAGGGCCTCAGACATCAAACCGAAGTCACATAATAAATGCTGATAGCTGACGATTCTCAGTTTTAAGCAATTTCTAAAAGGGTTTGGTAAATAACATAACTATGATATCTTTTTTGCATATAGATATTTCATCAGCTCACTCCTATCCCAGACAAAGGCCTCATTCCTTCATTCCCTAAGTGTAAGGGCAAGGTCAAACGCCTCATTCCTTCATTCCCCAAGTGTAAGGGCAAGGTCAAACGCCTCATTCTTTCATTTCCTAGGTGTAATGGCAAGGTCAAACACCTTATTCTTTCATTCCCTAAGTGTAAGGGCAAGATCAAACGCCTCATTCCTTCATTCCCTAAGTGTAAGGGCAAGGTCAAACACCTTATCTTTCATTCCCTAAGTGTAATGGCAATAAAAAACGCCTCATTCCTTCATTCCCTAAGTGTAATGGCAAGAACAAACGCCTCATTCCTTCATTCCCTAAGTGTAATGACAAGAACAAACGCCTCATTCCTTCATTCCCTAAGTGTAAGGGCAAGGTCAAACACCTCATTCCTTCATTCCCTAAGTGTAAGGGCAAGGTCAAACGCCTCATTCCTTCATTCCCTAAGTGTAAGGGCAAGGTCAAACGCCTCATTCTTTCATTTCCTAGGTGTAATGGCAAGGTCAAACACCTTATTCCTTCATTCCCTAAATGTAAGGGCAAGGTCAAACGCCTCATTCCTTCATTCCCTAAGTGTAAGGGCAAGGTCAAACGCCTCATTCTTTCATTCCCTAAGTGTAATGGCAAGAACAAACGCCTCATTCCTTCATTCCCTAAGTGTAAGGGTAAGGTCAAACGCCTCATTCCTTCATTCCCTAAGTGTAAGGGCAAGGTCAAACACCTCATTCCTTCATTCCCTAAGTGTAAGGGCAAGGTCAAACACCTCATTTATTCATTCCCTAAGTGTAAGGGCAAGATCAAACACCTTATCTTTCATTCCCTAAGTGTAATGGCAAGAATGAACGCCTCATTCCTTCATTCCCTAAGTGTAAGGGCAAGGTCAAACACCTCATTCCTTCATTCCCCAAGTGTAAGGGCAAGGTCAAACGCCTCATTCTTTCATTTCCTAGGTGTAAGGGCAAGGTCAAACACCTTATCTTTCATTCCCTAAGTGTAATGGCAAGAACGAACGCCTCATTCCTTGATTCCCTAAGTGTAATGGCAAGGTCAAACACCTCATTCCTTCATTCCCTAAGTGTAAGGGCAAGGTCAAACGCCTCATTCTTTCATTTCCTAGGTGTAATGGCAAGGTCGAACGCCTCATTCCTTCATTCCCTAAGTGTAAGGGCAAGGTCAAACACATTATCTTTCATTCCCTAAGTGAAATGGCAAGAATGAACGCCTCATTCCTTCATTCCCTAAGTGTAATGGCAAGGTCAAACACCTCATTCCTTCATTCCCTAAGTGTAAGGGCAAGGTCAAACGCCTCATTCCTTCATTCCCTATTCCCTAAGTGTAATGGCAAGAACGAACGCCTCATTCCTTCATTCCCTACGTGTAATGGCAAGGTCAAACGCTGCATTCTTTCATTTCCTAGGTGTAATGGCAAAATCAAACATCTTATTCTTTCATTCCCTAAGTGTAATGGCAAGAACAAAGGCCTCATTCCTTCATTCCCTAAGTGTAATGGCAAGAACAAACGCCTCATTCCTTCATTCCCTTAGTGTAATGGCAAGGTCAAACACCTTATTCCTTCATTCCCTAAGTGTAAGGGCAAGGTCAAACACCTTATCTTTCATTCCCTAAGTGTAATGGCAAGAACAAGCGCCTCATTCCTTCATTCCCTAAGTGTAAGGGCAAGGTCAAACGCCTCATTCTTTCATTCCCTAAGTGTAAGGGCAAGTTCAAATGCCTCATTCTTTCATTCCCTACGTTTAACGGCAAGGTCAAACGCCTCATTCCTTCATTCCCTAAGTGTAAGGGCAAGGTCAAACGCCTCATTCCTTCATTCCCTAAGTGTAAGGGCAAGGTCAAACGCCTCGTTCTTTCATTTCCTAAGTGTAATGGCAAGGTCAAACACCTCGTTCTTTCATTCCCTAAGTGTAAGGGCAAGGTCAAACGCCTCATTCTTTCATTCCCTAAGTGTAAGGGCAAGGTCAAATGCCTCGTTCTTTCATTTCCTAGGTGTAATGGCAAGGTCAAACACCTTATTCCTTCATTCCCTAAGTGTAAGGGCAAGGTCAAACGCCTCATTCCTTCATTCCCTAAGTGTAAGGGCAAGGTCAAACGCCTCATTCTTTCATTCCCTAAGTGTAATGGCAAGAACATACGCCTCATTCCTTCATTCCCTAAGTGTAAGGGCAAGGTCAAACGCCTCATTCCTTCATTCCCTAAGTGTAAGGGCAAGGTCAAACACCTTATCTTTCATTCCCTAAGTGTAATGGCAAGAATGAACGCCTCATTCCTTCATTCCCTAAGTGTAAGGGCAAGGTCAAACGCCTCATTCCTTCATTCCCTAAGTGTAAGGGCAAGGTCAAACGCCTCATTCTTTCATTTCCTAGGTGTAATGGCAAGGTCAAACACCTCATTCCTTCATTCCCTAAGTGTAAGGGCAAGGTCAAACACCTTATCTTTCATTCCCTAAGTGTAATGGCAAGAACGAATGTCTCATTCCTTGATTCCCTAAGTGTAATGGCAAGGTCAAACGCCTCATTCCTTCATTCCCTAAGTGTAAGGGCAAGGTCAAACACATTATCTTTCATTCCCTAAGTGAAATGGCAAGAACAAACGCCTCATTCCTTCGTTCCCTAAGTATAATGGGAAGGTAAAACACCTCATTGCTTCATTCCCTAAGTGTAAGGGCAAGGTCAAACGCCTCATTCCTTCATTCCCTATTCCCTAAGTGTAATGGCAAGAACGAACGCCTCATTCCTTCATTCCCTACTTGTAATGGCAAGGTCAAACGCTGCATTCTTTCATTTCCTAGGTGTAATGGCAAGGTCAAACATCTTATTGTTTCATTCCCTAAGTGTAATGGCAAGAACAAACGCCTCATTCCTTCATTCCCTAAGTGTAATGGCAAGAACAAACGCCTCATTCCTTCACTCGCTAAGTGTAATGGCAAGAACAAACGCCTCATTCCTTCATTCCCTAAGTGTAAGGGTAAGGTCAAACGCCTCATTCCTTCATTCCCTAAGTGTAAGGGCAAGGTCAAACACCTTATTCTTTCATTCCCTAAGTGTAATGGCAAGGTCAAACACCTTATTCCTTCATTCCCTAAGTGTAAGGGCAAGGTCAAACACCTTATCTTTCATTCCCTAAGTGTAATGGCAAGAACAAACGCCTCATTCCTTCATTCCCTAAGTGTAAGGGCAAGGTCAAACGCCTCATTCTTTCATTCCCTAAGTGTAAGGGCAAGTTCAAATGCCTCATTCTTTCATTCCCTACGTTTAACGGCAAGGTCAAACGCCTCATTCTTTCATTTCCTAGGTGTAAGGGCAAGGTCAAACACCTTATTCTTTCATTCCCTAAGTGTAAGGGCAAGGTCAAACGCCTCATTCTTTCATTTCCTAGGTGTAATGGCAAGGTCAAACGCCTCATTCCTTCATTCCCTAAGTGTAAGGGCAAGGTCAAACGCCTCATTCTTTCATTTCCTAGGTGTAATGGCAAGGTCAAACGCCTCATTCCTTCATTCCCTAAGTGTAAGGGCAAGGTCAAACACCTTATCTTTCATTCCCTAAGGGTAATGGCAAGAACAAACGCCTCATTCCTTCATTCCCTAGTGTAATGGCAAGAACAAACACCTTATTCCTTCATTCCCTAAGTGTAAGGGCAAGGTCAAATGCCTCATTCCTTCATTCCCTAAGTGTAAGGGCAAGGTCAAATGCCAAATTCTTTCATTGCCTAAGTGTAATGGCAAGAAGAAATGCCTCATTCCTTCATTCCCTAAGTGTAAGGGCAAGGTCAAACGCCTCATTCCTTCATTCCCTAAGTGTAAGGGCAAGGTCAAATGCCTCATTCCTTCATTCCCTAAGTGTAAGGGCAAGGTCAAACACCTCATTCCTTCATTCCCTAAGTGTAAGGGCATGGTCAAACACCTCATTCCTTCATTCCCTAAGTGTAAGGGCAAGGTCAAACACCTTATCTTTCATTCCCTAAGTGTAATGGCAAGAATGAACGCCTCATTCCTTCATTCCCTAAGTGTAAGGGCAAGGTCAAACGCCTCATTCCTTCATACCCTAAGTGTAAGGGCAAGGTCAAACGCCTCATTCTTTCATTTACTAGGTGTAATGGCAAGGTCAAACACCTCATTCCTTCATTCCCTAAGTGTAAGTGCAAGGTCAAACACCTTATCTTTCATTCCCTAAGTGTAATGGCAAGAACGAACGCCTCATTCCTTGATTCCCTTTAGTGTAATGGCAAGGTCAAACGCCTCATTCCTTCATTCCCTAAGTGTAAGGGCAAGGTCAAACGCCTCATTTTTCATTTCCTAGGTGTAATGGCAAGGTCAAACGCCTCATTCCTTCATTCCCTAAGTGTAAGGGCAAGGTCAAACACATTATCTTTCATTCCCTAAGTGAAATGGCAAGAACGAACGCCTCATTCCTTAATTCCCTAAGTGTAATGGCAAGGTCAAACACCTCATTCCTTCATTCCCTAAGTGTAAGGGCAAGGTCAAACGCCTCATTCCTTCATTCCCTATTCCCTAAGTGTAATGGCAAGAACGAACGCCTCATTCCTTCATTCCCTACGTGTAATGGCAAGGTCAAACGCTGCATTCTTTCATTTCCTAGGTGTAATGGCAAGGTCAAACATCTTATTCTTTCATTCCCTAAGTGTAATGGCAAGAACAAACGCCTCATTCCTTCATTCCCTAAGTGTAATGGCAAGAACAAACACCTCATTCCTTCACTCTCTAAGTGTAATGGCAAGAACAAACGCCTCATTCCTTCATTCCCTAAGTGTAAGGGTAAGGTCAAACGCCTCATTCCTTCATTCCCTAAGTGTAAGGGCAAGGTCAAACACCTTATTCTTTCATTCCCTAAGTGTAATGGCAAGGTCAAACACCTTATTCCTTCATTCCCTAAGTGTAAGGGCAAGGTCAAACACCTTATCTTTCATTCCCTAAGTGTAATGGCAAGAACAAACGCCTCATTCGTTCATTCCCTAAGTGTAAGGGCAAGGTCAAACGCCTCATTCTTTCATTCCCTAAGTGTAAGGGCAAGTTCAAATGCCTCATTCTTTCATTCCCTACGTTTAACGGCAAGGTCAAACGCCTCATTCATTCATTCCCTAAGTGTAATGGCAAGGTCAAACGCCTCGTTCTTTCATTCCCTAAGTGTAAGGGCAAGGTCAAACGCCTCGTTCTTTCATTCCCTAAGTGTAAGGGCAAGGTCAAACGCCTCGTTCTTTCATTCCCTAAGTGTAAGGGCAAGGTCAAACGCCTCATTCTTTCATTCCCTAAGTGTAAGGGCAAGTTCAAAAGCCTCATTCTTTCATTCCCTACGTTTAACGGCAAGGTCAAACGCCTCATTCATTCATTCCCTAAGTGTAATGGCAAGGTCAAACGCCTCGTTCTTTCATTCCCTAATTGTAAGGGCAAGGTCAAACGCCTCGTTCTTTCATTCCCTAAGTGTAATGGCAAGGTCAAACGCCTCGTTCTTTCATTTCCTAAGTGTAATGGCAAGGTCAAACACCTTGTTCTTTCATTCCCTAAGTGTGAGGGCAAAGTCAAACGCCTCGTTCTTTCATTCCCTAAGTGTAAGGGCAAGGTCAAACGCCTCGTTCTTTCATTCCCTAAGTGTAAGGGCAAGGTCAAATGCCTCGTTCTTTCATTTCCTAGGTGTGATGGCAAGAAAAAACGCCTCATTCTTTCATTGCCTAAGTGTAAGGGCAAGGTCAAATGCCTCATTCTTTCATTCCCTACGTTTAACGGCAAGGTCAAACGCCTCATTCATTCATTCCCTAAGTGTAATGGCAAGGTCAAACGCCTCGTTCTTTCATTCCCTAAGTGTAAGGGCAAGGTCAAACGCCTCGTTCTTTCATTCCCTAAGTGTAATGGCAAGGTCAAACGCCTCGTTCTTTCATTTCCTAAGTGTAATGGCAAGGTCAAACACCTCGTTCTTTCATTCCCTAAGTGTAAGGGCAAGGTCAAACGCCTCGTTCTTTCATTCCCTAAGTGTAAGGGCAAGGTCAAACGCCTCGTTCTTTCATTCCCTAAGTGTAATGGCAAGGTCAAACGCCTCGTTCTTTCATTTCCTAAGTGTAATGGCAAGGTCAAACACCTCGTTCTTTCATTCCCTAAGTGTAAGGGCAAGGTCAAACGCCTCGTTCTTTCATTCCCTAAGTGTAAGGGCAAGGTCAAACGCCTCGTTCTTTCATTTCCTAAGTGTAATGGCAAGGTCAAACGCCTCGTTCTTTCATTCCCTAAGTGTAATGGCAAGGTCAAACGCCTCATTCTTTCATTTCCTAGGTGTAATGGCAAGGTCAAACACCTTATTCTTTCATTCCCTAAGTGTAAGGGCAAGGTCAAACACCTTATCTTTCATTCCCTAAGTGTAAGGGCAAGAATGAACGCCTCATTCTTTCATTGCCTAAGTGTAAGGGCAAGGTCAAATGCCTCATTCTTTCATTCCCTACGTTTAACGGCAAGGTCAAACGCCTCATTCATTCATTCCCTAAGTGTAATGGCAAGGTCAAACGCCTCGTTCTTTCATTCCCTAAGTGTAAGGGCAAGGTCAAACGCCTCGTTCTTTCATTCCCTAAGTGTAATGGCAAGGTCAAACGCCTCGTTCTTTCATTTCCTAAGTGTAATGGCAAGGTCAAACACCTCGTTCTTTCATTCCCTAAGTGTAAGGGCAAGGTCAAACGCCTCGTTCTTTCATTCCCTAAGTGTAAGGGCAAGGTCAAACGCCTCGTTCTTTCATTCCCTAAGTGTAATGGCAAGGTCAAACGCCTCGTTCTTTCATTTCCTAAGTGTAATGGCAAGGTCAAACACCTCGTTCTTTCATTCCCTAAGTGTAAGGGCAAGGTCAAACGCCTCGTTCTTTCATTCCCTAAGTGTAAGGGCAAGGTCAAACGCCTCGTTCTTTCATTTCCTAAGTGTAATGGCAAGGTCAAACGCCTCGTTCTTTCATTCCCTAAGTGTAATGGCAAGGTCAAACGCCTCATTCTTTCATTTCCTAGGTGTAATGGCAAGGTCAAACACCTTATTCTTTCATTCCCTAAGTGTAAGGGCAAGGTCAAACACCTTATCTTTCATTCCCTAAGTGTAATGGCAAGGTCAAACGCCTCATTCTTTCATTGCCTAAGTGTAAGGGCAAGGTCAAACGCCTCGTTCTTTCATTCCCTAAGTGTAAGGGCAAGGTCAAACGCCTCGTTCTTTCATTTCCTAAGTGTAATGGCAAGGTCAAACGCCTCGTTCTTTCATTCCCTAAGTGTAATGGCAAGGTTAACAGGCATTTGACCATTCAATCCGATTGAAGTATGAAAATCACCAGTCTCACTTACACATTCACTAAGAGCATTAAAACTTTTCTTATCAAGTGCGCCAAATAAACCCAATAACCGAGTGCCATTCCCGGTATTTTATTTATTTTATTTATTTCTTAAGCGCTAGAGACAGGGGCCCTGAGGCATAAAAGCACTGCAACACGACAAACAACAGAAAACAAGGAACAGCAGGAGAATAATAATCATTTGTACTTGTATTTGGTTTATTTATAAAGCGCAACCAGGCCCAGGGGCATACGGGCGCGTACGTTTTTTGATCATGTTACATAAGGGTACAGTTACATTAGCAAGCAGTAGGCAACAGTTACAATTGTTGCGGTTACAAATAAATACATACATTGGTATTACAGGTACAAGCATACATGTTGCAATTAAGGCGGTGAGGAAGAAAGAGCTTCTTGAAATGTTCCACAATGTAAGCATGGATGTAATGCCTGGTTCACAGCAAAGGCCCTGATTCATGGAATGTATCGTGGGGAAAATCAGGACTTTGTAGGCCAATCAGATTCATGGAATCGACTATGCATGACTTATCCTGGACTTGCGTGGAGTTTGCTACAGAACCCGGCACATCTCTGTGAGCGGTCGGGCGACTTGCGTGAGGCACCTTGCAGAGTGTGGGCTGGGTTTACGCAGAGACCTAAATAGGGGGTGTAACATGCAGAATGAGAAAGAACAAGGGAAAATGTGGGTGTGCTGAGGGATGGTCCACACAAAGCAATCGCACGCCAATTCGACCGCAAACCCAACCAAATTCATGGAGTTCAACGTGCAAACTCATGTCAGGAAAAGGCACACGCAAACCCTGTGATCCATCCGCCACATGATAGCAGGCATAAAGTCCAAGGCGCATAGGATCCAATGCGTATGAAGCACACAATGCACACTAAACCATCTTCCACAGATAGGATGAACCCAGCAATGGCAGGAACTATCATACACGGAAACCGGCGGAGGATTCACAGGTCCTGGATTTTTGCACAAGATACTACATTTTCGGGATGCCTGATGTCCAGGTATATGCTAGGTACCAGTTCCCCCCAGTGTAATCCTAGACCTTGTCAGGGAGTGTGAACATGACCTATCCTCACCAACCATCTGCACCCAGGCACTTACCATCCTTGAGAAAGTGCTGACTGCACTCCATTTCATTGCAACTGGTTCCTTTCAGCGAACCACATCCCTCTAATCCAGCCAGAGTCAGTGTGACACTGAGAGAACTCCCAAAAAGAGATCCCTGAGAGGTTGGAAACCCAGGATCTCCTTAGAAGTACTCCCACTGCCACAATATGGCATCCCTTGATTAACGTGGCAGTGGGACAGTGCAGTAAACACTGGTGAGAGCCGATGATGTAAAGCCCAAGACGATGAGAAGCAAACATATCAGCCATTGCATTGAAGACAGGATCAGGCAGAAGGCAGCTGTTCACAGACGCAGCAGTCACACATGAGGGCCGGGCACAGAGGCAACTGGCATGAAATAGACAAGCAGACATGAGAAAGGAATGAGAAACAGAGGCCAAGGTTACTGGCACACGAAAGGGAGCAGGCAACGGGCAAGAAGAAGGGAAGGCAGAGTTCACAGGGACTGGACTGAATGGGACTCCCCCCTTTTGTGTTCATGCAGCAGGCAAGACACATGCACACGCAAAAAGCAAGGAAACACTCAGGATCACTTGCAGCACCATGTGTCCCAGCACACATATAGCCAGACCTGCCACCCTCATGATAACACACCAATAAATGCCCTTAAGTGACATCCTCCATCACAATAATTACCCTTCAACCACTGCCACCACGATTGCCATGATAAAGAGCATGCCTAGACACACCAGCCTACCATCACCATGTCTCAAATGTACCCATGAAGCTTGTCCCACTCACCTCAGTACAAGCAAAAGACAAATAACCCCACACAGTGACACCCTCCCTCACAATAATTACCCTGCAACCACTGCCACCACGATTGCCGTGATAGAAGAGCACGCCTAGACACACCAGCCTACCATCACCATGTCTCAAATGCACCCATGAAGCTTGCCCCACTCACCTCAGTACAAGCAAAAGACAAATAACCCCATGCAGTGCCAGACTCCCTGCCACAGGTGATGAAAATGTCACCGAGAGTGCCCTCGACTTACCTGCTATAGGCACACACCTGGCTGGCATCCACTGCATCCCACCTATCACAACATTTTGAACTGAAAATGACATGCATTGCATTAGTGCAAAGATACTGGACAGCCCTGGTCACTCCTATAGAGAAAAAGGAAATGGGCATGGACGACCCAGTGTCAACACCTGGAACCATGGTCACTCCCGTAGAGAACAAGGAAATAGGCATGGGTGACCCATTGTCAACATCTGGAACCATGGTCACTCCCATAGAGAACAAGGAAATAGGCATGGGCGACCCAGTGTCAACATCTGGAACCATGGTCACTCCCGTAGAGAACCAGGAAATAGGCATGGGCGACCCAGTGTCAACATCTGAAACCATGGTCATTCCCGTAGAGAACAAGGAAATAGGCATGGGCGACTCAGTGTTAACATCTGGAACCATGGTCACTCCCGTAGAGAACAAGGAAATAGGCATGGGTGACCCATTGTCAACATCTGGAACCATGGTCACTCCCATAGAGAACAAGGAAATAGGCATGGGCGACCCAGTGTCAACATCTGGAACCATGGTCACTCCTGTAGAGAACAAGGAAACATGCATTGGTATCCAGTGTCAACATCTGGAACCATGGTCACTCCCGTAGAGAACGAGTAAATAGGCATGGGCGACCCAGTGTCAACATCTGGAAACATGGTCACTCCCGTAGAGAACAAGGAAATATGCATGGGTGACCCAGTGTCAACATCTGGAACCATGGTCACTCCCGTAGAGAACAAGTAAATAGGCATGGGCAACCTAGTGTCAACATCTGGAACCATGGTCACTCCCGTAGAGAACGAGTAAATAGGCATGGGCGACCCAGTGTCAACATCTGGAACCATGGTCACTCAAACAAGGAAATAAGCATGGGTGACCCAGTGTCAACATCTGGAACCATGGTCACTCCCGTAGAGAACAAGGAAATAGGCATGGGCGACCCAGTGGCAACATCTGGAACCATGGTCACTCCCGTAGACAACAAGGAAATAGGCATGGGTGACCCAGTGTCAACATCTGGAACCATGGTCACTCCCGTAGAGAACAAGGAAATAGGCATGTGTGACCCAGTGTCAACATCTGGAACCATGGTCACTCCTGTAGAGAACAAGGAAATAGGCATGGGCGACCCAGTGTCAACATCTGGAACCATGGTCACTCCCATAGAGAACAAGGAAATAGGCATGGGCGACTCAGTGTCAACATCTGGAACCATGATCACTCCCGTAGAGACCAGGGAAATAGGCATGGGCGACCCAGTGTCAACATCTGGAACCATGCTCACTCCCGTAGAGAACAAGGAAATATGCATGGGCGACCCAGTGTCAACATCTGGAACCATGGTCACTCACGTAGAGAACGAGTAAATAGGCATGGGCGACCCAGTGTCAACTTCTGGAAACATGGTCACTCCCGTAGAGAACAATTAAATATGCATGGGTGACCCAGTGTCAACATCTAGAACCATGGTCACTCCCGTAGATAACAAGTAAATAGGCATGGGCAACCTAGTGTCAACATCTGGAACCATGGTCACTCCCGTAGAGAACGAGTAAATAGGCATGGGCAACCCAGTGTCAACATCTGGAACCATGGTCACACGAACAAGGAAATAGGCATGGGCGACCCAGTGTCAACATCTGGAACCATGGTCACTCCCGTAGAGAACAAGGAAATAGGCATGGGCGACCCAGTGGCAACATCTGGAACCATGGTCACTCCCGTAGACAACAAGGAAATAGGCGTGGTGCCGGAATCGAAACAATATTATGCCTCCTATCATAACAATTTTATGTGTATTGGCCTACGCCAAGTTGTCTAAACATATATGCGAACAAACTCCACGGCAAGGTCTTGACCTTAGAGAAAGTAATGTAAGTCGCCATCTTGGATTAAGCTGCCATTTTAGGTTCTCTTGTTATATGGAAGTCACCCTGAACATCAAAATGGAGGCCGAATGACATTCTGAACAAGATTCTGGCCGTTGTAACCTCCGTACACATGAATAATTAATATGCCTGCAGGCCACTTGTCGGGGTCGCGAACTGAGACCTTGTCCTACCGTTGACCTATATGTAAATGTACAACTATATCAGTGAAACTAATCAAAAGGCATATATTACAGGATTGACCTGGCAAGGAACCCATAGGCCCGGCTCATGGAATGGTTGACCCACGGGAGGGTTGGCCAAGGGCTGGACGAACTGTATAAAAGACCTAAGTATTCCAATGTGCGGTCTCTCTCACTAACGCATCGAACCCTCGTTGAAGTTCGTTATGTTACTCTGAGAGCCGAATAGCTCTCCGTTTGTCAATTGACTTGGTAACTGTTGTAGCTTTTAAATAAAGCACTTGTATGTTCTTTGTAACCTGTGTTGGTGTGTTTCTTTCTGGGCTTCCCGGCCTTTTCTGTTTTCACAGTTGGCGCCCGAATAGGGGCCCTCAAGATTGATGCCGGATCATTGAAGGTTGACGCAGACTATCAAACCGGGATCGGAAGGTGTGATACTGCGGGCCCGACCGAACGAGACGCGATACCTCGGCAGCGCTGCACAATCCAATCCTTGGACGATAGTCGTGTGGTCTGACACGGCATCTTGACGAGGGTCCATTTTTGAGGCGGGCAGATTTGTCGAAACCACCAAACACAAGGTAAAATTCGTTAGGTAAGTTCTTTGGTAAACCGTACGGTCCTCCTTAGGTTTGGTCAGGTGCAGTCGTGACCCGGCTTTTAATTTAACCCTGACAATTTGAATTTGGCGTATTGTATCTGCAGACACAATTATTGACCAGGTAACACCAATTTTTTGTGAAATGCCTGTGAAATTGTCTAGCTGCTTCAGGGCTCTGGTCCGCAGCGATCGACAATCTTTGGAATTTAGCCACCCGGCACCACAGGAGGGGTCGCCGGCATGTACTATGTACTGTAAGTATGGCATTGGAAGTATAGTATTTAATGATATTTGGCACAGACAAACCAGACATGCCTCCGAATTTCAGTGGCCAGTCAATGGTAGTTTCGAGATTCCCCGTATTGAATACCTAGAGTCGGTCTTGCTAAAAAAGAAGGCCAGACCTGCAGCATTTGATGTTTTGCAGAATTGGAAAAAAGAAGCATTGCTGCAGCTTAAAAGTAGGGATAAACATGCACGCCGTCATAAAACAAATGCCGAAAAGGCGTTGTTGTATGATAAGGAAAAACATTCGGAGTCAGTCAAAAATATGGATAGGGCTTTCTCACTAGGTATCCAGAAAGTGTATCCCTCTAAAGATTTCCATGTTTCAGATGAATTTATTGAAAAGTTGTTAAACGAACGCAGGCCTGGTGCCTCTGCACCACCTCCGTATGATCCTCTCCCGGGTGCTCTGCCCATTCCTGTTGTTATTCCTGTTCCCCCTGTACAACCTATTGTTTCTATTCCTCTAGTTGTTGTTCCTCCACCTATCCCGCCACCCCTTCCTCTTGTGCCGATAGTTGCACCCCCATTGAATTTGCCCGCACCTCTGCTCCCGAGTGGTCCTGAACTGACTGAAGTTGACCGGGGTTCTGGGTCAAAGATTGTCACTCGAAATACTGTTTCTGCAGACAAGAAACGGGAATTATTTGCATGGGCTAAGCACTGTATGGAGAGAGGTGATCAAGTTAACATTTTTTCCACATTATCAAATATGGGCAATTTTCCTGAGAACAAAATGTTTTTATCGAAGGTTTGGGGACTCATTTATGCGTGATGTGGGGTAGATTACATAATGCGGATCTCCCACAAGGGGTGAGGGATCTCAATACTTTAGCACTTTCGAGGGACACAGACGAGAAAGTACATGGTCATGTTGAGAGATTGTTTGAGTATAGGAGGGACTTTGAAAAATTACGGGATGAGGATGGTGAAGACGACAGTATGTATGTACAGAAACAGTTCCTTCCGTGTCGTAGATTGGCATCTGAGGAAGTACGAATTTGTACCAAAGATGCGATTCGATGGATCTCGGATTCATCGATAGCGCCGGATGAAGTATATGACACGTATAGTCAGTATACAGTAGAAATGCAGAGGAAAGGGATTCAGGTAATGGTACAGTACCTGCAGGATGAATGTGTAAGGAAGAAGGTTAGTTGTCCTATAGAGTTATTGGTTATTTGTAAAAGGGCTTTTTCGCCCGACACTTCTTCGACTGCCTTAGCGCTCGACCTGGCTCTGTTGCTTAGTAAGCGGTCAGAGTTACCTATATCTTAGTTGCCTATGAGAGAAGTTCCTTCGACATTTGTCCCAAAGGTTGAGATTCCCGCTAACGCTGGGACTGGTGCGCCCGCTGTGGACATCCCTGCACATTATGTATCACAATTTGTTCACGTCCCGTTTTCACGACAGGAAGTGAACACTATTAGACAATCAATTCCCGATATTAGGAAAAACTCGACAGGATTCTACAAAGAGATAGAGTCCATTTTGCAGTCCTCTGTGTTCACCTTAAGTGATATTGACTTGCTATTCCCTGTACTCCTGCCCGTAGATTTATGGAAGCAGGTTCTAACAATAGACGACGTGCCAGGGTTGGAAGATACGTAGGCTAACATGACTACGGTTGATGGGGGAAAGACCAGCTGGTGAGAAGCCACCTCAGGTAATACTTACTTTGCCTGATAGAATTGTCGCAAAATTGAAAACCATAATTCCTGAGAAAAGAATTATTTGGGACAAGTTTACGGCCTGTGTTCAAGGAAAAACTGAAGGTGCCACCGAGTTCTTTAACAGATTCGAACAAGTATTCTCTGACTTCAGTGGACAGGACTTGGGCACAGAGTCTGGGAAAAGGTTGTTTGTGGACAAATTTGAACGTGGATTGTTGCCCGACATCCAGTCACAGATTATGTCCTCTGAGAGCGCTTGGCAGGCGAAATCCCAATCTGATGTTTTGCACATGGCTCAGTATTATGAGAACCGTGTTAATAATGAAAAAGAGAAAATAGAGAAGAGGAAAGGAGATTTGAAGACTAAAGTATTGTTACAACAAATTGTTAGAAACCCCAGAGGAGGTATTTCACAGACCAGAGGTCAGTATGTCCCAAAAGGAAACGCTCCTTTGGGTCCTGTGAATGTTAATCAATGTGCCTATTGCCGCCAGGAAGGTCATTGGCGAGCACAGTGCCCCGTCCTTCGCCAAAGGTCAAACAATGCATTTGGGAGTATGGGTAGACGACCTAAAGGTCGCTCCGGAGCGGGGGGCCCTGATAGGTCAGTTCTCACAAGATCCTCAGCTACCTTTTTCACGGGAAAATCAGACTTCGAGTATGGACACGAGAAACATATTTGATCACCCTTCTGCTGCCTACCTTTCTGAAGAGCTTCCTTCCGATTACATTTTATTTCGTTAGGACTGCCCGAAGCAGGGTTTGGAACCTTCACCTATTCCCGTTAATCAAAAAGGTCCCTACGTTGAATTGTTAGTGGGGAATAGGAAACATCAGTTTTTGATAGACACTGGAGCACAGAAGTGCTCCATTGATCATTCCCGGGTTCCAAACATTCCACTGTCAGGGCAAACAAATGTTTCTGTAGGGTTTTCTGGCATACCAATTGCTTGCCCGGTTTCTTCGCCGGTGTCTGTTTCTTTGGGTCCCTTCACGGACCATTGTCCCTTCCTGCTGACTTCGAACTGTGGAGAGAATTTGCTGGGGTTAAATTTGTTGAAGAAATTGAATGCAGTAATTCATTGTTCCTCTGACAGAGTGCGACTGACGGTTTCACCACAGCAACTTCCCCATTCTCAGTTTTTGACTCGACCATTGCCTCCTGAGTTTAGTGTTGTTCCGGAATGTCTGTGGGCGGTTGACGACAATGATGTCGGGGTGTTCCCTTCAAGGTCATCCACTTTGATTTTATTGAGATGGAACGGTGTAACAATCTAAAATATGTTCTTGTGATTATTTGTGCCTTTAGTAAATGGTTTGAGGCTTTCCCAGTTAAGGATGCTACTGCCATGACCACTGCAAAGACTATGGTAAAGGAATTCTTTCCACGATTGGGGCTACCTAGGGTAATTTGGTCGGACAACGGTCCCCATTTTGTTGCAGCAGTAATTTTACAGATATGCACAGCGTTACACATTGAAAAGCGATTTCACTCAGCTAGGCATCCTCAAAGTGCTGGGTTGGTAGAGAGACATAACGGTATCCTAAAGAATAAGCTTGCCAAAACATGTGCCGGCAATAAACTGAAATGGCCAGATGTCTTACCTATTGTATTGTTAGCCATGCGTACTACACCTCAAACTAAGACTGGGCTCTCTCCATTTGAGGTAGTGATGGGGAGACCTGCTAACATTTGGGGCCTTCCGAAGCCCAAAACCCTGAGGGATGTCGAAAATGTATTGCTTGTAGACTATTGTAACCAGTTAACTAAAAATCTGTATCTCATTTATCATCAGGTCCAATCAGCTTTACCTGTACGGTTTACGGGCCCAGGACACGATATTCAGCCTGGAAGTTGGGTCCTAGTGAAGGCCTACGAAAGGTCTTCCTGTCTCGCGCCTCGCTGGCGGGGACCCTACCAGGTGCTGTTGGTCACCCAGACAGCAGTGCGGGTGGCTGGAAAGAAGCATTGGATCCACACAACGCATGTCAAGAAACTTCCTCACCCGACGCCATACGTTACAGAAGAAGCAGAACCCCTCGCTGATGCTACAATCTCTGATCTCGGAGTAGCAAACAGCGCTGTGAGTATGTCGGAGAATTTCTCTGAGCCCGTGGAGCTTGGGGAACAGTCCATTTCGTCTCCACACTCTTTGAAAAGGTCACTTCCGGAAAACACTGTTTCAAGTTCTGCGACTTCCGTCGCCTCCGATACGTTGCTTCCCTCAGGAAGTGACGTTACCCTATTTCCGGATCAAACAGTACCGGGAATCACCAGGTACGACCTTCGACAAAGAAAATAGGACTACGGTACGGGTTTTGCCTGTGCAATTGGAGAAGAAAGAGAGTAATTAAGAGAATTGTTCTTGCAAAAGAAAGTTTTTTGAAAGAAAGGGGATTCTGCTGGCTAGGGTTAGGGAAGGACTAAGAAGTCGCGCGACCGTAGTGTCGCCAGCAACGAACATTGGGGTCGTCGATTGAGAAACTACGATGCCTGCCACCTCCACCGCTGCTGCTCGCATTGGACTTGTAAATAAGGGGGTGACCAACTTGGACAACGAACAATGTGCCTGGGCCCCGAAAACATATTGCTGTGTTGTGTTAATAGTAATAGGAATTTGTATAATTACTGCTGTGGGACTTTGGTACTTCGAAGAAATTTACCCGCTGAAAACCTCTACTGCCAATTGAAATTGTACCTACAACTTTGACTCCCTCTGTACACCTTCATACTTTGTCACCTAGAGACTCCCAGCATAGACGAAAGTACCATAATAACACTTTAATGATAATAATGAATTCAACGCATGCCATTTTTAATAAGAGTAATTGCTGGATTTGCACCCATTTACCGCAACATGGGAACAAGGGGCTAGGATGGTATATTCACCCTTTACCTTTAACGACTGCTTGCTATGCCTCTCTTAGAGCACTATTCTTTGGCCGTTGGAATGATAGCATCTCAGGGAACTTTGATGGAACTAATTTAAATGACTTTGAGAAACGTGAATTGACTCCCCTGGGATGCTCGCTTTTTGCAAATAGAAGTAAACCTAATGTTGCTTCTATTAGGCCATCTGATAAACTATCTCTTCCTTTTCAAACTCTAATTTCCTTTAAAATGGCTCCGATAGGCAATAAGGACGCTGTGCCTCCTTCCTACTCTATTAACCATAGCCCCGATGCAGTCCCCTTTTGTGTACAAAGAAATGGCACTTGGTCAATGGGAGACTTTGAAGGTTGTGTGAACATTGTAAATTTGACCGGGGAGAACAGGCCTCTGTATGTAGGGGGGCCTATCTATTTTGTTTGTGGTGGTTCAGCATTTCCCTGGTTGCCCAAGGACTGCGGTATTCATAGCTAGTACATTGGAAGTTTCTAAGGCTCGCCCACGGCGGGACGAGAACGGAGATACCCCTGGGCAAGTATTGGGAGATATAGCAAAATCAGTTGGGCCATTTTGGGGACAGATAGCAAATTCTGAAAATATTAGGGGGCTAGCAAGAGTACTGGAGAGAACCATCAACCGGACCACGGATATACTCTACAATATGACACTAGAACAGAAAGCAAAAGATTGGTAGCACTCCAAAATCATATGGCATAAGATGTCATCCTGGCAGAACGTGGTGGAGTATGCAAATTAGTGGGGTCCACTTGCTGTGTTTTCATACCAGATTCCTCACCGACAATTTTCAAAGCAATACAGAACTTGCACATCCTTAGTTCTGAAGTGCATGTTCCTGTGGGAGGTTGGAATATTAGCGCTTGGTTCTAGGATTCTCTACGATTGGGTTGGAAGGTGCTTTCTGTTATACTGGTTATTTTGGGAATCCTGCTATTCCTTTGTTGCTGTTTCCAATGTTTACCTAGTATATGTGCAATGCTAGGGGGATGTGGTGCTCAGGCAGTGAGTACAATAGGGCACAAAATATATGCCCCAGATACAGCATCTAAAGAGTTTGTGTTACAAGAGGTTCTGTTGAACAACCTAATGGCTATAGATATTACAGATAATGATTCAGGATGTATGGACGACAGTGCATGGAGTTATTTACAAAGATAGTAGAAATGATATTAGCACTTGGCATAGGCCAAAAGGAGGGTTTGTCGGAATTGAAACAATATTATGCCTCCTATCATAACAATTTTATGTGTATTGGCTTACGCCAAGTTTTCTAAACATTATATGCGAACAAACTCCACGGCAAGGTCTTGACCTTAGAGAAAGTAATGTAAGTCGCCATCTTGGATTAAGCCGCCATTTTAGGTTCTCTTGTTATATGGAAGTCACCCTGAACATCAAAATGGAGACCGAATGACATTCTGAACAAGATTCTGGACGTTGTGACCTCCGTACACATGAATAATTAATATGCCTGCAGGCCACTTGTCGGGGTCGCGAACTGAGACCTTGTCCTACCGTTGACCTATATGTAAATGTACAACTATATCAGTGAAACTAATCAAAATGCATATATTACAGGATTGACCTGGCAAGGAACCCATAGGCCCGGCGCATGGAATGGTTAACCTGCGAGAGGGTTGGCCAACGGCTGGACGAACTGTATAAAAGACCTAAGTATTCCAATGTGCGGTCTCTCACACTAACGCATCGAACCCTCGTTGAAGTTCGTTATGTTACTCTGAGAGACGAATAGCTATCCGTTTGTCAATTGACTTGGAAACTGTTGTAGCTTTTAAATAAAGCACTTCTATGTTCTTTGTAACCTGTGTTGGTGTGTTTCTTTCTGGGCTTCCCGGCCTCATATTATTTTTCTGTTTTCACAATGGGTGACCCAGTGTCAACATCTGGAACCATGGTCACTCCCGTAGAGAACAAGGAAATAGGCATGTGTGGCCCAGTGTCAACATCAGGAACCATGGTCACTCACGTAGAGAATATGGAAATAGGCACGGACGACCCAGTGTCAACATCTGGAAGTACAAACAACCAAGCGTGAGCAACCATCAAAATTACAGCAGCAAAAATGACCAACAGAGATATCACTGGCAGAAAAGCAAACACATTACAAGCACAGCACAACACACACCCTGGAAACAGGTGTTACCCAGCCCTGGGATGCGGGCCCAAGTGGGGACATTGATTGCAGGCATACAAGTTATGCACACCCACCGGCAGGTCTCATGTGTGCCTTTGGGTCACTCATGGATGCAGGGGAGGAAAAGGGACATCAAGTGAAGAGGTGATGTCCTAGGAGTGGAAGTTCAAGTGTAGGAGCTGATGAGAAGAGTGACAGAGGGCAAGAGGGAGACAGGACACAGAGGGATGAATGCATAGCAGTGGAGTGGAGAGAGAGCATGAGAGAGAGGGGACAGAGGAATGGTGGTGCGAGAGGTAGACAGGACACAGAGTGATGAATGCATAGCAGTGGAGTGGAGAGAGAGAATAGAATAAGAGAGAGGGGACAGAGGAACGGTGGTGCAAGACGGATACAGGACACAGAGTGATGAATGCATAGCAGTGGAGCAGTGAGAGAGAATTGGAGAGAGAGGAACAGAGGAAAAGTGGTGCAAGAGGGAGACAACATAGAGTGATGAATGCATAGCAGTGGGGTGGAGAGAGCAAATGAGAGGGAGGGGACCGAGGAATGGTGGTGCGAGAGGGAGACAGGACACAGAGTGATGAATGCATAGCAGTGGAGTGGAGAGAGAGAATGAGAGAGAGGGGACAGAGGAACGGTGGTGAGAGAGGGAGACAGGACATAGTGACGAATGCATAGCAGTGGAGTGGAGAGAGAGAATGAGAGAGAGGGGGACAAGGGGAAAGTGGTGCAAGAGGGAGACAGGCCACAGAGTGGTGAATGCATAGCAGTGGAGTGGAGAGAGAGAATGAGAGAGTGGAAGACAGAGGAACGTGGTGTAAGGAGGAGACAGGCAGGTGGGGAGATGAGAATGGATATGTCTGACATCAGATTGGGCAAGGGCAGAGAGAAGGTGGTCAAGAGAGGAAGACAGAGACATGAACACTTGTAAAATTAGCAGCATGGTCATTGAGCCTGGAAGGCAGACACATGGAAAAGTAGCACGGGTAGCACATGTAGTGAGCAAGGAAGGACAAAGGTGGGTGAAAGGAGAAGGGCAAACTGGCAAAGAAAGTCCAATCAGCAGATTCACATCAATAAAACTACATGCACAACCCACCATGGCATGCAAATCAGAAAGAGACGCATGACCACAACATCCCCGCAAATTAGTGCCTTCAACCACACCCCCATAAATCCGACACTCAATCTTACCTCTGCGCAGTGAATCCTATGTGCAAGTGTCTATACGCCTGCCTTTGGGTGGCGGATAGTATGAGGGCTTTGCGTGGCTATTTCCCTGCGGGGAGGTTGCGTAGTGGGATCCCTGAATACGTAACGTGCCGTGCAATAGTGGGCGTGCGATGGACTGCCTGCGGGTGGTGCCTTGTAACACCCAAATATTACCTTGTATTTCCTCATTTGTCCAGTTCCGGACGACACTCGGACACTCGCAGTTACGTGCTGAGCATGTGTGAAGTCCCTGCAAGTTACAAAAAAGTGCTGCACTGTCGATTCCATGAATCAATGAACAGGCTTTCGCACACCGAATGGCACACAAATCCCCGATTTTCCATGCAAATAATTCCATGAATAGGGCCCAAAATCTGGCGTTTGCCTCGTGTGTACACTGTTTGGGCATTTGGAGCCTCGTGTGTTTTATGAAATACGGGACTTGGCTTTAAAGTAAGAAAAAAGAAAGGGGAAGAATAAGAACACGTGTTTTTCTCGTCCGGATGGTTTCTGAAGAGTAAGAACTTGACCTAGGGGCCATTTTCAAGCCAGAACCTGTTCCGCATCGCACTATCTTTGGGCAACTCATTTGGATACCTTATCTTTTAAGTGTGGTTCTACTCTAAATCCATTGAAAGGATTATCATTATAGGCAGCTGAAACACGGCCAATGTGACTGTACTATTGACAGCTTGGGATCCTTGGAATACGATTAATTGCAAGATTGCATTAAGGATCAAGTTTAGATCCATACCCACCAGGATTGGAGGGGACGTTTTACTCCAGAATTTCAAGAAGAGCTACCCCTGATGAATGTCAGACATCTAAAAGTCAACAGACAGAAACATGTTGGGTTATTATTAGTATGCAACAGATGATTTATATACTAATGTTTGTATGTCAAACGTTGTTTTAATGTTGTATGTTTTTTCATTTTATATTGATATTGTGTATGTAATTGTCCCATTTATTGAGAACTTGGTTTTAGGGTTATTCTTCAATCTGTGTATGATTTAACACAGTCTTTTAAATGATATTGATTTTTCTACAATAAAATAATGGTTTTTTACTGATTAGGTCCCTGTGTGTGACACCTTCTGTTTTTCCCATTCAAATGTGATTTGAACTGTTTTCTTCTATACTATATATTATTGTCTTCATGTCCCTAGACAGTGAAAACAGTAGGTTTTGCAACTGACCTTTTTGTGGGGACCGTTTTGCTTTATTTGACTTCATTTATCTTGCTAGGACCCAAAATCTACATAATGTATCCATTCCTCTTCAGAAATAGGGTTAATCTCTCACATCACTTACTAGCATCTGCTTATGAAAGTAATACCAGAATGTGCATCCATCTTTGTCCCATACAGCTAAATAAATAATACCTATTGGTGGATATTCTATCCATCTTCACCCAATGCACCTTCACCCAAACAGATTGTTTTTCTCCATAATAAATAATATGCCATTGAGCACTATTGGTGGATATTCATCCAATCAGATTGTTTTTCTCCATAATAAATTAAATTTCAATGAGCACTATTGGTGGATATTCTCTGCATCTTCACCCAATCAGATTTGTCTCTCCATAAAAATAATATGTCAATGAGCGCTATTGGTGGATATCCTATGCATCTTCATCCAATCGGATTCTCTTTCTCCATAATGAATAATAAGCCAATGAGTGCTATTGGTGGATATTCTATGCATCTTCACCCAATCAGATTGTTTTACTCCATAATAAATAATAAGCCAATGACCACTATTGGTTGATATCCTATGCATCTTCACCCAATCAGATTGTTTTACTCCATAATAAATAATAAGCCAATGAGCACTATTGGTGGATATTCTGTGCATCTTCACCCAATCAGATTGTTTTACTCCATAATAAATAATAAGCCAATGAGCACTATTGGTGGATATTCCATGCATCTTCACCCAATCAGATTGTTTTACTCCATAATAAATAATAAGCCAATGAGCACTATTGGTGGATATTCTATGCATCTTCATCCAATCAAATTATCTTTCTCCATAATAAATAATATGTCAATGAGCACTATTGGTGGATATTCATCCAATCAGATTGTTTTTCTCCATAATAAATTAAGGGGCCGATTCATGGAACAAACGTGCGCCGAAAATCCATGCGCAAGCAGGCGCAAGGTAGCGCAAGCGCGAGAAACGCAGCGCACGCGCACGTGTGCGATTCAAGGAAGACGCTGCGCGTGTTTCCCGCTGTCCGTGCGCCCAATCCTGCCATGGCGCACGCAGGCATACACGGCGTGCGCTACGCGCACAGCAAAAGCGCACATAACGCGGCGCTCCCAACCAAAGTGGGAGGAACAGTGGGCGTAACACACGGAATGGGGAGTAACGCGTGAAAAAGAAGGCGTAACTGGGGAAGTACTGCAGGGAACTACATGGAACGCCCACACGCACGCGAACAACCCGTATTCATGGATCCGAATACGGGAAACCCGCGCACGGCAAAAGACACACACAGGCGTCAACGCATCCGCCACACGAAGGCAGGCGGAAGCGTCCCCGCGCACAGTATAAAAGTGCGCGCAAACAACAAACACGTATTTACAGCTACGGTGAATGCCCCATTTGTCGCAGCACTGATCGTGGGACACCGCAGGAGGAGGTGAATAGCCAGGGCACGCATTTTCGCACCACGGAGAAGCCTTTTTGGGATGCCTGACGACCAGGTCTATGGCAGGTATGGGTTTCCACCCCACATCATCCTAGAACTGGTCAGGGAGTGGGAAGATGACCTTACATCCCCCACCCTTTGCTCCCAAGCATTGAGCCTTTGGAGAAGCTGCTCAATGTCCTGCATTTTTTGGCCACTGGGTCATTTCAGCGGACTACTGCCATAGTGGGGGGGGTCTCACAGGCCACGCAGTCACGCTGCCTACACCAGGTACTGGCAATCATGACAGCGCGCCCCTCAGTCCGCAGGCACATATACATGCCCAGAACACCCGCAGAAAGGCAGGCCGTTGTCCTGGATTTTTTCAGGGTGGCACACTTCCCCAAAGTACTCGCTGCCATAGATTGCACCCATGTGGCCCTACGTCCACCTAGGGCCACTGAGCACATCTACCGAAACCGCAAGCACTGGCATTCCATCAATGTACAGGTGGTATGCGATGCAAAGGGAATCATCACCTCTGTCTATGCAAACTACCCTGGCTCCACCCATGACAGTTTCATATACAGAATGTCCGCCCTGAGCCGGGCACTGGAAGCTGGGCAGCATGGCGACACATGGCTCCTAGGTGAGTACAAATGCCCTTGCACATGCATGCATGTCACACACACACACACAAATAAACAAACCCCAATAATCACAACCATTTATACCTCCCCAGGGGACAGCCTACCCTCTGAGCAACCACATGATGACGCCAATCCGGAACATCACCACACCACCCCAGGTAAGATACAACGCCGTCCATATTGCAATCAGGGCCATAGTGGAGAGCACATTCGGAGTGCTCAAGTCACGTTTCCGCTCCCTTGACCGCTCTGGCGGGCAGCTACTCTATGCACCACCAGTAGTGTGCGGATCATTGTGGCAGCATGTGTCCTGCACAATGTTGCAACACGGCAGGGCGTCCCAGTGGACATGGTGGTGCCCCCACATCCCCAACCACAGGCGCTGCCCATGGGAGAGGACAGGGCACGTCGCGAGGAAGCCCGGACCCAGCTTGTGGCCACATTTTTCACCTAAACTCCCACCCTTGCGGAGTGCACACAGGCCTGGCACATACCAGGTGACAATCGATGATGACAAAGAGACAGTCAACTGTCACAACCCTACCACCCTGAGATAGTTGCCATGGAAGTGCCACATTGTCTGCCTCCCTAGCTACTTAAACACAAGCTCTCCTGTGTGGCCAAAAGGCACACATATGACATGACATGATATGGCCTATACACAAGTATTTCAAGGTGTGATGAGGCAGGGAGGGGGAACAAGGTAAGACAGACAACGGTACTACTAGGCCAGGTGTCATTTAGATTGTGCAAGTGCAGGGGTAGGGGGAAGGGAAAAGTGCAAGGGGAAGGGGAGGGGGGGGAGTGTAGTACAGGGGAAGTAGACCAAAAAACAAATACATAGGCCAGCTGGTGGCAACTGCAAAGGTAAGTGCAGACAAGTGCTGGGAAGGGGGGCTGTAGGGATAGAGAGACAGTACCGCAGTGCAGGGGTTGCCAGGGAGGCAGTGCAAGTGGAGAGTGGCTGGGCCAGGGACCGAGGTCGGTGAGAGTGGCCCAGTTGCAGATCCAGTGCAGTTCCAGTGAAGAATTTTGCAAGGGAGAGGCAGAGAGAAAGCAGAAGCAAAGAGGAAGGTCTTGAGGTGCTTCCCGAACCGGAGATGGTTCCCCTCAAGTTCCAGTGAGGCAGGAAGGCTGTTCCAGAGGGAGGGCCCTGCCGCGGAGAGAGATCTACCCACAGCTAGTTGCTCTGAGAAGCGGATGACCCTGACATGCAAGGTCTGCATCACACACACCTGCAAAACAGCCCATGGCCATCACTGTTATGTCACTCAAACCCTCCCAAACCACAACATGACATGGCAAGCAATGCCCATACACCAACACAGTAACAATAAGGTACACATTGCCATGTCCAAAATGTACAGTGGCATCAGACAATGATGCCTGACCTGGAATCAGATGAAATGACAGACCAACAACCTCCCACCCAAAATAAGTCATTTCCAAATGCATTACAAGAGTTGTAGACGTAACATAACAATGAATGCCTGTCTACATGCACATTGTGCATTGCAAAATCAACACTGCAGCTTCTGTCTGCTGTGTCCTACTCCTGCAACACACTGCTCAGCGCACAGCACAGTGAACACCCATTGTGTGTGATGCACACCCTGAGCATCACATCTAAGCGACAGACCACATCAAAAAGCAAATTAGGCATGTACAGGATCCATAATTGGTCACAGAACATGTGCTGCAGGGACACAGTGGGCACCAGAAGGCAAACAGTGTACACGTGGATATGCAAGGGTGGGAGTACATGTAGTGCATCAGAGTGCAAGTGTGTGGGTCAGCAAGGACATGGACTCAACATATGCATGTGCAATCAAGCGACCATCACTGTTCTCTACACATCACATGTGAACATTCACCATGTGTACACCCCAGCATGTCAAACCATAACTATCCCCTCGCACCTGAAAGGTAAACACAACACATGAACAGGCATTGATCAGCAGAACACAACATGTACATAGGATACCACCATTACAATGTCAGGGTTCCCATCACACTGCAGGGCAAGGCAACTATCAACAACAACCCCCCCCTCCCTCACAAATGACCATGACCCACTGAACAACTGCACCTGGGTCATGGAGCCTTCAACCCTCAATTCCACCTGGCCACAGGATCACCTTTACCCTTCGTCACCATCTCCCACCTTGTGTGTAAAAAGGTGTCTGCACCCTCAGAATCCACACTCATTTCCAAAATCACAAAATCCAAGGCATAAAAACGAACCAGAACACCCTCCAGTAGATGACTTGACGTAGCAGTACCTCACAAAGGCCAAGTACTACCACAATGATGCAACAACCAAGGTAGCACAATAAAACAATGTCACAACAGGATGTGAACCATGTGTGGTACATAACATAGGATGATGCACCATGAACGGATGTGTACTGTCACAGCTCCCGTGTACAGGTGCAGGAGTGGCAGGAAACAACCACCCCCACCGTGTCCCGGGTGCCTGCAAGGTCAAACTCACACAGGCCTCTGAGACCCTGGTGGGGAAGGAGGGTCAGGGATATGCAGTCGGGACAGGTGTTGGCACACTGGATAACTGGAATGAGTGGCAGGAGAGGGGAGGAGGAATGACACATGAAAGTAGGGAATGCACGAAAATGTACTACCTGCATGAACACACACACAATCCAAACAAACTTGGACATCATTGTCAAGGCCTTCTGTAGTCCAGGCTTAGGAGTGTTACAAACCAACCACCCCCTCTAGGGTTTTGGCACCTGCAAGTTTGGGGCTTACACAGGCATCAGCAACCCCAGCGGGGAAAGAGGGTTAGGGAACGTTGCTTGGATAGGTATGGGAAGCAGGAACACCGGGTAGAGGGTACAGGGTTCAAAATTGCATAGGATTCCGGGTGATTAGGGGGAAATAAACATACCAAATTGAATCACACATACATCCATGCATTAGTGCACCCCCCAGCAAGCCTATGCAGAGCAGTTTGAAAGAAAAACAACAAGACACTTAGCTCTGGTTTTGAGTGCTGGCCTCCTGCCTGCGCACTCTCAGGTCCGGTTACAGGAGCACTGCAATGCTGCAAAGAGAGCCACAGTCAACAACCTGTACGTTCCAATTACACAAAAACACACCACCAAACATGCCCCATAGCAACAAACTACTCTACAAACAGACAATCTGGTGTAGATGCTTCATACCCATATATAACATTACCCCTGTGATGGGTCATACACAGTCAATGCAGTAAGTCAGCTGCCGGTGGGTGCGTGGCAAATGGAACACCAATGTGTCACAATTCACACAACATGCAATGTTCCCTGGGTAAGCAGACAGACCCATATAGCAAGCCATGACTTCAGAGCAAGTTGCGTACCACCATGACCGAAACAAAGTTGGCAGTGCATTCATCATAAAGTACATGGAAATGAAATGCACTGCACCCGAGTATGTCCCTTGCTGTATGTCCCTGTGAGCTGCCCCTTTCCATGTCTCGGAAGGCTACATGGTTGATAAAAGTGCCTCGATGGACCTTGGTGTACCGGAGGGTATGTGCCACTGCCCCTGCAGGTGTCCCAGACAACCTTACAATCAACAGCCATCAGTCCACCAACACATCTGAGCTGCATTGTGTGCTTCAACACCAATATTCGTCCAAGCTCACCCTCAGTGCTGTGACTAAGCCTGCATGTGCAACTCGCCTGGTGTAAGCTTTGCTGTGTTGTGGCCCCCCTGTGCTGCTCACCTTGCCTGGAATTCCTTGGAACACGTCAGCAGTTCTAGGATGTAGGTCTGCAATCCCTGTGCCTCTACTTGTGCACACATGTGCATGTGGGCACCAACAAACGTGTCCAGAATTCCGTCGTCCAATGGGCCATGTCTGCTGGCAGAGGTGCTCTGGAGGCTCATCCCCCTGCAGAAAGGGCATGAAATACATGATTAATGCTTCACAGTCCTCTGTGTATTTGTTTCTTCAGGCATCTCATTACTTGACCATGTCAGAGAGTCACATCATAAATCACACCATCAGTCAGTCTTTCACATCCAAAGTGTGGAACACTATCTACAGCATGAATTGCAACAAGCACGTGTACAGTAAAGATAAGAAACATACTACACAATGCATAGCAATTAATGTACACATTAATCATGAAACACCCCATCTAGCAAATGCTGAACAGTGGACAATAACACCAAAATCATCCCCACTAGGGGTGTAAACACAAGTCACACAGCACCAGACATGCCAGAGATATGACAGTCCAAAGCCCTTGTGTAAAAGTTTGTGACACCGAACCATCCTTGCGAGCCCATGGATAAGGGAGGCAGGAGTGGCATATGTGAGTCAAGGACCCCAAGCAGCAAACACATACACAAGACAAGCCTGAAGGGCCCAGCTGGAACAGACAGTGGATGCCTTCAAAAGCCACAAAGCACTGCACCGTCACATGAAAGCACAATAGACAAGCAATTTTAAACTGTATTAACTAATTACACTAACTATGGAAAACCTACATTACCTAATTAAACTAACTATCAAACAGAAACTTAACTAACTAAACAAAAAGAAAAATCAAAAATGGCCACATACGACCCGGGGGGGAGGGGAGGCACCCAGGCGGGGGGAGGTACAGGGTGCTGCTCAACATCCACATGCGATGATGCTGAGCCAAAAAAAAAACCTCCATTGGCTCAACGCCTGCACAGCCCGACCTATGTGGGAGATAGATGGTCGTCCGAGTCTGGCTCATCCTGGAAAGGAGGACATGGCAGAGTAGCCTGGCCACACCTAGCCACAGCTTGCCCCTCGTCGGCAGCAAGTCTGCCGGACGGGTGAGCCTGGTTCTGTGTGGCGATGTGACGTAGCTCTGCATGCAGAACCTCACGTGATACACGTGCTTCCTCTTACAAGGTAGCACGTGTAACACGGAGTTCCTCCTGCAAAGCCTGGCTGCACAACCACTGCACCTCCCGGCAAGCCTGTAGCTCAGCCGAGATGGTACGCTCAAGCTGTGCAAACCTCTCCTCTGCCTGCTGCCTCTGGGACATCATAAGGACACCCAGAGTGGATCTGAGGGAAGCATACTCCTCCCTCAGGGCATCCATGTGCGCCTCTGTGTGAGCAGCAATTGCTTGACGCAGAGACATTTCAGCCCGGCGTGCCCTGTCTGAGGCCGCCATGCCCAGCCTGAGCGAGTGGGCCGTGGACCGTGCCGCCTGCTGCTGGAGAAGCACCTGCCTAGCAGGGGGGAGCACAGATCGGGCCACACGCTCCATGCTCTCAGCGATGTTCTCCATTCCTGCCCCCTGCCGTTCTGAATTGGCAGTCATGTCTTGCTCCCACTCAGTATACTGCGGTTGCACGCAGCGACCGCCTTGCCGGGCTTGACCCCTGCGGGACCCAAGGACCGGGGTCCTCGCTGTGTTGGCACCGCCCGCGGCTGCACGACTACTTGCCCCCGTCGACGTGATGTCCCAGGCACATCAGTGACTGGTGTGGAGGGTGACCCTGCGTCCCGATCCACCACGGGCGGAGGAACCAAGACTGTCTGATCCCTCAGTGCAGGTGTCGCAGACAGAGGAGTGTCCACATCAGAACCACTCACCCCTGACACATGGACTTGATGCTCATCCAACTCAACATGGACGTCAGAGTCGTCATCAAGGCTGGTCTCATAGGCAGCCAGAGACATGATGGACTGTAGAACTTGGGGGTTTTAGTGGCCTACCACCCCATGACCCCCATTAGTGCCGGGTTGATGTAGTGGTAACAACCCTGTGTCTGGCATGACAACACCATCCTCCGCCTCCATTGCGTCATCACCTGAAAAATAGAGAGAAAAAAGGTCACTACACATGTCAGAAGCACACAACACACACACACACCGACAGCAAACGCATCAGGCAGACATGTGACACACAACATATAACCTGGCATGCATGCTGGGTCAACTTTGAATTGCTTCTGTGATCAGACCTTTTGAAAGGTGGAAGTTTCCATGGAAGTGGGTCTATGCAGTGCAGAAAATGTGTACGCCTCTCACTACCTACATGTACAAGGACTCCATGGTGTGTGCCAGGAAATGTGAAGGCAGTGCAATGTCAAATTCAGGCATCACGTGCATTGTGCATTAAATGTGTACCATATCTAGAAGCCAAGCACCCCTCCACCCCAGTACCAAAGCAGGGATGCCTAGCATGGTATCAATAGGTATCAAAAGGCTGACCATACACCTGTGTATTGACAGGCAGTGTTGACTGGCATCAACAGCTTAATGTGATTCAAGTGACAACACTGCAAATGATGCTGGGACAGTAAGCAGGACACATGATGAAAACTCTGGATTCCGCCCATGTGTGAAGAAGACACAACAACAGTTGGACAGAGTCATTGGGCATTGAACAGGCTGAGGCCTGTGAGCCACACAGATTGTCAGTCCCTAAACATGTGTGCAACGCAGGACTGAGCCACAGTTGACATGGGAAGGCTGATGAGATGGCAGGCAATGTATGTAACCAAGGACTTGTATCATAGTGATCATCCAGTCAAGGACACATAGGGGCATGCGTGCAATGCACATGGAGCATGAATGGGCACTCATGTCCCTGCGGGACATCTGACCTATGCAGAGTACAAGTGAGATACCCTGCATCAAGTACTAAGGCTGTACCACATGGCATATGTTTGGCAGATTCTACGCTGGAAGTTAGCATCTACACAGGACGCATGAACAAGAAAGTACACATTGGCAAGATTAAAGAACACCAGTGCAAAGGTGGAACTGGGGTGCAGAGTGGCGGAGGAGGGGTAAGGGAGCATGCCTACATGGAGTCCCCGCATGCAGGCAGAGGAGACATGCATGACGGAAGCATTGCATTACTTACACATCAGAACCATGTACACGTCACATGTAGCGGCAATCATGCACAACACATCCCACAAGTGAAACACACACGTCCTCAACAAACACGCATCAACACTCACTGGACTGGGCATCAAAGTCCAGCATCCCTCCCACTCCTTCGACCAATTCAGGTGGTATGAACTCCGCAACAAGTGCCTCATGCAGAGTGAGCTCTTCTTCCTCTGGTGCAGGCCCACCGCCAGTCACCAGAGTCAAGTTGTAATTAGAGGCACGCTTAGCCTTAGTGCTGCATTTGATGTCATTCCAACGCTTTTTGCACTCTTGCGCCGTGCGCACCTCATGGCCGAATGAACTGACATGTTCCGCAACATGCTTCCAGTGGGTGTCACGTTGGGCAGCCGTAGTCTGACTATTGGCACCCACTAGCATGTCACGGCTGTGGCCCCGCACGTAGTCCACGAGGAAGTCCAGTTCCTGCTTACAGAAAGGCTTCTTCCTCGACGTGCAGGAGGTCGTGGCTGTGTGTGGGGTCCCAGCCTGTGCTGCAGGTGCACCCTTCCTCCTCTTGGACTGTGGCGCAGACCCTGGCTGGCTAATGCCGCCCTGACCAGTATGGCCAGTGGGTTTGGTGGATTGAGCCAAGGGAGTGGCAGGTGGAGGGATGACCAAAGGCCTGACTTGTGTCAGTGGCAGCTGTGTGCCCACTAATGGACCCTGCGCAGCAACATCAGCTGTGGCAGGGTCATTGACCGCAACGGTCCTGGTTGGCAGACTCACAACCGGGGTGCTGTTGGGTGCATCTGCCCCTGCACTTGCCAACACCCGGCTGTTCGGGGCAGCAGATGACATGACTGCCCCAGGGACACGTGTCTTGGTCTGAGCAGCCCGGACTGCCCCTATGTTTTCCCTCCTGGCCTGTTGGAGATCTACCAAGGGCTCCTCAAGTGCCAATGCAGCTTGCGCTGGTAGACCCCGAGCCTGGGTGGCGGTGTCCACAGCTGCACCTGCAGCTACCACTACCCTTGGGCCTGTGGCAGTCGATGGAACGGACTGCCGGGTCACACGGGCGCCAGTGCCAGATGCAGAAGCTGCATCCCCCGGAACCACAGGGGGTGGTGGCATGACTGCACCGACACATGGCACAACATTGTGCTCAAGTGGCGCACCCCTGCTTCTTCCCCCTCTGTGGCCGCCCTGGACACCCTGGAATCCCCCTACTCCCTGGTCACCACGGCCACGTCCCCGACCACGCCCGCCACGAGGAGGACGCCCAGCTGAGGCGCCCCTCACCTTTAGTGGCCTCCCAACCATGGCACAGATGTAGTAGTGCCGGAACAGATGGAGTGGTGCCAATGGGATGTGTACACCACAATTGACCTGGGCAATTGGGGTGAAGGGGGTGGGAAGCAAGATGTTAACAGCCCCCCTGCACCTGCAAGGCTGTATGTGACCCCGGTGATGTAGTGACGGGTCACGCAACGCTCAGGCACCCCAAAACTGCAGTAAAACCGTGCACGCAACCCTGCAGCCTACGTGCGTGGATTCAACCTCCCGCAGTACGCGGTGGCACCCAGTAACACGAATAACGCGTACACGTGGGACACGCAGGCTACTATGACATTGAAAATGGGTGCGATACACAGGGGCACCCACAGTGGGAAAAAGAGCGTGTGCGACTCACCGTCTGACTAGCGCGATGCAGAAAAACATGCGTAGCCAATACCCCCGCCAAAAGAAGAGATACGTCCTTGATAGCTGTGAAGTTGTGATGGTGCGCGAAACAACAGGAAGCAGCAACACACGTCGGTCTCCACAAAAGGCACGTACAGCGAACTGCTGGGCCCGCTCACCTTTAACCCGTGCTGAGGGAAACACACGCGCGTGTCACATCACTTACGCGCATGGGTCCTTTCCTCGTATTACACGTGGAAGTGCAGTTTTTCACGCGTGCTGAAATGCCCATGCACGCCTGTGCGCGTCACGTCACAGGGGCGCTTGCGCTTGAGGGGCCTTCTGTTCAATGAAATTGCGTATGCGTGCAGACGCGCTTACGCGCTAAGGGCCTTTCCTCGAATTACACGCTGACGTGCAGAATTTTCAAGTGCCAAATCACTCCGTATCAAGCTGGCCACGCGTAAGCACACGGAAGACCACGCTCCTGCCCAGAAGGTCGAATTACTGCCCCCCAGAGCCCCGAGCACGCTCTCACCTGCCATCTGCTGCTGCCTGACTGCCTGCTGCCCATGTGCCCTGCCATCTGCTGCCTGCACATCAGCCAGGGGTGCTGTTGCTGTGACCACCCCTGCTGGAACCGAAGACTCCCGACTGGGATTACATCACTCCACAGCCCAGCCCCAGGACCCAGTTGCCCACCCACTCCTGCCTCTGGTGTTGTCATGTCGGGCACTGCAACATCTGGCACCACTGACAACCCCCGGCCAGAGAGGCAGAGGGGCACCAGCTTCAGTGCCAGGGAAGTTGGTGTCCTGGTGGAGCAAGTCCTGGGGCAGTATGATGCCCTCTTCGGAAGTTCCCACGCCGACAAGGAAGGACGGACTCGGATCTGGACTGACATCGTGACTGCCAACCACGTGGAGGGGGTGGCAGTCCGCGACTTACAACATGTCAAGAAGCGCTGGGAGGACTTCAGGTCCAGGACCCTGAACCAGGCCCGGCACCTCTTGAAGGCAGCGGATGCTAAGGGGCGCCGGGGCCACTTGTCGGAAGATCAGATGAGGGTCCTGGAACGCATATCCCCAGCGCTCCACGTCCAGGTCCTTGAGAGGCAGACCCGTCTGGAGTCGAGCGGTAAGTGTACATGCCTCATGATTGTGAGCTGTGCCTGTGGTGATGTTTCAGTAGTGTGCAGGTTGCACATCTGTTTGTATGGGGTTGAGTATGGGTGGGGGTGTACAGGGCCATGAGGCTAATACATGCGAGGGCTGTAATGTGTGAGACATGGATGGTGCTTGTGTGTGTAGGCTTGCATGCCAAATGCAGTTGTGTGGGCACACATGTTTGGATGAATGTGTATGTAAGTAGACATGTTCGTGATGTCACGCATGTATGTTGTTTTCAGCTGCATGTATCAGCACTGTGTACATGTGCATTTGTGTGTATTTGACAAGGGTGCAACAGTGATGCAACATGGATGCATGTGACAGCGGGATGTGGAAGCCTGATTTGCAGATGTGACATGGATGCCCATCTGAACACTGCGACACTTGGCAGAGGTGTACACATGCATGCAAGTGTGGTGGTGTGTGTACATGTGTAGTGCACTTCCTGTGTTGCATGTGATGTCTGGCTCAGCTTTGCCTGCTCATGCTGTTGTATGTGTATGGATGGTGCTGGCAGTTGAGATATGGCTGTGGTATGGCTCATGTGTGCGAGTTGAAATGACATGTGTGTTGGGGATTGTGATGGCATGTCTGAGGTTTGCCAATGCCACTCATGTACAACTGTCATGTGTGTATGTGTCCATTGTACAGTGCCCTGATGCCTGTGTTTTATTTCTCCCTGTCTGCAGCGTCAACTGATGAAGAGGGCGGAGAAGGTGCTGTGGAGCACAGCGGCAGGGATCCCACCGCCAGCCGGAGACGCAAGGCTCGGCTCCCCTCCCATGTTGTCATCTCGTCGGGGAGTGAGGAGTCCGGTGCCGCATCCCAGGCCGCAGCTGCCGGGAGGAGGTCCAAGAGGCGGAGGTTGGACTCCTCGGCAGCAGAAGGGGCAGCTGGGACCCCACAGGGCCCAACGGGGGAAGATGGCACGGAGTCATCCAGGTTGGTGGGGGGTTTGGTGGAGGAGGAGGCTGTGCAAGCAACAGAGACGGGGTGTGGAGGTGGGGATCCCACTGGTGCTAGTGGTGCAGTGCAGGCCCAGGGACAGGAGGCAGCACAGGCCGCCGCGGAGGTGCCTGTGTGCAATCCTGTCCCTGATCCTGTCCCTGCATCATCTTGCACCAGCAGGGATGCCTACGTCCAGACCCGTTTTCAGGCAGGGGATGAGCTAACGACAACTGGCCTTCCTCTGCCTGCGGACGTGGCTATCCGGGTCCGGGTTGAGCCTGTCCTGACTGGTGTGGCGTTGCGTCAACGGGCCATGCGAGGTGACCTGCAGTCTTTTCATGAGGAGACTGCACGTCATCTCGAATGGCTCGTTGACCGCGTCGGCCTACTGGGACAGATCACCCAGGCCGGATTCCTCTGTTTGATGGGGCTTGCTACGACCCCCTCCTCAACTGAACCCCCTATGCGCCAGTCGTCCACCGTGCCATCTTCCCACCCATCAGTCACCTGGGTGCCCTGTGGAGCTGCCTCTGACGGTGCGGCCAGGCTGGTGGAGGAGGCATCCCTGCCACAGTCGGGAGTCGGACGTCCAGCAGGGGTGGCCACATCAACTACTGCACCCCAGCAGGCGGAGGATGTGCAGGCAGCAGCAGCAACGTAGTGGAAGCCATGAAGGCTCAGGGCCTTCAACATCGGAGGGGCAGGCATCGGCCAGAGGGCAGGAGGACCAGGACAGAGAGTGTCTTCCGTGTGGCAGCGGTTGGGCCACGCCATAGATGTGGAGCGGCAGCGGGCAGAAGAGGCACGGCTCACGATGGTCAGGGCGGAGAACTCCATGCGGAGGGCCCTGAGGAGGGCCGAGTGCCTCGAGGCAATCCGCAGGGGGTTGGAGGTGGACACGTCGACGGCCCTGCGGACCCTCGGGGCCATGGAGGAGGACCGCCTCCGGGACATTGAGCAGGAGTTTGATGATGCCCTGGCCCGGGACATCCAAAAGTGAGCCGTCAGACTAGCCCGCTGCCCTTGTACATAGTTATGTAGTTAGTGTTAGGTTTCCTTTGTTTTTGAATTTATTTTGGACCTTTTGAACAATGGGCCACATTTTTGTATATAGTTTTTTTTATTAGTTAGTGTTGTTAGATAGGTTTCATTTCTTTTGTTGGGATAATGGACCCTGGCTTGTCCGTATGTACATAGTTCACTGTTGGATTTTCTTTTTCTTTCACAATTTACCCATGGAGCAATGGCTTTCAATTATAATTTTCCATTGGATTTTCTTTTGTGGACTGCGACTTTGGACACCATTCCTTTGGATTATGATTTTTGGTTTTGCTTTTTTTCACGGACATGCTTCTTTTCATTTTTGTACATTCCCATTTCTGTTTCTTTATTTTTGATTCAATTTATGTTTCCTTTAATACATATTTTTTGATCGAACGTCAATGTGTAGTATCATCTCATTGGTTTAATCCATATCATGATATGGGTTTTGAGATTCACTGACACACATTGGGTGTATGTGAGGGACATGTGTTTGTTTCCAAATTTGCAATTGGTGTTCTGTCATGTAATTGCCATTTCTGAGTGGGTGGATGCAATACTCGGGTGGGTGTTTTGCATTTGGAGGCTGACCATAGGGACCAGGAATCTAGATTGTGATGACATGTTGGCTGGGGAACATGAGTTGGGGCCTGCTGGCAGGTGCCCCACAGTGCTGAGGGGTGGGGGTGCAGGGGAACATGAGTTGGACATGAGTGGGGGCCTGCTTGCAGATGCCCCACAGTGCTGGGGGGAGGGGGTGCAGGGGAACATGAGTTGGACATGAGTGGGGGCCTGCTGGCAGGTGCCCCACAGTGCTGGGGGGTGGGGGTGCAGGGGAACATGGGTTTGACATGAGTGGGGGCCTGCTGGCAGGTGCCCCACAGTGCTGGGGGGTGGGGGTGCAGGGGAACATGAGTTGGACATGAGTGGGGGCCTGCTGGCAGGTGCCCCACAGTGCTGGGGGGTGGGGGTGCAGGGGAACATGAGTTGGACATGAGTGGGGGCCTGCTTGCAGGTGCCCCACAGTGCTGGGGGGTGGGGGTGCAGGGTAACATGAGTTGGACATGAGTGGGGGCCTCCTGGCAGGTGCCCCACAGTGCTGGGGGGTGGGGGTGCAGGGCAACATGAGTTGGACATGGGTGGGGGCCTGGTGGAGGCTGCCCCTGCACTGCTGGGGGGTGGGGGTGGTGGGAGACATGGGTGGGGGCCTGGTGGAGGCTGCCCCTGCACTGCTGGGGGGTGGGGGTGGTGGGAGACATGGGTGGGGGCCTGGTGGAGGCTGCCCCTGGTGGCTGGGGGGTGGGGGTGGTGGGAGACATGGGTGGGGGCCTGGTGGAGGCTGCCCCTGGTGGCTGGGGGGTGGGGGTGATAGGGGACATGGGTGGGGGCCTGGTGGAGGCTGCCCCTGGTAGCTGGGGGGTGGGGGTGGTGGGAGACATGGGTGGGGGCCTGGTGGAGGCTGCCCCTGGTGGCTGGGGGGTGGGGGTGATGGGAGACATGGGTGGGGTCCTGGTGGAGGCTTCCCCTGGTGGCTGGGGTGTGGGGGTGATAGGGGACATGGGCGGGGGCCTGGTGGAGGCTGCCCCTGGTGGCTGGGGGGTGGGGGTGGTGGGAGACATGGGTGGGGGCCTGGTGGAGGCTGCCCCTGGTGGCTGGGGGGTGGGGTTGATGGGAGACATGGGTGGGGTCCTGGTGGAGGCTGCCCCTGGTGGCTGGGGGGTGGGGGTGGTGGGAGACATTGGTGGGGGCCTGGTGGAGGCTGCCCCTGCACTGCTGGGGGGTGGGGGTGGTGGGAGACATGGGTGGGGGCCTGGTGGAGGCTGCCCCTGCACTGCTGGGGGGTGGGGGTGGTGGGAGACATGGGTGGGGGCCTGGTGCAGGCTGCCCCTGGTGGCTGGGGGGTGGGGGTGATAGAGGACATGGGTGGGGGCCTGGTGGAGGCTGCCCCTGGTGGCTGGGGGGTAGGGGTGGTGGGAGACATGGGTGGGGGCCTGGTGGAGGCTGCCCCTGGTGGCTGGGGGCTGGGGGTGATGGGAGACATGGGTGGGGTCCTGGTGGAGGCTGCCCCTGGTGGCTGGGGGGTGGGGGTGGTGGGAGACATGGGTGGGGGCCTGGTGGAGGCTGCCCCTGGTGGCTGGGGGGTGGGGGTGGTGGGAGACATGGGTGGGGGTCTGGTGGAGGCTTCCCCTGGTGGCTGGGGGTGCAGGGGGACATGCGTTGGTGGGCAGTAGTGCAAGTTGACATGTGGGTTGGCTGGGGGGCATGGCCATGGTGGATGGGGTGCTTGCAGGACATGTGCAGGGTAGGCCCCTGTGGTGTGGGCCACCTGCAGGGGCCGTGGAGGGTGTAGAGGGAACACCTGGGAGGACCCACATGTGCAATTCACGTGTGGTGCTCCCCGCGCACCCCTGTAATACACGTACCCTGATGGAATCGCGTGTGATACTTTCCGCGCACCCCTGAAATACACGTACCCTGCTGATATCGCGTGTGAAACTTCCCGCGCACCCCAAGATACACGTAGCCAGGACATTCGCGTGTGGAACTTCCCGCGCACCCCTGGAATACACGTACCCTGCTGATATCGCGTGTGAAACTTCCCGCGCACCCCGAAATACACGTAGCCAGGACATTCGCGTGTGGAACTTCCCGCGCACCCCTGATATACATGTACCCTGCTGATATCGCGTGTGAAACTTCCCGCGCACTCCAAGATACACGTAGCCAGGACATTCGCATGTGGAACTTCCATCGCACCCCTGGAATACACGTACCCTGCTGATATTGCGTGTGAAACTTCCCGCGCACCCCGAAATACACGTAGCCAGGACATTCGCGTGTGGAACTTCCCGCGCACCCCTGATATACATGTACCCTGCTGATTTCGCATGTGAAACTTCCCGCGCACCCCAAGATACACGTAGCCAGGACATTCGCGTGTGTAACATCCCGCGCACCCCGAAATACACGTAGCCAGGACATTCGCGTGTGGAACTTCCCGCGCACCCCTGATATACATGTACCCTGCTGATATCGAGTGTGATATTTCCCGCGCACCCCAAGATACACGTAGCCAGGACATTCGCGTGTGGAACTTCCAGCACACCCCTGGAATACACGTACCCTGCTGATATCGCGTGTGGAACTTCAAGCGCACCCCTGAAATACACGTACCCAGCTGAAATGACGTGAGGTACTTCCCGCGCACCCCAGTGATACACGTAGCCCGCTTGCCGTGCTGATACAGGGTTAGCGCAGCCCTTTGCGCTGGATTGGGGATTTTGATGGCTTTTCCCTGCGCGAGAGGCGTTCTTGGGGGCGTAACTGGCGCTGCTGCAGGGTCGCTGCGCCACTGTGCGCCACGGCTGGTTTTGGTAACTGGAATCCATGAATACGCTGTGCGCGGAAATGGGTTTTGGCGCACGCGGCTGGCGCAGGGATTCGCACGCGCACACTGTGCGCCAGCCGCGTGCGCCACTTGTGTGCTAAATTCTATGAATTACCCCCTTAATTTCAATGAGCACTATTGGTGGATATTCTATGCATCTTCACCCAATCAGATTTGTTTCTCCATAATAAATAATATGTCAATGAGCGCTATTGGTGGATATTCCATGCATCTTCACCCAATCAGATTGTTTTGCTCCATAATAAATAATAAGCCAATGAGCACTATTGGTGGATATTCTGTGCATCTTCACCCAATCGGATTCTCTTTCTCCATAATAAATAATAAGCCAATGAGCACTATTGGTGGATATTCCATGCATCTTCACCCAATCAGATTGTTTTACTCCATAATAAATAATAAGCCAATGAGCACTATTGGTGGATTTTCTATGCATCTTCATCCAATCAAATGATTTTTCTCCATAATAAATAATATGTCAATGAGCACTATTGGTGGATATTCATCCAATCAGATTGTTTTTCTCCATAATAAATTAAATTTCAATGAGCGCTATTGGTGGATATTCTATGCATCTTCACCCAATCAGATTTGTTTCTCCATAATAAATAATATGTCAATGAGCGCTATTGGTGGATATTCCATGCATCTTCACCCAATCAGATTGTTTTGCTCCATAATAAATAATAAGCCAATGAGCACTATTGGTGGATATTCTCTGCATCTTCACCCAATCGGATTCTCTTTCTCCATAATAAATAATAAGCCAATGAGCAGTATTGGTGGATATTCTCTGCATCTTCACCCAATCGGATTCTCTTTCTCCATAATAAATAATAGGCCAATGAGCACTATTGGTGGATATTCCATGCATCTTCACCCAATCAGATTGTTTTACTCCATAATAAATAATAAGACAATGAGCACTATTGGTGGATATTCTATGGATATTCTATGCATCTTCACCCAATCAGATTGTTTTGCTCCAAAATAAATAATATGCCAATGAGCGCTATTGTTGGATATCCTATACATCTTCATCCAATCAGATTCTCTTTCTCCATAATAAATAATAAGCCAATGAGCAGTATTGGTGGATATTCTCTGCATCTTCACCCAATCAGATTCTCTTTCTCCATAATAAATAATAAGCCAATGAGCACTATTGGTGGATATTCTATGCATCTTCACCCAATCAGATTGTTTTACTCCATAATAAATAATAAGCCAATGAGCACTATTGGTGGATATTCTATGGATATTCCATGTATCTTCACCCAATCAGATTGTTTTACCCCATAATAAATAATAAGCCAATGAGCACTATTGGTGGATATTCTATGGATATTCTAGGCATCTTCACCCAATCAGATTGTTTTACTCCATAATAAATAATAAGCCAATGAGCACTATTGGTGGATATTCTATGGATATTCTAGGCATCTTGACCCAATCAGATTGTTTTGCTCCATAATAAATAATATGCCAGTGAGCGCTATTGGTGGATATCCTATGCATCTTCATCCAATCGGATTCTCTTTCTCCATAATAAATAATAAGCAGTGAGCACTATTGGTGGATATCCTATGCATCTTCATCCAATCGGATTCTCTTTCTCCATAATAAATAATAAGCCAATGAGAAGTATTGGTGGATATTCTCTGCATCTTCACCCAATCGGATTCTCTTTCTCCATAATAAATAATAAGCCAATGAGCGCTATTGGTGGATATTCCATGCATCTTCACCCAATCAGATTGTTTTGCTCCATAATAAATAATATGCCAATGAGCACTATTGGTGGATATTCTATGCATCTTCACCCAATCAGATCCTTTATCTCCTTAATAAATAATATGCCAATGAGCACTATTGGTGGATATTCTCTGCATCTTCACCCAATCGGATTCTCTTTCTCCATAATAAATAATAAGCCAATGAGCACTATTGGTGGATATTCTATGCATCTTCACCCAATCAGATCCTTTATCTCCTTAATAAATAATATGCCAATGAGCACTATTGGTGGATATTCCATGCATCTTCACCCAATCAGATTGTTTTACTCCATAATAAATAATAAGCCAATGAGCACTATTGGTGAATATTCTATGCATCTTCACCCAATCAGATCCTTTATCTCCTTAATAAATAATATGCCAATGAGCACTATTGGTGGATATTCTATGCATCTTCACCCAATCAGATCCTTTATCTCCTTAATAAATAATATGCCAATGAGCACTATTGGTGGATATTCTCTGCATCTTCACCCAATCGGATTCTCTTTCTCCATAATAAATAATAAGCCAATGAGCACTATTGGTGGATATTCCATGCATCTTCACCCAATCAGATTGTTTTACTCCATAATAAATAATAAGCTAATGAGCACTATTGGTGGATATTCTATGCATCTTCACCCACTATTGGTGGATATTCTATGCATCTTCACCCAATCAGATCCTTTATCTCCTTAATAAATAATATGCCAATGAGCACTATTGGTGGATATTCTATGCATCTTCACCCAATCAGATCCTTTATCTCCATAATAAATAATAAGCCAATGAGCACTATTGGTGGATATTCTATGCATCTTCACCCAAACAAATTCTCTTTCTCCATAATAAATAATAAGCCAATGAGCACTATTGGTGGATATTCTATGCATCTTCACCCAATCAAATTCTCTTTCTCCATAATAAATAAGAAGCCAATGAGCACTATTGGTGGATATTCCATGCATCTTCACCCAAACAAATTCTCTTTCTCCATAATAAATAAGAAGCCAATGAGCACTATTGGTGGATATTCTATGCATCTTCACCCAATCAGATTGTTTTACTCCATACAGTTGGCAGAGCTAGAGTGCACTTTTCTAATCTCCCTGTGCAGTTCCTTCTTTCTAGCAGCAATTGCTACATCATAAATCTTAAAGGAATTACGCTGATGCGCAATAGAGGATGTTTCTGCCCTCAACAGTGACCTCAATAAAACCCCAAATACCCTCCAAACGTTCTCCCAGGAGCCAGCTAGATGCAAGCACCCTCCCGTTTCTCTAGGAGATTACCAATCAGGTTCTTGTTAAATGAACCCACCTTGCTAGCATTCCACAACAATCTGTTTCCCCTAATGTTACAAACAATATTATTATTAAGATAGTCATTCCCATTAGCAATATCAAGATGCTGCTCACACTGCAGAACTGCGGGATCACTTGCAATATCAAGGTTCAGCTCACACTGCAGGACTGCAGGATCACGTGCAATATCAAGAGTCAGCTCACACTGCACGACTGAAGGATCACTTTCATGCAATATCAAGAGTCAGCTCACACTGCAGGGCTGCATGTTCTCTTGCAATATCAAGGTTCAGCTCACACTGCAGGGCTGCATGTTCTCTTGCAATATCAAGATTCAGCTCACACTGCTGGACTGCACGATTGCTTGCAATATCAAGGTTCTGCTCACACTGCAGGGCTGCATGTTCTCTTGCAATATCAAGATTCAGCTCACACTGCTGGACTGCACGATTGCTTGCAATATCAAGATTCAGCTCACACTGCAGGACTGCAGGATCACTTGCAATATCAAGGTTCAGCTCACACTGCAGGACTGCAGGATCACTTGCAATATCAAGGTTCAGCTCACACTGCAGGACTGCAGGATCACTTGCAATATCAAGATTCAGCTCACACTGCTGGACTGCACGATTGCTTGCAATATCAAGATTCAGCTCACACTGCAGGACTGCAGGATCACTTGCAATATCAAGGTTCAGCTCACACTGCAGGACTGCAGGATCACTTGCAATATCAAGGTTCAGCTCACACTGCAAGACTGCAGGATCACTTGCAATATCAAGGTTCTGCTCACACTGCAGGACTGCATGATCTCTTGCCATATCAAGGTTCAGCTCACGCTGCAGGACTGCATGATCATTGCAATATCAAGATTCAGCTCACACTGCAGGACTGCAGGATCACTTGCAATATCAAGGTTCTGCTCACACTGCAGGACTGCAGGATCACTTGCAATATCAAGGTTCAGCTCACACTGCAGGACTGCAGGATCACTTGCAATATCAAGGTTCAGCTCACACTGCAGGACTGCAGGATCACTTGCAATATCAAGATTCAGCTCACACTGCTGGACTGCACGATTGCTTGCAATATCAAGATTTAGCTCACACTGCAGGACTGCAGGATCACTTGCAATATCAAGGTTCAGCTCACACTGCAGGACTGCAGGATCACTTGCAATATCAAGGTTCAGCTCACACTGCAAGACTGCAGGATCACTTGCAATATCAAGGTTCTGCTCACACTGCAGGACTGCATGATCTCTTGCCATATCAAGGTTCAGCTCACACTGCAGGACTGCATGATCATTGCAATATCAAGATTCAGCTCACACTGCAGGACTGCAGGATCACTTGCAATATCAAGGTTCTGCTCACACTGCAGGACTGCAGGATCACTTGCAATATCAAGGTTCAGCTCACACTGCAGGACTGCAGGATCACTTGCAATATCAAGGTTCAGCTCACACTGCAGGACTGCAGAATCACTTGCAATATAAAGGTTTTTCGGGAGTGTGGCAAGAGTGTTTCTGGTGTGAAGTTGCTGCCCGTTTTCTGATTCCAGTGTTTTTTTTCTGTCTACTGCAGAAGGGAGGAGCAAGGCCTTCAAAACACCCTGCCAGACACGGAGTGTCGCGGAGTGTGGCAGGAGTGTTTCTCGTGTTCCTTGTGGGACGCGTGGACGATGGACAAAAGATCTGGCATACCCCTGACGTGTGCACAGGTGAAACGGAGCAACAGTGTTGCGCACCATGTGCTGCAGCCAGTGGGAAAAGAGGCAAGCGACAGGACTCATGAAGTGAGTGAAGGGGTTGAATCGGGAGGGATGGTGGCTTTTGATTATGGAGACTGATTATCCAGTAGCCAGCCCTGCTTTACCGTGATTGTGGAGCTCTTTCAAAATGGAGAGCGAACACTAGCGACATGTGCGCCACCACCAGCCGTTTGGGGCCAGTTGTAGCCAGCACAGAAATAACAGCAGCACTCAATATAGGCGCTAGACCCCTCCAAAAAAGTTGACATCACTCCATTGAGGAGTGCAGATAAACAGGTTAAACTGAGAGTCCTCGCTGGGGGCGCTGGCAAGCCGCAGGTAGAGAAACCGGGCGGAATAGAGTTCAATCTGGGGTTGCGAGACAAGGGCTTTCTAAACAGAAATATGCCTGCAGAGAGAGATTTGGTCAGAAACTTGTGGCTACCGGGGGTAGTAGGCATCACCCAGCTCCCAAATGCAATCCAGCCGCTGAAACTGTTAGCTTGGAGAATTGTAGAAAGGGTGGGAAACCGACTGCTGAAAGGAAGGCGGTTCAAAGAAAGCCAAACACCAACCTCGACAAGAGACATAGCGGCAAGCCCTCATGCACATCTGATGGCCCTGATAAGTCGCTGAAGCTGTCCACTCACTTATGGCCTGAATCGATTGACACAGGATACGTCATAGCCAGAGGCTCAAGCATGGAAGAGATCCTCAAAGAAAGATCAACCAGCCCACGGGACGTGAACCCGGATGTCTCACAACTGAGCAAGTTGAACTTACCACCTTACAGAGAGAAGATGGACGTAGCGGTCCCCAAGTCCAATCCACTGGGGTCAACCGCACCTTGGAGAGATACATCAAACACTTATGCCCAGTGTGAATCTGGTGGAGAAGACACGTGGGAAGCTACTGGCGGAATCCGCCCACAAGGTGAGAGTACCGAGAATAATTCAAATAAAAATTGACGCAACTGAATTGCTGTAGCAGATCAAGTGATTAGAGACTTAGAGCTACTAAATGCAAAGATGGCATTGATCTCGGACCCCGATAACATTGAGAAACAAACAACTATGGCGAGGGGGCAGGCCGGAAGGGTGGGGTGGGGTTTGCCCACGACATAACCAGTGGGGGTCTTAGACTGGATGAGTGAGAATGGAGCCGACGAGAGGGCGACAGATAGAATGATCACGCCAGATCGCGTAAAGCTTGCGGGGAAACGCAGAAGAAATGAAAATAGCTCAAAAAGTTACTTTTGCTATTCACAGAAAAGGCTCAAAAGCTCAAGGATGCAAGAGAGCATAGATAACCACAAGCCAGTGGACAGCAATGTGGAGAAATCACGGCCAATTGCCCATTCAGCAACGGAAGACTCATCCTCTTCCTCGGAAACTGAGCCCGAAAGGCCGCCAGTGATGAAACCAAAGCGTCAGGCAACAAAAGACATGACATGGAGTGAGAGAAAAGGAAATCCATCAATAGCTGTGATCATTGAAAAGGTGGCAAACGAACTAAGACCTAACTTGATGTCGCAACGTCAATTGCAGTGGCTCCATTGACAAAACTCTTCGAACAACTGAATGAAAATGATCGAGATCAAAGCACACTGATAGCTTTGCTAAACACAAAAATCACTAAACTGGAGATGAATCTAGTCGAAATGGCTGGTCAAAATGCAGCTATATGGAGCAAGAATGATCTCTCGGTGGCAGGGCTGAAAGAAGCCTTGAAAAATAACTGTGACGACAAGAAATTACTGGATGGGAGAGTAAACATGGAGAGAAACACTGCAGAAATATGGCTCAACCAAATATTTAATCGGCAGATGCATATAGATCGAATTGAGCCGAGGTGTGGCAGTCCTTGTGGCGTGAGTATGCCAGAAAAAGCAAATGAGCCGAGGAAGACGAACAAGAAGAAAATAAGTGTAAACGACACAGGCATCGACCTCTAATAAGAAGAATGACAATCTACTGAAACAGGGGAAAAGTAAAAAAAAACTAAAAACATGCCGTCCCAAAAGAAGAAAAATGCATGGAATGCATCCAATTTCTTCAGGAATATAAAATCTCTGAACGTCACGATTAACAACACAGAACAAAATCCAGAACAAAATCTTAATAACTCAGCTGATGGAAAAAAGAGAAATAAGAAATTGGAGAATAGAGAGGGGACAGAAAAGGATGAGCTGAAGAACCCCATTGCAGTAACAAGTGATGACGAGAGCAGTGTAGACTTGATGAATATGTCTACAGACAGTATCTCAGCCGAATAGTTTGAAGAGGAAGAAAACTTGGGTGAAGTGGGGAAGCCAGGAAAGGAGAATTCAATAAACGCGTCCAGAAGTCGCATCGAATCTGCAAAGGACATTGAAGCTGAGAAGCAACCCGCGTTTGCCATGCCTGACCCAAATGTCGCCATCGCCAAACAAAAATATTGAAGCTAACTCCAGGGAAAAGAAGACATACAGTGGTAAAAGAGTCTTATATACCATCGAAGAGAAGCTAAAAGAAAGTTTAAACAACAATTACATTGAACAACTTGCGAAGGCCAACAAATGATCTCCCTCAGGAATTGAGAAGGCTTCAATGGGCAGGAAAGAGATAGCAAGCAAGGAACAGCAAAAAGAAACTCTGAAAGTGCCTGTAAGGTCGGAGCCTGCAGAACATAGCAGATGCAGAGTGGACCACGATAAGACCTATATTGGCCAACTCCATGATAAACAGGCGATGCAGTCTGAAGGGAAGACCTATAGACTTCTTGTGGAACAGCTCAAACCAAGAAAAGGCGAACCATTATTAAATAGAAGCCTCCTGATGCAGTTATTTCACTTTATTCCTGTATTGAGAGCCGTAAAAACAATGGCAATAAAGCGAGTCGAACTCTTGGATGATGATAATCGCGATAGAGTGTTGCTGCACATCGATTCTACAAAGACAGTACAACTTGTAATGATGTGTGAGCGAAAGCTATTGGAAGCAGGATTTCAAGTATACAAAATAGACAACTTTCTGAAAGATTCAGAAATGCCTGAGGTTAAGCCCCTACTCAAAAAGCGAGTGAACTTGAGTGATAAAGAAGTCAAGATCGTTCAAACGACCCAGGAAAGATCAAATAGTGGGCGAACATACGCCGACGTAGAGGAGAAGGAGACCGTGGAGGGCATCACTGCCCTATATGCTGAGTTGAAAAGGAAAAAAATAAAAATCACGGTTGAGAATCATAAGGTAAATCCAACCGAAGAAGGTAGTCCAGAGGTTATGAGTCCGAGAAATAAAGAAGACGACACTTGGTCCTGGGTAGCAAAGTCCTTAAACGAGACTAGGAGAAGCTAATGCCAAGAGCCTGTAAAACAGCTACTACTCGCCTCATGGAACACCAGAGGTTTCTCTCACCTAGTGAATACATTTGTAAAAGAGCTAAGGTCCTACAATATTATGGGGCTGATTCATGGAATTTGTGCGCCGAAAAACGGGGATTTGTGTGCCATTCTGCCCATTCTGTGTGCCATTGTTTAACAAATGGGGATTTGCGGGCAGAATGACGCACAATCCCTGTTTTTCGGCTCACAAATTCCATGAATCAGCCCCTATATGTCTGCAAGAGACATGGATGTCCAAATGCCCGTGCATCGACGGATTTGAAATAGTCCTGAACACTCCTGTTCAAGTAAAGGTAGGCCGATGTCCAGTCAACTAATTTTGATAAATCAGAAAAGTGGGTTTGGTATAAAATCCTGGCACAACCACTCCCCATATATGCAGAGTGCGACCTTAGAGGCAACTGTGAATAAGAAATCAGGACAAAAGTCAGTACAGATTATCAACATATACTGGCACCATCAGGCGGTGGTCAGACAACATTTCATAGATGAAATACTGGACCATATTGACTCTATACTGATTGAAAATATTAAGCCATACATAGTACTGTGTGGAGACTTGACTATCCAACTAATTGAGTTAACATCCCACTCAGCCAAGGCGTGGTCGGGGACGTGGCCGTGGTGACCAGGGAGTAGGGGGACTCCACGGTGTCCAGGGCGGCCACAGAGGGGGAAGAGGCAGGGGTGCGCCACTTGAGCACAATGTTGTGCCATGTGTCGGTGCAGTCATGCCACCACCCCCTGTGGTTCCGGGGGATGCAGCTCCTGCATCGGGCACTGGCACCCATTTGACCAGGCAGTCCATTCCATCGACTGCCACGGGCCCAAGGGTAGTGGTAGCTGCAGGTGCAGCTGTGGACACTGCCACCCAGGCTCTGGGTCTGCCAGCGCAGGCTGCGTTGGCACTTGAGGAGCCCTTGGTAGATCTCCAACAGGCCAGGAGGGAAACCATAGGGGCAGGCCGGGCTGCTCAGACCAAGACACGTGTCCCTGGGGCAGTCATGTCATCTGCTGCCCCGAACAGCCGGGTGTTGGCAAGTGCAGGGGCAGATGCACCCAACAGCACCCCGGTTGTGAGTCTGCCAACCAGGACCGTTGTGGTCAATGACCCTGCCACAGCTGATGTTGCTGCGCAGGTTCCATTAGTGGGCACCCAGCTGCCACTGACACAAGTCAGGCCTTTGGTCATCCCTCCACCTGCCACTCCCTTGGCTCAATCCACCGAACCCACTGGCCATACTGGTCAGGGCGGCATTAGCCAGCCAGGGTCTGCACCACAGTCCAAGAGGAGGAAGGTTGCACCTGCAGCACAGGCTGGGACCCCACACACAGCCACAACCTCCTGCACATCGAGGAAGAAGCCTTTCTGTAAGCAGGAACTGGACTTCCTCATGGACTACGTGCGGGGCCACAGCCGTGACATGCTAGTGGGTGCCAATAGTCAGACTACGGCTGCCCAACGTGACACCCACTGGAAGCATGTTGCGGAACATGTCAGTTCATTCGGCCATGAGGTGCGCACGGCACAAGAGTGCAAAAAGCGTTGGAATGACATCAAACGCAGCACTAAGGCTAAGCGTGCCTCTAATTACAACTTGACTCTGGTGACTGGCGGTGGGCCTGCACCAGAGGAGGAAGAGCTCACTCAGCATGAGGCTCTCGTTGCGGAGTTCATACCACCTGAATTGGTCAAAGGAGTGGGAGAGATGATGGACTTTGATGCCCAGTCCAGTGAGTGTTGATGCGTGTTTGTTGAGGACGTGTGTGTTTCACTTGTGGGATGTGTTGTGAATGATTGCCACTACATGTGACGTGTACATGGTTCTGATGTGTAAGTAATGCAATGCTTCCGTGATGCATGTCTGCTCTGCTGTCCGCATCACCACTATTGCACCCTACTAACATGCTGGTTACAAGTATGCCCCTCCGGTCCATGTTCCAGCTCTCTGGCCCTTCTGCATGTGGCGTGGGGTGACCTTTCTCTCAGCCCAGGCACAATGTCATTGCATGACTGACGTGCATGTCTCCTCTGCCTGCATGCAGGCACTCCATGTAGGCATGCTCCCTTGCCCCTCCTCCGCCACTCTGCACCCCAGTTCCACCTTTGCACTGGTCTGCTTCAATCTTGCCAATGTGTACTTTCCTGTTCATGCGTCCTGTGTAGATGCTAACTTCCAGCGTACAATCTACCAGACACATGCCGTGTGGTACAGCCTTAGTACTTGATGCAGGGTATCTCACTTGTACTGTGCATAGGTCAGATGTCCCGCAGGGACATGAGTGCCCATTCATGCTCTATGTGCATTGCACGCATGCCCCTATGTGTCCTTGACTGGATGATCACTGTAATACAAATCCTGGGTGACATACATTGCATGGCATCTCATCAGCCTTCCCATGTCAACTGTGGGTCAGTAATGCATTGCACACATGTTTAGGGTCTGACAATCTGTGTGGCTCACAATCCCAGCCTGTTCAATGCCCAATGACTCTGTCCAACTGTTGTTGTGTCTTCTTCACACGTGGGCGGCCTCCAGAGTTTTCATCATGTGTCCTGCTTACTGTCCCATCATCATTTGCAGTGTTGTCACTTGAATCACATTAAGCTGTTGATACCAGTCAACACTGCCTGTCAATACACAGGTGTATGGTCAGCCTTTTGATACCATGCCAGGCATCCCTGCTTTTGTACTGGGGTGGAGGGGTGCTTGGCTTCTAGATATGGTACACATTGAATGCACAATGCGCGTGATGCCTGAATTTGACCTTGCACTGCCTTCACATTTCCTGGCACACACCATGGAGTCCTTGTACATGTAGGTAGTGAGTGGCGTACACATTTTCTGCACTGCATAGACCCACTTCCATGGAAACTGCCACCTTTCAACAGGTCTGATCACAGAAGCAATTCAAAGTTGACCCAGCATGCATGCCAGGTTATATGTTGTGTGTCACATGTCTGCCTGATGCGTTTGTTGTCGGTGTGTGTGTGTGTTGTGTGCTTCTGACATGTGTAGTGACCTTGTTTCTCTCTATTTTTCAGGTGATGATGCAATGGAGGTGGAGGATGGTGTTGTCATGCCAGACAGAGGGTTGTTACCACTACATGAACCCGGCACAAGTGGGGGTCATGGGGTGGTAGGCCACGAAAACCCCCAAGTGCTACAGTCCATCTTGTCTCTGGCTGCCTATGCGTCCAGCCTTGATGACGACTCTGACGTCCATGTTGAGTTGGATGAGCATCAAGTCCATGTGTCAGGGGTGAGTGATTCTGATGTGGACACTCCTCTGTCTGCGACACCTGCACTGAGGGATCAGACAGTCTTGGTTCCTCCGCCAGTGGTGCATCGGGACGCAGGGTCACCCTCCACACCAGTCACTGATATGCCTGGGACATCACGTTGATGGGGGCATGTAGTCGTGCAGCCGGGGGCGGTGCCAACACAGCGAGGACCCTCGGTCCTTGAGTCCCGCAGGGGTCAAGCCCAGCAACGCGGTCGCCGCGCGCAACTGCAGTATACTGAGTGGGAGCAAGACATGACTGCGAATTCAGAACAGCAGGGGGCAGCAATGGAGAACATCGCTGAGCGCATGGAGCGTGTGGCCCGATCTGTGCTCCCCCCTGCTAGGCAGGTGCTTCTCCAGCAGCAGGCGGCACGGTCCACGGCCCGCTCGCTCAGGCTGGGCATGGCGGCCTCAGACAGGGCACGCCAGGCTGAAATGTCGTCGCTGCGTCAAGCAATTGCTGCTCACGCAGAGGCGCACATGGATGCCCTGAGAGAGGAGTATGCTTCCCTCAAATCCACTCTGGGTGTCCTTATGATGTCCCAGAGGCAGCGGGCAGAGGAGAGGTTTGCACAGCTTGAGCGTACCATCTCGGCTGAGCTACAGGCTTGCCGGGAGGTGCAGCGGTTGTCCAGCCAGGCCTCGCAGGAAGAACTCCGTGTTACACGTGCTACCTTGCAAGAGGAAGCACGTGTATCACGTGAGGTTCTGCATGCAGACCTACGTCACATCGCCACACAGAACCAGGCTCACCCGTCCGGCAGACTTGCTGCCGACGAGGGGCAAGCTGTGGCTAGGCGTGGCCAGGCTACTGTGCCACGTCCTCCTTTCCAGGAAGAGCCAGACTCGGACGACATCTATCTCCCACATAGGTCGGGCTGTGCAGGCGTTGAGCCCATGGAGGTTTTTTTTTTGGCTCAGCATCATCGCATGTGGGTGTTGAGCAGCACCCTGTACCTCCCCCCTCATGGGTGCCTCCTCTCCCCCCCGGGTCGTATGTGGCCATTTTTCATTTTTCTTTTAGTTTAGTTAGTTAAGTTTCTGTTTGATAGTTAGTTTAATTAGGTAATGTAGGTTTTTCATAGTTAGTGTAATTAGTTAATATAGTTTAAAATTACTTGTCTATTGTGCTTTCATGTGACGGTGCGGTGCTTTGTGGCTTTTGAAGGCATCCACTGTCTGTTCCAGCTGGGCCCTTCAGGCTTGTCTTGTGTATATGTTTGCTGCTTGGGGTCCTTGACTCACATATGCCACTCCTGCCTCCCTTATCCATGGGCTCGCAAGGATGGTTCGGTGTGAGAACCTATTACACAAGGGCTTTGGACAGTCATATCTGTGGCATGTCTGGTGCTGTGTGACTTGTGTTGACACCCCTAGTGGGGATGATTGCGGTGTTATTGTCCACTGTTCAGCTTTTGCTAGATGGGGTGTTTCATGATTAATGTGTACATTCATTGCTATGCATTGTGTAGTATGTTTCTTATCTTTACTGTACACGTGCTTGTTGCAATTCATGCCATAGATAGTGTGTTCCACACTTTTGATGTGAAAGACGGACTGATGGTGTGATTTCTCATGTAAGTCTTTGACATGGTCCAGTAATGAGATGCCTGAAGACACACACACAGATGACTTTAAAGCATTAATCATGTGTTTCATGCCCTTTCTGCAGGGGGATGAGCCTCCAGAGCACCTTTGCCAGCAGACATGGCCCATTGGACGTCTGAATTCTGGACACGTTTGTTGGTGCCCACATGCACATGTGTGCACAAGCAGAGGCACAGGGATTGCAGACCTACATCCTAGAACTGCTGACGTGTTCCAAGGAACTCCAGGCAAGGTGAGCAGCAGAGAGGGGCCACAACACAGCAAAGCTTGCACCAGGCGAGTTGCACATGCAGGCTTAGTCATAGCACTGAGAGTGAGCTTGGACGAATATTGGTGTTGAAGCACACAATGCAGCTCAGATGTGTTGGTGGACTGATGGCAGTTGATTTTAAGGTTGTCTGGGACACCTGCAGGGGCAGTGGCACATACCCTCCGGTACACCAAGATACATTAAGGCACTTGTATCAACCATGTAGCCTTCCGAGACATGGAAAGGGGCAGCTCAAAGGGACATACAGCAAGGGACATACTCGGGTGCAGTGCATTTCATTTCCATGTACATTTTGATACATGCACTGCCAACTTTGTTTCGGTCATGGTGGAACACGACTTGTTCTGAAGTCATGCCTTGCTATATAGGTCTGTCTGCTTACCCAGGGAACATTGCATGTTGTGTGAATTGTGACACATTGGTGTTCCATTTGCCACGCACCCACCGGCGGCTGACTTACTGCATTGACTGTGTATGACCCATCACAGGGGTAATGTTATATATGGGTACGAAGCATCTACACCAGATTGTCTGTTTGTAGAGTAGTTTGTTGCTATGGGGCATGTTTGGTGGTGTGTTTTTGTGTAATGGGCACGTACAGATTATTAACTGTGGCTCTCTTTGCAACATTGCAGTGCTCCTGTACCCGGACCTGAGAGTGCGCAGGCAGGAGGCCAGCACTCAAAACTAGAGCTAAGTGTCTTGTTGTTTTTCTTTCAAACTGCTCTGCATAGGCTTGCTGGGGGGTGCACTAATGCATGGATGAATGTGTAATTCAATTTGGTATGTTTGTTTTCCCCTAATCACCCGGAGTCCTATCCAATTTTAAACCCTGTACCCTCTACCCGGTGTTCCTGCTTCCCGTACCTATCCAAGCAACGTTCCCTAACCCTCTTTCCCCGCTGGGGTTGCGGATGCCTGTGTAAGCCCCAAAGTTGCAGGCGCCAAAACCCTAGAGGGGGTGGTTGGTTCGTGCCACTCCTAAGCCTGGACTACAGAAGGCCATGACAATGATGTCCAAGTTTGTTCAGATTGTGTATGTGTTCATGCAGGTAGTACATTTTCGTGCATTCACTACTTTAATGTGTCATTCCTCCTCCCCTCTCCTGCCACCCATTCCAGTTATCCAGTGTGCCAACACCTGTCCCGACTGCATATCCCTGACCCTCCTTCCCCACCAGGGTCTCAGAGGCCTGTGTGAGTTTGACCTTGCAGGCACCCGGGACATGGTGGGGTTGGTTGTTTCGTGCCACTCCTGCGCCTGTACACGGGAGCTGTGACAGTACACATCCGTTCGTGGTGCATCATTCTATGTTATGTACCACACATGTTTCACATCCTGTCGTGACATTGTTTTACTGTGCTACCTTGGTTGTTACATCATTGTGGTAGTACTTGGCCTTTGTGAGGTACTGCTACATCAAGTCATCTACTGGAGGGTGTTCTGGTTCGTTTTTCTGGCTTGGGTTTTGTGATTTTGCAAATGAAGGTGGACTCTGAGGGTGCAGGCACCTTTTTACACACAAGGTGGGAGATGGTGACGAAGGGGAAGGGTGATCCTGTGGCCAGGTGAAATTGAGGGTTGATGGCTCCATGTCCCAGGTGCAGTTGTTCAGTGGGTCATGGTCATTTGTGAGGGGGGGGATTGTTGTTGATAGTTGCCTTGCCCTGCAGTGTGATGGGAACCCTGACATTGTAATGGTGGTATCCTATGTACATGTTGTGTTCTGCTGATCAATGCCTGTTCATGTGTTGTGTTGTGTTTACCTTTCAGGTGTGAGGGGATAGTTGTGGTTTGATATGCTGGGGTGTACACATGGTGAAGGTTCACATGTGATGTGTAGAGGACACTGATGGTCACTTGATTGCACATGCATATGTTGAGTGCATGTCCTTACTGACCCACACACTTGCATTATGATGCACTACATGTACAACCACCCTTGCATATCCATGTGTACACTCTGTTTGCCTTCTGGTGCCCACTGTGTCCCTGCAGCACATGTTCTGTGACCAATTATGGATCCTGTACATGCCTAATTTGCTTTTTGATGTGGTCTGTCGCTTAGATGTGATGCTCAGGGTGTGCATCACACACAATGGCTGTTCACTGTGCTGTGCGCTGAGCAGTGTGTTGCAGGAGTTGGACACAGCAAACAGAAGCTGCAGTGTTGATTTTGCAATGCACAATGTGCATGTAGACTGGCATTCATTGTTATGTTACGTCTACAACTTTTGTAATGCATTTGGAAATGACTTATTTTGGGTGGGAGGTTGTTGGTCAGTCATTTCATCTGATTCCATGTCAGGCATCATTGTCTGATGCCACTGTACATTTTTGACATGGCAATGTGTACCTTATTGGTACTGTGTTGGTGTATGGGTATTGCTTGCCATGTCATGTTGTGGTTTGGGAGGGTTTGAGTGACATAACAGTGATGGCCATGGCCTGTTTTGAAGGTGTGTGTGATTCACACCTTGCATGTCAGGGTCATCCACTTCTCAAAGCAACTAGCTGGGGGTAGATCTCTCTCCGCGGCAGGGGCCTCCGTCTGGAACAGCCTTCCTGTCTCACTGGAACTTGAGGAGAACCATCTCCGGTTCCAGAAGCAGCTCAAGACCTTCCTCTTTGCTTCTGCTTTCTCTCTGCCTCTCCCTTGCAAAATTCTTCACTGGAACTGCACTGAATCTGCAACTGGGCCACTCTCACCGACCTCGGCCCCTGGCCCAGCCACTCTCCACTTGCACTGCCTCCCTGGCAACCCCTGCACTGCGGGACTGTCTCTCTATCCCTACAGCCCCCCCTTCCCAGCACTTGTCTGCACTTACCTTTGCAGTTGCCACCAGCTGGCCTATTTTTTTTTTTTTAGTCTACTTACCCTGTACTGCACTCCCCCCCTCCCCTTCCCCTTGCACTTTTCCCTTCCCCCTACCCCTGCACTTGCACAATCTAAATGACACCTGGCCTAGTAGTATCGTTGTCTGTCTTCCTTTGTTCCCCCCTCCCTGCCTCATCGCACCTTGAAATACTTGTGTATAGGCACGTTACAAATGCCATATCATGCCATGTCATATGTGTGCCTTTTGGTCACACAGGATAGCTTGTGTTTAAGTAGCTAGGGATGCAGACAATGTGGCACTTCCATGGCAACTATCTCAGGGTGGTAGGGTTGTGACAGTTGTCTCTTTGTCATCATCGATTGTCACCTGGTATGTGCACTCCGCAAGGGTGGGAGTTTAGGTGAAAAATGTGGCCACAAGCTGGGTCCGGGCTTCCTCGCCACGTGCCCTGTCCCCTCCCATGGGCAGCGCCTGTGCCTGTGGTTGGGGATGTGGGGGCACCACCATGTCCACCGGTACGCCCTGCCGTGTTGCAACATTGTGCAGGACACATACTGCCACAATGATCCTGCACACTACTGGGGGTGCATAGAGTAGCTGCCCGCCAGAGCGGTCAAGGGAGTGGAAACGTTACTTGAGCACTCCGAATGTGCGCTCCACTATGGCCCTGGTTGCAATATGGGCGGCGTTGTATCTTACCTGGGGTGGTGTGGTGGGGTTCCGGATTGGTGTCATCATGTGGTTGCTCAGAGGATAGGCACTGTCCGCTGGGGAGGTGTAAATGGTTGTGATTATTGGGGTTTGTGTATTTGTGTGTGTGTGTGTGACATGCATGCATGTGCAAGGGCATTTGTACTCACCTAGGAGCCATGTGTCGCCATGCTGCCCAGCTTCCAGGGCCCGGCTCAGGGCGGACATTCTGTATATGAAACTGTCATGGGTGGAGCCAGGGTAGTTTGCATAGACAGAGGTGATGATTCCCTTTGCATCGCATACCACCTGTACATTGATGGAATGCCAGTGCTTGCGGTTTCGGTAGATGTGCTCAGTCCCCCACACGTAGGGCCACATGGGTGCAATCTATGGCACCGAGCACTTTGGGGAAGTGTGCCACCCTGAAAAAATCCAGGACAACGGCCTGCCTTTCTGCGGGTGTTCTGGGCATGTATATGTGCCTGCGGACTGAGGGGCACACTGTCATGATTGCCAGTACCTGGTGTAGGCAGCGTGACTGCGTGGCCTGTGAGACCCCCCCACTATGGCAGTAGTCCACTGAAATGACCCAGTGGCCAAAAAATGCAGGACATTGAGCACCTTCTCCAAGAGGCTCAATGCTTGGGAGCAAAGGGTGGGGGATGTAAGGTCCTCTTCCCACTCCCTGACCAGGTCTAGGATGATATGGGGTGGAAACCTATACCTGCCGTAGACCTGGTCGTCAGGCATCCCAAAAAGGCTTGTCCGTGGTGCGAAAATGCGTGCTCTGGCTATTCTCCTCCTGCGGTGTCCCACGATTAGTGCTGCGACAAATGGGCATTCATCGTAGTTGTATATACGTGTTTGTTGTTTGCGCGCACTTTTATACTGTGCGCGTGGACGCTTCCGCCTGCCTTCTTGTGGCGGACGCATTGACGCCTGTGTGCGTCTTTTGCCGTGCGCGGGTTTCCCATATTCAAATCCATGAATACGGGTTGTTCGCATGTGTGTGGGCGTTCCGTGTAGTTCCCTGCAGTACTTCCCCAGTTACGCCTTCTTTTTCACGCGTTATTCCCCATTCCGCGTGTTACGCCCACTGTTCCGCCCACTTTGGTTGTGTGCGCCGCGCTATGTGCGCTTTTGCTGTGCGCGTAGCGCACGCCGTGTGTGCCCGCGTGCGCCATGGCAGGATTTGGCGCACAGACAGCGGGAAACACGCACAGCGTCTTCCTTGAATCGCACGCGTGCGCGTGCGCTGGGTTTCTCACGCTTGCGCCACCTTGCGCCTGCTTGCGCTGGGATTTTCGGTGCACGTTTGCTCCATGAATCGACCCCATAGTTCTACGCTGCACTGAATTGAGAGACCTAAGAACGAACTACCTAAGCCAAGAGTTGGGAAAAGCCACGACCTATAGTAGCGAGGAGTGGTGGATAAGAATGCACAGCAGCGAATGTAAAAATCTAACAATAGCTCTAGCACTGTACACTGAACAGCTATACAAGAGGCTGCTGTAGCTTAAGTAATGAACCTGGGGGAACAAATAGAATGAAAGCAATGTGATAAGTAACATGAAATGATATCTATCAATGTGCAGATTTTCGTTGTTGTATCCTTTTTTTAATGTTTGTAATAAAATAAAGACATTTTTTTTAAACCAAGGTTCTTCTCACACTACAGGACTGCAGGATCTCTTGCAACATCAACGTTCAGCTCACACTGCAGGACTGAAGGATCACCTGCAATATCAAAGTTCAGCTCACACTGCAGGACTGCAGGATCACTTGCAATTTCAAGATTGAGCTCACACTACAGGACTGCATGATAAACCCCATACTGCAGGATCACTTGCAACATCAAGGTTCAGCTCACACTGCAGGACTGCAGGATATCTTGCAACATCAACGTTCAGCTCACACTGCAGGACTGAAGGATCACCTGCAATATCAAAGTTCAGCTCACACTGCAGGACTGCAGGATCACTTGCAATATCAATATTGAGCACACACAGCAGGACTGCAGGATCACTTGCAATATCAAGATTCAGCCCACACTGCAAGGCTGCAGGATCTTTTGCAATATCAAGGTTCAGCTCACACTGCAGGACTGCAGGATCACTTGCAATATCAAGGTTCAGCTCACACTGCAGGACTGCAGGATCTTTTGCAATATCGAGGTTCAGCTCACGCTGCAGGACTGCAGGATCACTTGCAGTATCAAGATTCAGCTCACACTGCAGGACTACAGAATCACTTGCAATATCAAGAGTCAGCCCACACTGCAGGACTGCAGGATCACTTGCAGTATCAAGGTTCAGCTCACACTGCAGGACTGCGTGAAAACTTGCAATATCAAGAGTCAGCTCACACTGCAGGACAGCACTATCACTTACAATATCAAGGTTCAGCTCACACTGCAGGACCGCAGGATCACTTGCAATATCAAGGTCCAGCTCACACTGCAGGACTGCAGGATCACTTGCAATATCAAGGTTCAGCTCACACTGCAGGACTGCAGGATCACTTGCAATATCGAGATTCAGCTCACACTGCAGGACTGTAGGATCACTTGATCCATTGCGCATCAATAAAGATCCCTGAGCGCGCCCCTTAGCTGCACAGACACATACATATATAGAAAATGCTGGACTTTGCGAGTCATTAGAACAGGTATAACATCTCTCATCACCATTGTCACATATCAGGCTTAAATACATCATTCCATGACTTTTTAGGAAATCATTCCATTGTTTGCCGAATAACACCTTATCTCTATCATAATTAACTCTTCTATTATGACAAATAAAAGAGAGCCATTGCTGGCTTTCCAGTCTTTGTGAGAATCCTCTTCCTGAGGGCTCCTAGCTCACTGTGGCCCTCCCTGCTGGGCCCTGATTGGTGGACCTGCTGGAGAGAGCAGAGATTGGCAGCAGCCCTGGAGTTCTGCAGGTGGGTTCAGGGACCACAGGAGCACAGGAATTACTCGGTAGCAGCCACTGAGACAAGCCACAGCCCCTCTACCCATCCCTGAAGACGCCAGCTTGGATCATACCTCTGTCAGCCACGTTACAGGGAACTGTCATGTGCCAGAGGCAAGGGGGGGGCACAGCAAAGGCAAGCATAGACACTGCCATTGGCAAGTGTGATAACTCACAGATACACCAGCAGAGACACTGCCAGAGAGCAGATGATCCTAGCAAGTGTGATCACTCACAGATACACCAGCAGAGACACTGCCAGAAAGCAGGTGAACCTAGCAAGTGTGATCACTCACAGATACACCAGCAGAGACACTGCCAGAGAGCAGGTGATCCTAGCAAGTGTGATCACTCACAGGTACACCAGCAGAGACACTGACAGAGAGCAGGCGAACCTAGCAAGTGTGATTACTCACACGTACACCAGCAGAGACACTGCCAAAGAGCAGGTGAACCTAGCAAGTGTGATTAATCACAGATACACCAACAGAGACACTGCCAGAGAGCAGTTGAAGCAGGCAAGTGTGATCACTCACAGATACACCAGCAGAGGCACTGCCAGAGAGCATGCGAATCTAGCAAGTGTGATCACTCACACACAGGCCAGTAGAGACAGTGCCAGAGAGCAGGTGAACCTAGCAAGTGTGATCACTCACAGATACACCAACAGAGACACTGCCAGAGAGCGGGTGATCATAACAAGTGTGATTACTCACAGATACACCAGCAGAGACACTGCCAGAGAGCAGGTGATCCTAGCGAGTGTGATCACTCACAGATACACCAGCGGAGACACTGCCAGAGAGCAGGTGAAGCAAGCAAGTGTGATCACTCACAGATACACCAGCAAAGACACTGCCAGAGAGCAGGTGATCATAGCAAGTGTGATCACTCACAGATACACCAGCAGAGACACTGACAGAGAGCAGGTGAACCTAGCAAGTGTGATCACTCACAGATACACCAGCAGAGACACTGCCAGAGAGCAGGTGAACCTAGCAAGTGTGATCACCCACGGATACACCAACAGAGACACTGCCAGAGAGCAGGTGAACCTAGCAAGTGTGATCACCCACAGATACACCAGCAGAGACACTGACAGAGAGCAGGTGAACCTAGCAAGTGTGATCACTCACAGATACACCAGCAGAGACAGTTCCCAGGATCGCTGATAGAGGTCCCCACAGGAGATCATATGGAGGCTAAATGCTGCAGTTCCCAAGATCACCGATAGAGGTCCCCACAGGAGATCATATGGAGACTAAAGGCTGCAGCTCCGAGGATCGCCTGCAGAGGTCCCCACAGGAGATCAGGTGGAGACTTAAGGATGCAGTACCCAGGGATCGCCGATAGAGGTCCCCACAGGAGATCATATGGAGACTAAATGCTGCAGTTCCCAGGATAGCCTGCAGAGGTCGCCACAGGAGATCATATGGAGACTAAATACTGCAGTTCCCAGGATCGCCTGCAGAGGTCCCACAGGAGATCATATGGAGACTAAAGGCTGCAGTTCCCAGGACCGGCTGCAGAGGTCCCCACAGGAGATCAGATGGAGAGTAAATGCTGCAGTTCCCAGGATCGCCAATAGAGGTCCCCACAGGAGATCACATGGAGACTAAATGCTGCAGTTCCCAGGGTCGCCAATAGAGGGGTCCCCACAGGTGCTCACATGGACAGTAAATGCTGCAGTTCCCAGGACCGCCGATAGAGGTCCCCACAGGAGATCATATGGAGACTAAATGCTGCAGTTCCCAGGATTGCCGATAGATGTCCCCACAGGAGATCATATGGAGACTAGAGGCTGCAGTTCCCAGGATCGCCGATAGAGGTCCCCACAGGAGATCATATGGAGACTAAATGCTGCAGTTCCGGGGATCGCCTGCAGAGGTCCCCACAGGAGATCATATGGAGACTAAATGCTGCAGTTCCCAGGATTGCCGATAGAGGTCCCCACAGGAGATCATGTAGAGACTAAAGGCTGCAGTTCCCAGGATCGCCTGCAGAGGTCCCCACAGGAGATCATATGGAGACTAAAGGCTGCGGTGTGGTGTCGCCACTCTCATCTTGTTAAGAGGATAAGTCCTCTTTCTGTGTTTGTTTATCCGTGGGCTGCGACCCACGTGTTGGGAGGCGAGGTTACCGCCCGGGAGTTTGTACATGTTGGAGAGCAGTCTAATAAAGACGTGTTGCACCCCAGCTCCGGTGTCGGCCTCGTTACTGTATGGGTGAACGAGCAACTGACGATAGAGTGTGAGGAGTTCCACGCAGTAAGATATTACACTGGCGACGGGGCAGACACGAGGTCCCACCGTGCCTGCCATCTCCGGTCCACCGTTCTCGGGTGTACTGCTTGACACCACTAGAAGCACGGGACCCCACCTGCTAAGGAGGTCAGTTACTGTCGGTGGAGCGCGAAGTCTCCCCACCAGCCTCCCTCCGGCGCGAGTGCCTCTCGAGCTCTGACGCATTACAAGCCCGCGGGTGGAGCAGCTGCGACAGCTCCTCGCGTGGCAGATTTTCCGGGCGGTGGAGAACGAAGTCTCCCTCCAACGGCAACGTCTGAGTGGCCCGGCCCGCGCACACTAATACACCAGCGAGCAGAGCAGAGACTACCTGCTCGCGCATTCCGGGCGGTAGAGGAGCACTGGCCTCCCGCTGACGGCAACGAGTTAAGACGAGCAGTGGAGGCGCGGACCTCCTGCTCCAACAAGACACGCCAAGGGGCAAGTACAAACTCTCTCTTCCCCCCCCCTCAAGACCCAACAAGGCACATTGCACACAAGGCCTCATAGGCCCGCCAACACGCGGCACAGCGCCCATCCCCCTCCCACCATTTGGTGCTCAAATCTGCAGAACCGAGCAGGAACAGGCCCGCAAGCCGCTCACCAGCCAGCACAGCACCCTCTTCTGGCACCAGGGCTCCACCGCGCCAAGACAAAGAAACTCCCATCTACCACATCCAAAGGATATGCCAGAGCAACGTTCGGCTCATGAGCAACTCAGAGGAAGAATCGCTAACAGTCCCAGTGACTCCAGTCAATACAGGACACCGAACAATGACAGACAGCCTGTTAACTCAGCTGCCAGCAAATTTCGACCTCACTGACACCGGCACCCTTGGATCAAGGTGGAAGAGGTGGCTGAGAGACTTCGAAGTGTGCTTGAAAGCGGCAGGTACATTAGATCATGAACAGAAACTCAACCTCTTAAACCATGCCGTAGGACCAAATGTGCGAGACATCCTTGAGGAAATACCCGAAAGCAACATAGACACCTATACTAAGCTGAAAACAACACTCACGGAGTACTTCACACCGCACACAAATGTGGACTATGAACGACACATGTTCCACACTACCAAACAAAACAAAGGCGAAACCATAGACGCATTCGTCATGAGACTCTGAGCAAAAATGAAACACTGTGATTTCAATAACTACTCCAATGAGGAGGCCCTCAGATCACAAATCATAGTGGGTTGTGAAAGCTGCGATTTCCGCAAACGACTGCTGCAGCAGCCTCGCACCCTAGATGAAATCCTGCGTCTCGCGCGATCTGATGCTGCCCTCGCCGCACAAGTTGAAGGTTTGGACGACATAAAGATCACCCATGGAAAGCACGAGAGCCTCAACAAACTTGAGGGGACGGCAAGAAACAGTGACCCTTTCTGCTACCGGTGTGGACATGAATACCCCCACGAAAGAACATGCCCCGCAATGGGTCAGAACTGCTCTGCCTGTGGAGGAGAAAACCACTACAAGGCTGTGTGTCTGATTTTCCGCAGCAAGATGAGAGGGGCGGGAAGAAACAACAAACCCTTGATAGAACCGGAGCAAAACCAATTGGCACCCCACCACCACCGGGGATCATACCAGCCCCATGAACAAGGGCGCCACAAACACCACGACGAACAACCAGAGAGAAGGCACGACAGAAGAGAATGGAGGGAAAGCAAGACCCTACCTACAAAAACAAGAAGAAGACCCCGAAGGTATGTACGATGCCTCATTGAACAATCACAGTCTGACAGCGTGTCAAGTGCATCATCTGACGAGAGAGCTCACCAAATAGACAGACCACAGGAAACGCCACGGAAAAAGGGGTATCTGTGCGCCCTAGGAAACAGCACGGCAAAAGAACATAGCCCAATACTTTTTTTTTTTTTTTTTTTTTTTTTATTGATTTGGTTGAATTTAATCAACCTTTCAAACACAAGAAAGAAAAAAGTACAAAAATACAACATTTAACATAAATTCCAACGATCATTGTATAGAAAAGACAACATTTGGTCAATGGTCAATATAAAAAATCTTAAAAGGCAACATTTTGTATGCATTATTCACCACTTAAAAAGATTTGAGAAAGCTATAATTTGCAACATTTAATTAAAATCTCGTTTAAATTAATTGTCTAGTTTAAGACTGATGAGAAAATTAACAGCTGCTATTTGGATTGCAATGTTATTTGTGCTCAACAGGACTGGCCAGCATTCATCCTGTGAAACATTACCCAAATATTGACAATGTCTGGCAAAAGCAATTTGTCTGTTAGCACTCAGAGGTACACATTCTGTAAATAAGTGAGCCAGGGTTTCACCTTGCAAAGAGGCTTGACAAAATCTACAGATATTTTGTTCTTTACTAATTAATCTACGTTTAGCCTTGACTTCCATAGTGGCCCATAGATTAAAGCGAAGACGCATTATTCCTGCTCTATATTTTAGAGCAGGAGAGCGTACTAAGTACGCTGGGAGAGTTTTAAGTTTTTTTTGGAGGAAAGCGGGCTGGATCACTGGAACGATACATAGTAGTTAATTCACATGTGTTAATCCAGTCTGTTTGGTGGATTTTGAATTTGGCTTTTACAGGGTTCAACAGCAACAAATCGAGTGAGACGTCTGCCTTTATCATTATTTGATATACTCGTATTAGCCACTCTGAAATATATCTAGATTTTTTTACCGCAAATACAAGGCGAGAAAGCGTGTTTAGTAATACGTTTTCATTAGAGGACACCAGACATTTCCCAAAAAGTGAGCATATTCGCCAGTTATAGTGGGCTTCAAGAGAGGTTAGACCAAGCTCATATCTCATCCATGATATGGGGACACATTGAGGAAGATGAAGAATTGCACGCCAGTATTTAGCTTCCCATTGATCAAATTTGAAGGTAGAATCTACTGGAAGAGTTTCCAGGCCATATAGTAATGTGGGGACAACTTTCTTAGTCCAATAGTGCCAAGCCGGAAGAATAGAGAATTTACCATATCTATACATGATAACACGAGCTTGGGAGATGGATGTAAGTAACTTAGACTCAATCCTCTCTATCTGCCCATTTGCTTTTAACAGCCCTTCAAAAATTATGCCTAAATAGCAATAGCTGGGGACTAGACTAAGTGGGGTATTACCTATGGACCACACATATGAAGCTGGGCCTGTACGTTTGGGAGAATATTGAATGATATGGGTTTTAGACGTGTTGACAGATAATTCATTAGCTAGGACGTATTGGTGGAACGTGTCAAGAAGTCGTTGTAGCCCCACCTGGGTTCTGGATATGAGTACTAGATCATCTGCGTACATGAGTGATTGAACTTCTCGATTACACAGCCTGGGGGAATCTGATATGACAGTAGAAAATGCAAATTTGACATCATGGATGAAATAATTAAATACTGCTGAAGCTAACGAACAACCCTGTTTTAAACCACGAAAGGTCGGTATGCTGTTTGTTAGTAGACCATCAAGTGTAATACGTACTCGTATCGACGTATCATGGTGCAGTAAATGTATGATGTCGTATAAGGTCGCTGGGCAGTCATCTCTAGCGAGCTTGTTTAATAGTAGAGGACGACTCACCGAATCAAAAGCTGCATTCAGGTCAATAAAGGCCAGAAACACCTGTTGTTTTGTTTCTTGGCACTGGGCTTTGATTGCGTTCAGGGTCATGAGGTTGATGTTGGTCCCCATTCCTACCATAAAACCAGTTTGATTAGAGTCCCTAAGGTTATTAAAGCCAGTCCAGGTGTTAAATTCGGCTAGGGCCAGTTTGGTAAAGATTTTTCCTGGGGCATCTAGTAATGCAATCGGTCGATAGTTGGAAGGTATTGACCGGTCGCCTTTTTTAAAGATCGGTATTATGATAGATGATTTCCAGGATATTGGGATCATGCGATTGCGAATGATATCGCAGAAAATCCTGGACAAGATCTTGGACCATATGTCCGGGTGGCTTTTGAACATGTGGTTTGACAACCCATCTGGACCTTCGGCTCGAGATGAGCTCAATTTTTTGATTATGTCACGAATAGCCTCAACTGAGACGTTTAAATTCCAGCTGGATGCTGGCGCCGGCAAGTAGGTGACATGGTTGTAACAGGGGTCATCATATAATATTAAGAAATGCTTAATCCACATGTGTTCAGCAACCCCATTCAATTGAGCATCTGCTTGCTGGTGACAAGTCTGATTGTTCAAAAGCGACCACATGCCAGCTGAATTTTTGTCGCTCATGGCACTAGCCATGGCTTCGCTATCTCGTTGATATAGCAGGGACTTGCGTCCACAGATCCAATTTTTATAATGGCTTTTTGCAGATTTCAGTGCCTGCCATTTATCAACTTCAGTTGACATTAAAATTTGTCTTTTAAGCCTCCTATATTCTCTCCTTCTTGTACAGACTACTGGGTCAAATGTGTGAGGGTGTTTAATCCTATTTGACTGGGGTATATTTATGGTCTTCTCAAATGAACGTAATAGGTCGATATATTCATTACTGCTACAGTGTTGGGCCCTGTTCAGTACAAGATGTTCAAACTGATTCAGGGAGCTTGCAGTCCACTTGAGGCGTGTGCGGGAGTTGTTCACTCCCACAGTGCCATAATAATGTATGTGTCTAATTGACATTGTGGATTGCAACATGCACTGTAAAGACAAAAGGCAATGATCACTTTTTGGGTGCTCTATGATGTCAAAACAAACTACTTGTTGGAAAAGCTTGATGTCAACATAGATATAGTCTATGATACTATTTGAGAGCCCTCTGTGCCAGGTGTGGTGAGGAGGGACGTCATTTTGGACTGTACCATTCACCATGTGATAGGTCCGCTCAGCCATGATCTGCTCCCATTTACGTGCACTTTGTGTTTGTGCACCCACCTTCAAACAATTGAGGTTCAAATCACCAAGTATGATGGTATATGTGATTGTTTTGTCAAGACAGATTAAATCGAGCATATCATTTAAGCCTTCGAAAAATATATCATCCGGCATACTGAGAGGATTGCGATAGATGTTTAATAGGGCAAAAGTTGTGACTTTATTACAAATTCTCACAAGCTGGATATGTGCACCAACAGACGCCCATGCCGTAATCGAGAAACCAAATTTAATATTGACAGCCACTAGTAGACCCGATGATGGTCTACCTGCAGTCAATACTGCGGGAATTAAGGCCATTTCATAGCTGTCCCATAACGGAAATGTGGTAAGCCATACCTCTTGTAGAGCGATGAAATGATATAATAATGACATTTCTCCAAAAGAGGAATGGAGATGTTTATGCCCTCTTGTATTCCAACTGGCCACGAGAAGAGCGGTTTGGGTTTCTTCTTTTAGTGGTCAATATCGAGAATTTTCAGTGGTCCATGATGCTCTTGATTCGCTACGGGAACCCTGATATATTTTGGGGGCCATAACTGGACTATTTGGAGGCACGTGAGCAGACTCTGGTTCTTCTGCCAGCAAAAAGCCCATGTTAAATAGAATCATTTTATTTTGCCATATTAATTGATGCACTGCACCAGATGGGATCCAGAGTCTGACTATTGATAGGGATACTTCAGAAATAAATTCAACCCTATCAATATCATGCGAAGAGATGTTACATAATTCTTTTGTGTCACCAAAGATATTCAGTACACTTTGCCGATTTAGATCATATTTTTGATTGTTACCTTCTCGACATTTAAGAATTAAGGTATGGCATTGAGTATGACCTGGATTCGGTGGCCCAGAGGACCAGCGCTTGGTGTTATTGCGCGGGGACCCTTTTTTGTTGGGGGGCTTACTTTGTCCAGAAAGACTTGCCACATCAAATGCTGCATTTACAGGTGCTTGATTAGCATGATTTAAATGATCAACTGATCTTGTAGGATCACCTTGGGTTTGTGCAAAAACAGAAACCACCTTTGCAGCAAGGTATTCATCAACTTTCTTTTTTAGTTCGTCTGTCAAGGACTGCATGTTGATTTCATTTTGTTTGTGTTTATCACTTGGCAGGGGTGCAAAAGTAACCATTTTGGACTGGTTTGCAGGAATAGCCGAATTTTGTACAGGAATAAGAGTTTGCTGTGGACAAGGAAATGCAGGGATAAAGCCAGCTCCACTTTTGATTGATGGTTTAGGTGGTGCCTGTGAGAGCACTGTATGAGAAGTAATAGGGATTTGGACAGAGATGTTTTTGTCTGGGATCAATGAGGTTATGGGAATTTTTTGTAGCACACCCAAAACTTGTACCAATTGTGATAAAGGAGACAAGGGCACAGACGGGATGTTCATGATTGAGTCGGTTGGGGAGGGAGCTTGAGGAGTCTCTGCTACCTCTACCCCTCCAGAGTCCACGGGGACGGCAGTTCTTGCTTCACCCAGCTCACAAGTTACGGAAGGTGTTTGCTTGTTACTAAGAGCTTTAAAAAAGGTAGACAATGTGTTTTTTTGATGTTTGAATCCAATCATGTTTTTCGTTTTTTTTATTGGATGAATGCTATATTTTTTAATATTTTTCTTTGTTTTTTTTGACTTCTCCACTGGTAATGATTGTACATCATTCTCCACTGGTAATGGTTGTACATCATTCACCCTCTGTGTGTCTCTCACAGGATCGCAACTTGAAACCGTTGGGACTGTAGGTAGCCCACCATTTGTTTGTGGAGTCAGCTCCTTGCTGCCGTCATGCATTTCAGGCACTGAGTCCCGACCAATGATGCCTTGAATTAGTGGCAATGGACAGGGTGTCAGTGAATGAGGAGATAAATCTGTCTCCGGATTGTTGGGCAGTATGACTAGTGACAGCTCTATTTTGTCTTTATTGGACTCTAATTTTGTGAGTTGTTGCATTGAGAGCCACTGCATCAAGTCTTCAAACTGGGCGGTTTGTCGAGATACTTTGTTATCTAGTGCTTCATAAAGTTTACACAGACTGTACACAGCTGTGTTGATGGCAGTTAAAGTGGGTTGAATCATAGAAAGGGTTTGGGTAGCATTATCAACTAGATGAGGGTTATGAGTGCGCGGAGTTGGGAGAGCAAATGATTTGAGGTAAGGTAGTGCAATGTCAGGAGATAGAGCACTAATGTCATCAGGGACACTACTGATGCTTTCAGAATCACTATTACCAAGGTTTGAATCTGAGGTGCTTCCGTGAATGGAAATTATTTGAGCGTCAGATAATGAAAGCGAGAAAACAGGTGGCGATCTGGGCATGTTCGCATTATGCATCATATGGCAAGATTTAGTAGATTCAAGCATTGTGCGATCAGAAATTGGGCGGGAGGAAGTGCATCTCAAAGGAGTATGCTGTGGGGTACCAATTTTACCAACTGTTATAGGGGAAGGTGTAGAAATCATAATTGAAGGAGTGTTGGTAGGGCACTCTAATCGAGTGGTATTTATTTTGCCATTTATGTTGTCAAATGCAAAGCGAGTTTCTTTAAACAAATTTGCAGGGGTGACATTCTTAGCTGTAAAGAAGGAATGTAATGCCGCTACGGAATTCGCTGAATTGGGCGATGAAGATTGGGGCTGGGGCATCATTACCAAGGGGGTAATAGTTGGCATGTTTGATGTAAGCTTGTATGCTGTGTATGAAGTCATAATAATAAATGAAGAAAGAATAAAAAAAAATAAGAGAAAATAGTAAAGGGTACACTTAGATGAACAGAAGCCCCACTAGATACCAACAGGGGTAAAATGGAGCACACCGCTCAAACAATGTCAACAGGGTGTAAACACGAGACAGGTTACACTTTGGAGCCTCGTCTGCAATACTATGTGTAAGACAGTCCCTAGTGTGCTTTACAGATATGTACTAATGCTATTTACTAACCATTAACAAATACTGCCTCGCCACCATTCGCGCAACAGCCGCACAACAGCCAGCGGGCTTGACTCCTAAGGGCTTCACGCCGCGAGGGTGGATGGCTCGGCGTTTTAAAGTTAGAAAAGGTCACGTGATACGTCACGTGACTCACTCCGGCCCGCCTCCTCCAGGAAGTACAGGCACCAGTATCAGCAAGAGCCTCCTCACGGCTCGCAATGCTGGGTTTGGAGAAAAGTAAACGTTGCCCCTGCTAAGCACTAATCCAGTCTCCAAGTGCTACAGCGTTCGCCCCTCGGGCGGATGGCTCGGCGTTTTAAAGTTAGAAAAGGTCACGTGATACGTCACGTGACTCACTCCGGCCCGCCTCCTCCAGGAAGTACAGGCACCAGTACCAGCAAGAGCCTCCTCACGGCTCGCAATGCTGGGTTTGGAGAAAAGTAAACGTTGCCCCTGCTAAGCACTAATCCAGTCTCCAAGTGCTACAGCGTTCGCCCCTCGGGCGGATGGCTCGGCGTTTTAAAGTTAGAAAAGGTCACGTGATACGTCACGTGACTCACTCCGGCCCGCCTCCTCCAGGAAGTACAGGCACCAGTATCAGCAAGAGCCTCCTCACGGCTCGCAATGCTGGGTTTGGAGAAAAGTAAACGTTGCCCCTGCTAAGCACTAATCCAGTCTCCAAGTGCTACAGCGTTCGCCCCTCGGGCGGATGGCTCGGCGTTTTAAAGTTAGAAAAGGTCACGTGATACGTCACGTGACTCACTCCGGCCCGCCTCCTCCAGGAAGTACAGGCACCAGTACCAGCAAGAGCCTCCTCACGGCTCGCAATGCTGGGTTTGGAGAAAAGTAAACGTTGCCCCTGCTAAGCACTAATCCAGTCTCCAAGTGCTACAGCGTTCGCCCCTCGGGCGGATGGCTCGGCGTTTTAAAGTTAGAAAAGGTCACGTGATACGTCACGTGACTCACTCCGGCCCGCCTCCTCCAGGAAGTACAGGCACCAGTATCAGCAAGAGCCTCCTCACGGCTCGCAATGCTGGGTTTGGAGAAAAGTAAACGTTGCCCCTGCTAAGCACTAATCCAGTCTCCAAGTGCTACAGCGTTCAGGTGAACCAGACGGCAGCTGAATTTCTAATTGCCACAGGGGCAACCGGGAACGTAATTAGTGAGAAAGTCTATAAAAGCATACCCAACGCCCCTCACCTGCAACCAGCTCGAACACTTATCTTTCCATATGGGTCAAAGACCCCGCTGGCATGCAAAGGGTGCAAAGGGTTCTTCATGGCATCGTGTACATACAAAGAACATGAGAAAAAGATCCCCATGCATGTGCTGGAAGCAGCCACTGAGAGCGGATGCATACTGAGCTATCGAGCAGCCATAGAAATGGGACTAATTCACATATTGTATCGCCTCATGGTACACAAATATCTAGACCCCACAGCAAGCATAGACCAGGTCTTCCCAGAACTATTCAAAGGACTTGGCAAACTGAAGGATAGACAGATCGAACTCCACATTGACACCAGTGTCCCACCCATAGCCCAACACTACCGGGGAATCCCCATCAACATTCAAAAACAAGTTGAAAATGAACTGACAAAATTGTTGGAGGCAGACATCATTGAGCCGGCGGAAGGCCCCACCCCATGGGTCTCTCCCATTGTACCCGTGCCCAAAAGAGACTCCCAAGATATCCGAATATGTGTAGACATGAGGAGACCAAATGAGGCCATCCTAAGGGAACGCCACCAAGCACCTAGAATAACCGACATGGTGCATCTCTTAAACGGGGCAACCGTGTTCTCAAAATTGGATCTCAACAAAGGGTACCACTGCTGGAACTCTGCAAGAGCTCTCAATACATAACAACTTTTGCTACCCACCTAGGACTCTTCCGCTAGAAGCGACTAAGTTTTGGCGTGTCGTCCGCTGCTGAAATCTTTCAAGCAGAAATCCACAATGTCATCAAACACGTACCAAACTGCTTGAACTACAGTGACGACATTCTGGTATTCGGCCAAAATCAAGAGCAACACGATGACACGCTGATGAGAGTGTGCATGGCCTTGGAAGACGCACGACTTACACTAAACAAGGAGAAATGTGAATTCCGCAAGAAGACACTCCGTTTCTTTGGGCACATATTTTCTGAGAAGGTTATGACACCAGACCCTGAGAAAGTCAGTGCACTCCGAGAAGCCAAGCCGGCCACCACCACCTCGGACCTCAGGTCATTCCTGGGCCTTGCAAGTTACTGCACCAGGTACATACGAGATTTCGCCTCCATCAGCGAACTCCTCCGAGCACTCACCAAGCTCAACACAGACTTCATATGGTCATCCCAGTGCCAAGAGGCGTTTCAAGCTATCAAGGACCGCATCTCCGACGCCCGAAACATGGCATATTTTGACCCCAAAAGAACCACAGAACTGATCGGCGACGCCAGTTCAGTCGGCCTAGGCGCCATTCTAACACAACTTGACAACAGAGAGGAAGGCGGAAAGCACATAATATCCTATGCCAGTCGAAGCCTCTCCAAAACAGAGCAAGCCTACTCTCAGGCGGAGAAGGAAGGTCTGGCAGTAGTGTGGGCCTACGAACATTTTCATTTGTTCCTGTATGGGAAACCTTTTGTAGTTGTGACGGACCATCAGGCCCTCATCTTCATCTATGGCAACCCTCAGGCAAAAATGCCACCCCGGATCGCTCGATGGGCGCTTCGACTACAGGACTATCAATTTACCATCACACATAGACCCGGAAAAGAGCAGAACCCTGCAGATTTCCTCTCGAGACATCCACAGGACACCTGCGGACAAGAACCATCCATAGCTGACCAGTACATAAAATATGTCATCCACAGCAACACGCTGCAAGGACTTGACATGGATCACATAACTCGTGAGTCCAACACTGACCAAGGAATACAAGTTATTCTACGATGCCTAGAAACAGGGCGATGGAAACACGCCAAACAGATCCGAGAGACAGTGAGTGAAGACATCAAGCAGGACATCACATGTTTCCTAGCCGTGAAAGAGGAGCTTGCAAAGTCAGATGAGGGGTTGCTGCTGAAGGGCACAAAGCTTGTTATACCGCGTAGCCTGAGGCAGAAGGTATTAGAACTCGCTCATGAAGGACACCGAGGGATCGTATCCAGCAAAAGGATGCTGAGGCAGAAAATATGGTTCCCACAACTGGACATCTCGGTAGAGGAACTATAGCAAGACTGCCCCACCTGTGCGCTTGTAAAGCCACACACAGCCCTGGAACCCCTGAAAATGACCGCACTGCCCGAGGGAACCTGGGAGGAGATAGCTGTTGATCACTTTGGACCCATGGAAGGAGGGGAATACATTCTGGTAGTAGTGGATGAATATTCAAGATACCCCGACCTACAGATAGTCCCGTCCACATCAGCACATCATACCATACCAGCCCTAGATCGGATGTTCGCAACATACGGAGTACCCAAGGTAGTAAAGTCCGACAATGGACCTCCGTTCACAGGGCAAGACTTCCAAAGGTTTGCAGAATACATGGGTTTTAGACACAGGAAAGTGACGCCTCTGTGGCCACAGGCCAATGGAACAGTTGAGAGATTCATTAAAGTAACATTAAACGCACCACCCAAATTGCTCGCATCACTGGAGAGCCCGTCGAGAAGTTGCTATACCAACTCATGAGAGACTACAGAAATACGCCACACAGCACCACTGGGAAGATGCCATCAGAAGTGATGTTTGGGCGAACGATACAAACACGAATACCACATGTGACCGTTGATGAAGATCGATATGAAAAGGACACAGAGATGAGAAAGAAAGACACCCTCATGAAAGAGAACATGAAAAGGACCGCCGATGCCACACGAAGAGCAAAAGCGAATGACTTGACACCCGGAGACATGGTAGTGGTTCACCAACCGCAGCATAGGAAAAACATAGCCCCGTTCAGTGAGGAACCACTCATCATTGTCAAAAGGAAGGGATCACTCATCACAGCGGAGTTAGACCGTCGGTCCATAACGAGAAACTCATCCCACTTCAGACGGATGCCGAGAGCCCCAACTCTAGGTGACACAAACCTGAGTGAAGACTTCACCCAATGGGATGCTCCCTACGAAGGAGACAGAGAAGACTCCGAAGGAGACATGGCCCCAGAGATCGGGGCAGACCCGTCGGCCAGAACAGAATGTCGGCCAACGAGAACGAGAAAGAAACCCCATCGCCTCATTGAGGAAATGAACTGAGCCGGACTTCAAGTTTAGTGACGGGAGGGTGTGGTGTCACCACTGTCATCTTGTTAAGAGGATAAGTCCTCTTTCTGTGTTTGTTTATCCGTGGGCTGCGACCCACGTGTTGAGAGGCGGGGTTACCGCCCGGGAGTTAGTACAGGTTGGAGATATAAAGACGTGTTGCACCCCAGCTCCGGTGTCGCCTCGTTACTGCATGGGTGAACGAGCGACTGACGATAGAGTGTGAGGAGGTCCACGCAGTAAGATATTACATGCAGTTCCCAGGCTCGCCTGCAGAGGTCTCCACAGGAGATCACATGGAGACTAAAGGCTGCAGTTCCCAGGCTCGCCTGCAGAGGTCCCCAGAGGAGAGCATATGGAGAGTAAATGCTGTAGTTCCCAGGATCGCCTACAGAGGTCCCCACAGGAGATCACATGGAGACTAAAGGCTGCAGTTCCCAGGCTCGCCTGCAGAGGTCCCCAGAGGAGAGCATATGGAGACTAAATGCTGCAGTTCCCAGGCTCGCCTGCAGAGGTCCCCACAGGAGATGACGCGGATTCCGGTCATATTTAGCGAACCTCTTTCATTCCTCTAATAGTTATTTCTTTTCAACTGCTCGTTGTCGCCAAATGCGATGCAATGATCCCCGGCCCCGCCCCCCACCATTAAAGCTTCTTTTAAATGAGACTAAAGTATAATATGAAGTGTATTCCCTTCACGGGACCCCCAAAGAGCTCAAAGGAACAGAAACATCGAAACAACTGACTCTGACAGAGCAGGATATCCGCCTACCCAGAAACCTCTGCTCCATTTACCCAGAAAGCCCTGCTGCGCCTACCCAGAAACCTCTGCGCTATCAGAATTCCGCCCCCGAGGCACCGTTTTCATGTAAATGGCGTCATTTTATTACAGGGTTAAAAGTTTTTCTCTTTTCAAAATGCCTTTCTGGGTAGATATGTGGGTGAATTCCTGCCGGTTGAAGGCACGCTATCTTTTAAGAAACCCCGCTGAGATGATAGACTTCAGCGACGCTAACTTTTGACAGTTCACAAGTCATTTGATAGCAAACAGTCTCCGGCGTCACGCGCACTCAGTGTGGCGGTGATTCCGGAGTCTTGTAATTTTTGGGAGGTCTCGCGGGAGATCTCACAGTCCGCGTCAAAAATAGCAATGTGAGGCAGCTCGCTAAACAGATAACTTATGATAGAGACAGTTCACTCCACCTGGGAGCATGGTAGCTCCCAGGATGTTGTAATGGGTCACGTGGCCCAGCCACGTGACCAACCTAATAAAAGGACTGAGCCGCTTCCGGCTCAGCAGTCACTCCATCATGAGACTCCAGCTTTGTTCTTGGAGCACCATGCTGGTGCTGCGCTGTGTGTGCGCTGGGCCCAAGGACGGTGCCCCTGCCGGGCAATGCCGTCCGGACGGTGCCCCTTCCCGGGCAACGCATATCTCTCAACTCACACGCTTTTGGCGGGTATCACCCGCCTTGTAAACAGCTGACTCACCCGCCAAGCCTCCTGCACGCCCATTCATTTCAATGGGCCGCTTACCCGCCAAAAACAAAATCGGGTGTTTTCACCCGCCTTTACAACACAAATGGTTGAGAGCTATGACAACGCCGTCCCTGTGGGTCCCCCCTAACCATGTGAGGCGGGTTGGGGAAGGTGACCCGGCCTGGGTGCCCCCAGAGCTGGGGCCGCGGTGAGCCGGGTGCCCCCGGCCACATGCGGAGCTCTGGTGTCCCCGAAGCGGGTGAGGTGACCCCCGCCTTTGTGTCTGCACCGTGAGCTCTGTGCCCAGGTGTGTCGTCGGGTGCCCCCGACACGAGCATGGGGGCTGCCCGGTGACCCGGAGCAACCCCCAACAATGGCGACGAGGTAAGGGGCCCCGCGTGCCCCGAAGAAGTTGTGGTGCGCACCCATCTCCAACTGGGCCCACTAAGAAGAAAAGGGAAGCGGCTGCCCTTCCCCCGTGTGGGAGAGGGTCTGCGGTGTCAGCCGCGGGAGCTGCTGCCCTCCGCCGATCCGAGGAGAGGTGATTTCGGCGGCGGTGGCTGCGTGAGCTGCCCCCCCATTCCCTGTGGGGGGGAGGATGGCCACAAAGAAAATAGAGGCGGCGCAACCCGCGAAGGAGTCAGCTGGGAAGGGGGGCCGCAGCACTTCCACTGTGCTGGGGCCACCAAACGGCTGAGTTGCCCCCCCACCCCAAGGGTGGATCTGCGCTGTTCCCCATGGATGAGGAACATACGGGCGGCCGCGTCGCGAGGAGGTGGCGCTGCCCCTCCCATCCGCGAGCTGCGGAGCTGAGGGAGCGGCGGTGGCCGCGTGAAGACCGGGATGGAGGTCAGCTGCTTAGCCTCCACCCGCGGCCTGCGTACCATGGAGAGGCTGGGCCCGTGTGCCGGTGGGGCTCGGGCGGGGCATCAGGGCGGTGCTGCCCCTCCCCTGCCGAATGGTGGAAGAAGCGGTTTGTCACCAGCGGCGGGGGAGGGGCGGTGCGTGCCCCTATGAGGGGAGTGGAGCAACTTCCACCGCATCCGCCACATGGGGAACGGGCGTGCCCAAGAGACTCGGGCCGGGGAAAAGAAAAAGAAGAGAACCATCAGGAAAGCGGCATCGGCCGCATGGGACGCTGCTACCCCCACCCTGTGTGAAGAGCAGTGAGGATCACTGCAGAAAAAAAAAACAAAAAAACAATGATGCAGGCCCAAATACAACTGGGCCTGCGATAACAAAATGGAGGCGAGCTGCCCCTCCTCCCCACCCAGTGGAGGGAGCCACCCGGGAGCTGTGCTTGGACGCAGCAGAGCGTCTCACAAAGGCCCATAACGGGCTCAACAAATACAAAGGCGGGCCCAATTCCAGCTGGGCCCAGAATGGCGAAATGAAAACAATGGAGCCCTGCGACACCCTGAATGCTGCGGCTGCCCCACCCCCCACCCTCCATTGCATAACAAGAACGATGTAGGCCCCAACGGTACCCGGCCCTCCAGGGGTGATCAGCGGCAATGCTCCATTCCGGAGCAGACAAGGACGGAGGTGGTGCCCTCCACCGCAAGGAGAAGTGCATTGCCTCTGCCTAAGTCGCAGGGAGGAGGCCCCCCTCCCCCCTCTCTCTTAGTGGTGGGTCCAATTTCACCTGGGCCAAGAAGAGGAGATGAACAAATAAAAGTGGCACCGGGTCACCCTGGCTGGCTCACGGGAGGACTACAGGAGCCCAGCCCTCTGGGGAAAAAGGGGGGAGCGGTGGTAACTTGTGACGGCAGTGGTGCGCCCCCCCTCCAACCGGCAGCTTGGGCACCCTGCCACTGGTTCCTGTTGTCTGCCCTATGAAGGAGAAGAAGCGCAACAGCGGGTCTGCCGCCGGGGTGCCCTTATGCCATCACGGGACCACCGAGATTATGGACTTGGCCGAGGTGGCCCCTGGGCCCACCCAGGTGCGGCTTTGCCGGCCCTAGTTTTGACTTTTGATGGTGGACAAGGGGAACATTAAGGAAGACCCTAATTGGTCTCCTGCAGCTCCACCAGTGCAGAAGATGAGACTTGTCACCGATGGCCCCGGGAGGTCCGAGGGTCGGCGGACACTGCCGTGCGTGGAATGGCCCAGCGGGTGGACAATGTTGTGTGGTGTACCTCTGTACACAAAGAATGCTTTATGTAGTGCCAGTGGTACGCACTAGTGGTTTATGTATTAGGTGAACCACTCACCCAGGTTAATAAAGTGGTGAACAATTAGTAGAGTGATGATAGGAGTAGTAGTATGTAGCATCTTAAGTTTGATTTGTTGTTTATTAAAAAAATGGAGTGGTGTTGCATGGTGACCCCTCCTGGGAGCATGGTAGCTCCCAGGATGTTGTAATGGGTCACGTGGCCCAGCCACGTGACCAACCTAATATAAGGACTGAGCCGCTTCCGGCTCAGCAGTCACTCCATCACGAGACTCCAGCGTTGTTCTTGGAGCACCATGCTGGTGCTGCGCTGTGTGTGTGCTGGGCCCAAGGACTGGGCCCAGCTTAAGGACGGAGCCCCTGCCGGGCAACGCCGTCCAGACGGTGCCCCTGCCGGGCAACGCTGTCCCTGTGGGTCCCCCCTAACCATGTGAGGCCGGTTGGGCAAGGCGACCCCAGCCTGGGTGCCCCCAGAGCCGGGGCCGCGGTGAGCCAGGTGCCCCCGGCCACATGTGGAGGTCTGGTGTCCCCGGAGCGGGTGAGGTGACCCCTGCCTTTGTGTCTGCAGCGTGAGTGCTGCGCCCATGTGTGTCGTCGGGTGCCCCCGACAAGAGCATGGGGGCTGCCCGGTGACCCGGAGCAGCCCCCAACACTCATAATAGTGATAACTCGCTAACCAGATCGCTTATGATAGAGACAGTTCACTCATAATAGTGATAACCCGCTAAACATATCGCTTATGATAGAGACAATCACTCATAAAAGTGATAACTCGCTAAACAGATCACTTATAATAGGGACAGCTCACTTAACGGATCACTTGTAATAGTGAAGAGCACTTATAATAGTGACAACTTACTTACGGGATCACTTATGACACTGACAGCTCGCTTAACAGATCACTGATGATAGTGACAGCTCGCTTAACAGATCACTTATAATAGTTACCGTTGGCTTAACAGGTCACTTATGATCGTGACAGGTCACTTAACATAGGGACAGCTTGCTTAACAGGTCACCTATGATAGTGACAGCTCACTTAACGGATCACTTGTAATAGTGACAGCTCGCTTAACAGATCACTTATAATATTGACCGTTCACTTAATAGATCATTTACAATAGTGACAGCTCGCTTAACAGATCAATCATAGTAGTGACAGCTCTGATGATAGTGACAGCTCACTTAACAGATCACTTATAATAGTGACCACTCGCTTAATAGATCACTTACAATAGGTTAAGCCCGCTTAACAGATCACTTATAGTAGTGACAGCTCTGATGATAGTGACAGCTCACTTAACAGATCACTGATGATAGTCACGGCTCTCTTCACAGATCACTTATAATAGTGACAGCTCACTTACAGGATCACTTATAATAGTGACCGCTCACTTAATAGATCACTTACATTAGTGACAGCCCGCTTAATAGATCACTTATAGTAGTGACGGCTCTGATGATAGTGACAGCTCACTTAACAGATCACTGATGATAGTCACAGCTCTATTCACAGATCACTTATCATAGTGACAGTTCACTTAGAGGATCACTTATAATAGTGACCGCTCACTTAATAGATCACTTACAATAGTGACAGCCCGCTTAACAGATCACTTATAGTAGTGACGGCTCTGATGATAGTGACAGCTCACTTAACAGATCACTGATGATAGTCACAGCTCTATTCACAGATCACTTATCATAGTGACAGTTCCCTTAGAGGATCACTTATAATAGTGACCGCTCACTTAATAGATCACTTACAATAGTGACAGCCCGCTTAACAGATCACTTATAGTAGTGACAGCTCTGATGATAGTGTCAGCTCACTTAACAGATCACTGATGATAGTCACAGCTCTCTTCACAGATCACTTATAATAGTGACTGCTCGCTCAACAGATCACTTATAGTAGTGACCGCTCTGATGATAGTGACAGCTCGCTTAGCAGATGACTTATAATAGTGCACTGCTAGCATTAATGCCCTCTTCTCCAGTCCGAAAGCAGACATCTCCAAACAGGTGCAAGGCTTCATCACAGGTCCCAGGTTCAGCGAGGAGCCCCGTCACACCCCCGACTGCCCCCCAACAGATGCTGCAAAACTCTTGCCCACAACATATCCAGAGCCAAGATTGAGTAGGGAGGGGGGGGGCATCGGTGCCTGAGGTCAAGACCCGGAAGCTGAGACTGTTCACTTTCAGAGTGCATTTACTGCCACCTGTGAAGCTGCAGAACTGGTTTAAAATAAAATGCAGTGAAAGGTAACTCGCTGGACCAATCAGCAATCACAAATATGTACTGGAGGGAACCCCCTGCCAGAAAGCACATAGAAGCCGGGGTCCCCTGAGGGGCAGGGGCCCCAAACACAGACACGTGAATTCCAGCTCAGGGCACAACCATCAGACGCATGGGGCCAGAGTAGGAGGGGCCCTAGGGCCAGAGTAGGAAGGGCCCTGGGGTCAATGTCTATCTGAAAGCAATCAATAGCTGTGATTGGCTGGCATCTCTGATATGGCTGCAGCCCCTTGATATTGCTTTACACATTTCACATCACAAAGTTTCTCCTGTAGAATCAAACCAGAATACAAGCTCATTAAGCAGCCAGAATGACAATTATTATTATTATTTTTTTGGAAGGTGCAGTACCACTGACAACATACAGAGGTCTTCACAGATTTTTTATGAGGACATCTGTATGTTGTCAGCGGTACTGCAACTCTACCAAAACTATTGTTTGCACTGTAACAGTCCCCAGAAAGGGAAACCTACCTGCAACCCAATGAGCCAGGAAAGCACCCCAAATATAGGCCAACTCCCTCTGACACCAAAAAAGAAAGATCACTACGTGGCCTCAGCTTGGAAATGTACACACACACATTTGACGTGTTACAGTACTCCTTATTGTGAGAAAATTACACAAAACATTATTGGATTACATTAGTACAAGGAAACAAGAGTGGTTGATGGCTGGTTGCTCCCTTTGTCCTGACAGTCAGTAGTTGAAGGTTGGTTGTTCCCACTCCACTTGATGTCCCCGTTTTTCCCTTTAACGTGATGTTCCGTGGTTGATGGACAGTTGTACCCACTCCACTTGATGTCCCTGTTGTTTCCTGTGTCTTGATGGTCAGTAGTTGATGGCTGGCTATTCCCACTCCACTTGATGTCCCTGTTATTCCCTCTGTCTTGACGGTCAGTGGTTGATGGCCAGTTGTTCTCAGTCCACTTGATGTTATGTATCATTGGTATGACCTCAAAGCGCTGGTAGGTTGAACGCCCTCGGGAACCGCAGTTCAAGTCAGTAGAGAGCAAGAACATCGTATGGTGCGTGGGCGCATCGAATATGTGTGCAGCTGGTTTGGTTGTTGCATGATAGCTGCTTCTTAGCGGTAGGAGTGTTGCTGAGGAAATCAGTTGGATGTGTTCAGTCTGGAGGGTGGACACTCAGACTGAGTTCTGGCTGCGGTAGGCCTGAGGAGATGCCTAAGCTAGCCGGAATGTGCTCAGCTAGCTGTGTTTTATTAGGATGATGAGGTGTTCGTGGGGTCATGTTAGTGTGAAAACAGCTAGGCCGAATGTGTCATAGCATAGCTGTGTACTATTTGAATGATGGTGTATAGGAGAGAGTAAGCGTAGTTGTGTGATATGGTGGTTTATCAATGAAGCGCTTGCAGCCTGGCTCGAGAGCAGGATAGGGGGCGTACATCGCGGCATGAGTATATAAAGCGAGAAGAAGGATAGGGTAACATGGGGATACAGGTACATAGCAGTCGTTCCATCTGCTTCATCCGTTCCATCCGCATCATCGGTTCTATCCACTTCATCTGTTCCATCCACTTACGTCCGTTCCATCCACTTACATCTGTTCCATCCACTTCATCCTTTCGATCCACTTCATCCATTCCGTCCACTTCATCCATTCCATCCACTTCATCCATTCCATCCACTTCATCACTAACATCCACTTCATCACTTCCATCTACTTCATTCGTTCCATCCACCTAATCCGTTCCACCCTTTCATCCATTCCATCCATTTCATCCATTCCATCCACTTCATCACTACCATCCACTTCATCACTTCCATCCACTTCATTCGTTCCATCCACTTTATCTGTTCATCCACTTTGTCCTTTCTATTCACTTCATCCGTTCCATCCACCTAATCCGTTCCACCCTTTCATCCATTCCATCCATTTCATCCATTCCATCCACTTCATCACTACCATCCACTTCATCACTTCCATCCACTTCATTCGTTCCATCCACTTTATCTGTTCATCCACTTTGTCCTTTCTATTCACTTCATCCGTTCCACCCTCTTCATCCATTCCGTCCACTTCATCCATTCCATCCACTTCATCCGTTCCATCCGCTTCATCCGTTCCATCCACTTCATCCATTCCATCCACTTCATCCATTCCATCCACTTCATCCGTTCCATCCACTTCATCCGCTCCATCCACTTCATCCATTCTATCCGCTTCATCCGTTCCATCCGCTTCATCCGTTCCATCCACTTCATCCATTCCATCCACTTCATCCATTCCATCCACTTCATCCATTCCATCCACTTCATCCGTTCCATCCACTTCATCCGTTCCATCCACTTCATCCGCTCCATCCACTTCATCCATTCTATCCGCTTCATCCGTTCCATCCAGTTTCATCCAGTTTCATCTACTCCATCGGTTCCATCGGTTCCATAGTGACAGCTCCCTTAACAGATCACTGATGATAATGACAGCTCCCTTAACAGATCACAGATGATAGTGACAGCTCCCTTAACAGATCACAGATGATAGTGACAGCTCGCTTAACAGATCACTGATGATAATTACAGCTCCCTTAACAGATCACTGATGATAATGACAGCTCCCTTAACAGATCACAGATGATAGTGACAGCTCCCTTAACAGATCACACATGATAGTGACAGCTCCCTTAACAGATCACTGGTGATAGTGACAGCTCCCTTAACAGATCACTGGTGATAGTGACAGTTCCCTTAACAGATCACAGATGATAGTGACAGCTCCCTTAACAGATCACACATGATAGTGACAGCTCCCTTAACAGATCACTGGTGATAGTGACAGCTCGCTTAACAGATCACTGATGATAGTGACAGCTCACTTAACAGATCACAGATGATAGTGACAGCTCCCTTAACAGATCACTGGTGATAGTGACACGTCGCTTAACAGATCACTGATGATAGTGACAGCTCGCTTAACAGATCACTGATGATAGTGACAGCTCACTTAACAGATCACTGATAATAGAGAACTCTCTTAACAGATCGCTGATGATAGTGACAGCTCTGTTATCAGATAACTGATAATAGTGACAGCTCCCTTAACAGATGACTCATGATAGTTACAGCTCACTTAACAGATCACTTATAATAGTGACGCGTAAAGAATTTCCAATGTGACTGCTTTTCGCGTTGATATTCTAGTGTTTGCTGAGAGTATGGTGCAACATGACAACATTTTACAGTGTATTTCAGAGAAATTGAGAGTGGCCAGATTGACTGTGCAGAGAAACAAATGCAGAATAGGTGTGCGTGATGTAGAATATTAAGTTTATTCCCGTCTCGGGCCCCTTAAGAGAAATAAAAACATCAAAGACAGAGAATGGACCCGACAGAACCAGATATCCGCCTACCCAGATGCTCGTCCACCCCCTCCCCCCCCCCCCAGATGCTGCAAAGCTCTTGACCAGGACACAAGGGAGGGGAGGAAGGAGGGAAACATCAGTGCCTGAGGTCAAGACCCGGAAGCTGAGACTGTTCACTTTCAGAGTGCATTTACTGCCACCTGTGAAGCTGCAGAACTGGTTTAAGATAAAATGCAGTGAAAGGTAAATCGCTGGACCAATCAGCAATCACAATATACCCTGGAGGGAACCCCCTGCCAGAAAGCACATAGAAGCCGGGGTCCCCTGAGGGGCAGGGGCCCCAAACACAGACACGTGAATTCCATCTCGGGACATAACCATCAGACGCATGGGGCCAGAGTAGGAGGGGCCCTGGGGCCAGAGTAGGAGGGGCTCTGGGGCCAATGTCTATCTGAAAGCAATCAATAGCTGTGATTGGCTGGCATCTCTGATATGGCTGCAGCCCCTTCATATTGCTTTACACATTTCACATCACAAAGTTTCTCCTGTAGAATCAAAGCAGAATACAAGCTCATTAAGCAGCCAGAATGACAATTATTATTATTTTTTTTTGGAGAGGTGCAGTACCACTGAAAACATACAGAGGTCCTCGTAGATTGGTTATGAGGATCTCTGTATGTTGTCAGTGGTACTGCAACTGCACAAAACCTATTTGTTTGTACTCTAACAGTACCCAGAAAGGGGCACCTACCTGCAGCCCAATGAGCCAGGAAAGCACCACAAATATAGGCCAACCCCCTCTGACGCCGAAAAAGAAAGATCACTACATGGCCTCAGCTTTGACATGTACACACACACACACATTTGACATGTTACAGTACTCCTTATTGTGAGAAAAATACACAAAACATTATTGGGTTACATTAGTACATGGAAACAAGAGTGGTTGGTGGCTGATTAATCCCACTCGACTTGTTGTCCCTGTTGTTCCCTTTGTTCTGACGGTCAGCGGTTGATTGACGCTTTTTCTCTTTGTTCTGACGGTCAGTGGTTGATGGCCGGTTGTTTCCTTAGTGCTGATGGTCAGTGGTTGGTGGCTGATTAATCCCACTCGACTTGTCCCTGTTGTTCTCTCTGTCCTGATGGGCAGTGGTTGATGGCCAGTTGTTCTCACTCCACCTAATGTCCCTGTTGTTCTCTTTATTCTGACGGTAAGTGGCTGATGGCCGGTTGTTTCCTTAGTGCTGATGGTCAGTGGTTGGTGGCTGATTAATCCCACTCGACTTGTCCCTGTTGTTCTCTCTGTCCTGATGGGCAGTGGTTGATGGCCAGTTGTTCTCTTGGATCTGACGGTCAGTGGTTGATGGCCAGTTGTTCTCACTCCACCTAATGTCCCTGTTGTTCTCTTTGTTCTGACGGTAAGTGGCTGACGGCCGGTTGTTTCCTTAGTGCTGATGGGCAGTGGTTGATGGCTGGTTGTTCCTATTCCACTTGATGTCCCTGTTGTTCGTCAATGGAGGAAAGCCAGTCACTCCAGAAACAAAGTGCCCTATGGCACTGCCCCGGATCTTCCAGTAGTAAGGGAGACAACTGGGGTAGCAAGGAAGACCCAAGGAGTCGCATGTGCGACCCCAGGCACCACCCAAATTATGTCCCTGCTCAAGACACGGCACCCTCTGCTTCCAGAATGTGTGGGGGAATCTGGGGGAATCTGTGTCTGCCACCCAGGATGCCCACCTCGCCCTTCTTGCACTTCTGTAGGTTTTCCCCAGCATTCACGTTGCAGTAATTGGCAGTATCTTGTACTGGAGGCATACCCCTGGCAGCCGTTCAAATCTGGGTACAAAATCTCTGGCAAGTGTTTTATGTACCAGTAACTATTAACAGCAACCATGTGCTGCATTTTTGAGCAGTGTGGTGAAAACACTCCGGACCTCTTTGAATGTGCAACACCACACCATCCTAAATCAGCAGGTGCAGCCGAGAGGCCCAATGGTGTTAGACAGAACAGATTAGCAAGAACATGCCAGGAACCTGGGCTGAAATGGTCCAATGCCCTTCCTGGTGTGTTATCAAACTCAGCTGTTAAAGTGCGAGGGCACCCAAAAGGGGCCCACGTGGCCCCTTGCAATCAGGCTGTTGCACCTTCGGTTAAAGATGGACATGTTTTTTACATCTCTGCCATGTTGATTTCTCACCGAGATTTCAATGTCTCTTATGCTTCTTCCTCTGAACTAATTCAAAGCCATAACCTCTTAAATAGGGTAACCACGCTGGACGAGCAGTCCTGACCCTGGTATATGAGGGTAATTGCAGTCCACTGGCAGTGATTAGCAAGCGAGTTATACAGTAGTTGGGCGTGTGGTGTGGAGATGTGGTTAGGAGTACTCCCAGGCCAGTTATGTATCTCTCAGGTACTGTTCCTGATCTGTGCAAGGTCATCTGATGAGAATCCCTGTGCCTTAAACACTGAATTATAGTCCATAAAGCCCCCCCCATGTGTTGTTAAACAATGCAAACACTGTTACTTAAACCAACCTCATGAAACACAGCCTGAACCGTCCCAGGCCTCAGATTTAACCCATTATTTTTACTCTGTTTTGCATTCTAGATCGGAAAGAAAAGAAATTCTGAAGACCATATACTGGCACCCCTATTGGATGAATTAAACAGCGGTGGTGAGAGAAAGGGTGCAGAGCAATAATGAGAGCAGAGGCACTCATCCAATAACCCTACGCAGAGGAAAGGGTGAAGAGCAATAATGAGAGCAGAGTCACTGATCCAATAACCCTACGCAGAGGAAAGGGTGCAGAGCAATAATGAGAGCAGAAACACTGATCCAATAACCCTAGGCAGAGGAAAGGGTGCAGAGCAATAATGAGAGCACAAGCACTGATCCAATAACCCTACGCAGAGGAAAGGGTGCAGAGCAATAATGAGAGCACAAGCACTGATCCAATAACCCTACGCAGAGGAAAGGGTGCAGAGCAATAATGAGAGCAGAGACACTGATCCAATAACCCTACGCAGAGGAAAGGGTGCAGAGCAATAATGAGAGCACAAGCACTGATCCAATAACCCTACGCAGAGGAAAGGGTGCAGAGCAATAATGAGAGCAGAGACACTGAAACAATAACCCTGTGCAGAGGAAAGGGTGCAGAGCAATAATGAGAGCAGAGACACTGATACAATAACCCTGTGCAGAGGAAAGGGTGCAGAGCAATAATGAGAGCACAAGCACTGATCCAATAACCCTACGCAGAGGAAAGGGTGCAGAGCAATAATGAGAGCAGAGACACTGATCCAATAACCCTAGGTAGAGGAAAGGGTGCATAGCAATAATGAGAGCAGAGGTACTGATCCAATAACCCTATGCAGAGGAAAGGGTGCAGAGCAATAATGAGAGCAGAGATACTGAGCAATGATGAGAGCAGAGATACAGATCCAATAACCTTACGCAGAAGTTTCTAAAGGCTGGTTACACCAGGAGAGCGCAGCATTGAGGAACTATATGGCTATTTACTAATTACGTTGACTTCCACAAACAGTGCTGAAGTGGAAGGGGTTGTTCTAATACTACTGATACTTTATGTTATTTGTATAGTGCCTACTGCCATTGTTAGGTCTTCCAAGTGCTATGGGGTGGAAGGCCAGTTTGTAGACAGTAGACCGTGCAAATAAAAAGAGCAGTACATCGCATGCAAATGCTTATTAGAATTCCGTGACTAATCAATTACTAGCAGAGCCGACTAGTTTAAAACATAAAAATCAAGCAGAGCACTATGTTGAGGCGCAGAGATGACTGCTATGGCAGCGACTATATGACCACTATTGATCGTGGAATTCAGCTGTATTCTATGGGTTGCAGCGAAAAAGGGGGCCTGTGTATTATTATAGTCTATGAACCCACAGGACAGATGTCTACAGGTGAGGGCTCCGCTATAGAACACATGTACACAGGGGGAGGGGCAGTCTGTACATGCCAGTCAATTACCATAATCTGCAGCTATGGGCTACGGGAGAAAAGAGCCTTCGGTTCAGAGAAAGGGCTACTTGATCTTTTGAGCCGCAGTCACCCATGTTGCCTTACTTAGCATGCTGGGTGGCAGGCAGAAAGATGCCTCAAAGCTCACTCTACCGTGCTCAGGTGCTGTGCTCAGTGACCTGCTGGGAATTCTGCCAGTGAGGGCCGGGCAAGATGGTGTTTGTCAGGAGTTCAGCAGGCATTGGTAGAGGGAGGCGCTACAACCCTTGCTCATTTCGTCCAGGGGTCTACCATGCTGTCTCCCTCAAGCTCCAAACTCTCCTCGCAGTCCAAAATGAAAAGCCATCAACAGACACACACACAGAAGGTTTTAATGTGGCACCAGGCCTTCGGTATCAGAGTGATGCTGCAACCCTGCGTGGATCAGTGAAAATGGAGGGTGGGGTGTCGATTCCTCAAAAATAAGCTGCACCTTCACAAAAAAAAGTTGACGGGTGTTGTGGCGGCTGCAGGATGGTGAAGAGCAGTGTGTTGGCTGTGGAAGAGGATGCATACACTGAGTAAAATCAAGCAGCAACCATCAATGTGATTGGGTCCACGAGCATACCAAAGGCAGCCCTTGCAGCCCGTGAGGTGCACAACGCTGCGCAGTGACACCGATCCCAAACGCTCATATTAGAGCTTAAGAACCCAAGGGGACTGTCCCTATCTCCATCACCTATAGCCTTACCACACGACCACATATATGGTGATCTCATTGGTGGGGATAATATTACCTGATACCCCCAGGTGGCCATTGACACAGAATGCCATGCAATGGCTTCTAGTGAAGTCCCGCCACAGTGGTCCAAGCTCCTACCTTGACCCGTCCCTGAGTAAGGTAAGGTCCCCAAGGGACAGACAATGGCTACTAGTGAAGTCCCGCCACAGCAGTCCACGCTGCTAGCCTGACCCGTCCCTGAGTGAGGGAAGGTCCCTAAGGGACAAAGAATCTATGGTCCACAAGAAGGCAGCATGACACCACACTCTGCCGAAACATCATTTGAGAAGGACAGGATATACCACCGTCATTGTCCACAATAACAACTAATCACTAGAGACGTCGGGATACTGAGGTTGCTCAGAGAAAAAAAAAATTGCACAACATATCTGTACACAGAAAGCAAAATACAATGTTTGGTTATGTATGTTTGTTTAAAAATGATGTGATTGTATTACTATGAACAGCACGGTACATTATGAAATGGCCATCTCAGTTCTTTGAATATTATTTGAACTATTTGCTGTTAATCTACGGCGTCTATGTTGATACAATTGTTTACTTGTTTTGAAGAACCACACATTGAGAAATAAGCATTGTGATATTACAATTTGCTATGAAGTAATAAAACAGGGCAATGAGAAACGCCCAACACAGAGAAAGCGAATACATCCCATGACATTTCTTTCTCAAAACTGTGAATGCCTAGAAAATTGGGTTTGAAGGCAAAGAGGTACTCAACACCTAGCATTAACGAATGCTGTAACATGCAGAATTGGTGCCTGTTTGTGAACTTTAGGATACCCCTTTGTTACAACAGTATCTTTTCCCACAGTCCTAAAACTTTAGGGCTACTTCTGTTAAATATGCAGTGACAGATATGGCTTATGGGACTGTTAGGCAAGACTGTGTGCAGTACCCTTTGGGTGCACTACAACAACCCTGACCTCCTGGCAATAGGAACCCAACACAGGTTGGTAGCGTGTTGAGCAGCCAGGCTTATCTCAAGAGGGGTAAATGTGAGCTGTAGGGGAGTTACAGAGAGATTCACGGTGACAAGTATTCAAATAAACACACCCTAGGTTTCATGATTAAACAATTATTAATTTATTTAACCGTCAGTTAGAGTAAGCCTTCTTTAGAAGGGAGCAATGTAATAGTAACACACAGAAACACTCCAAAATCCACACTCTTAATATTTCAAAAACAGTAAGTACCCTTTTGGGATGGCACACAGTCACTTCCGACACCCTCAGGTGACTTTAGTAACCAGGACACTGTGGACATTAATATACTACTGTTGAGACTAGAAGCAGATTTAAGAGTTTGGCAAAGAAAAAAGATTATTAGAACAGAACAAGAGATCACACAAATATTCTGAAGCAGGTAAGTACTTTTGGCAACCCCCAATGCAAAGTTAGTTCACTCCTTCCTGGAAGGAAGACAAAACACAATGTTAGAGGACAGAGGAGTCATTCAGGGAGCCAGGCTAGGCCAAAGTCAATTGGGCAAAAGTCTAGGTGAGCTGTAGCACTTCTTGGAGGTAAGTAAAAGTCTTGCACAATGTTTTAGAAGTCTTTGAAAAAAAGAAGAATTCAAAGCAGGTCCACAAGCTGTTTAGACTTGTGAAGTAAAGAAGTCATCAGCAACTCTACAGAGCAATCACAACAGGTCTCACCAATAGAGAATGAGTGCAGTTACACAAGAGGTAAGTTCTCTTACAATGTACAGTTCCTTTAGGTTGAAGAAGAAGGACAGCAGATGACTTCATTTCCTGTGCAGCTCTGCAGATCCTGTTGTTCCTGGGCCTCAGTCGTGGGGACAAGAGGGAGGACGTCTGGGGATTCCTGCACTGAAATGGGACGGTCACGGACCGCAACCAGTAATCTTCAAACAAGTGGCACTTCGGTTTTTCAGCTCCTCTTATCTACAGCAAATAGCAACACTGCGGTTCCTGGCTGTCGAGATGGACTTTCCTTGCCTCTGGGGTCCAGCACTCTGTTTAGGTGACTCAGGCTCGGTCAGTCATGCTACCTGGGAGTCCGGAGGATCTTCCTGGAGCTCTTGGCCAGCTTAAAAGCAATGCATACAATCTGGTGTTCCTCTCCCCGGCTATTCTGCAGCAACTGCAGTGGTATTTCAACCAGCTCCAAGAGGATGTCCAGGTGGCTTACTTTGAAGTTGATTGGTCCCACCAACTCAAGGGGAGAAGTCGTCCTTTCAGGGGCTTCTCCGTCGATACGAATTTGGAGTTTTAGCATAGCAGCTGGACTTCAGCGGGTAAACCAACGGTCCATGAGTTGCAGCAGGCGTCCTCTTATAGTTCTTCTTCGGTTCCTTCATCCAGTGGTCGACTCTGCCTTACAAGCCAAAAAGCCTCACCTTTTATGCAGGGTTCTCCCATTCATTCTAGCCTACCTGCCAGTCACCCAGCAGGGTGGCTGTCCTTGCCAGACAGCCAGCCAGCCAATCCCCTAAGAGTGCATTCCTGTCTCCTAGGAGACTAAACACAGGGAGTTTCGGGCACCTCCCTCGCTCCCTGCTCCAGCCAGTCACCCTGGAGCCAGAGGCAGGCTTCACTCATGAATCCCACCAAAGACAAAACGAACAAAGGGACCAAACCAGGTTTGGCGCGCAGAGTAAATCTGAAGAGGTACCTTTCCACAAAGAAATGGTGAAAAAATAAGAGTGGGGCTATTTTGACAAAAATGGCACCCTTGGGTGCTTTACTGCAGCTGCGAATGCAGCCGACAGTAAATGCACACCACGGTAGTTAAAAGTAAACCACTGCCACCAGCCATTCCTCAAGGAAAGGGTAACGTAAAATTATTACATGAGAAGCCAGACAAAGGGGATACTAGGTAACCCCTCCAGAACCCTATGGTAAGACATTGGGCCTCATTACAACTCAGGCGGTAAGGGGTTTACGGCGCCGTAAACAGCGCCGACCCTTACCGCCTGAGTACGAGGTCCCTTAGCGCCATGGCGGATTTAACACCTGCTTTTAGCAGGTGTTAAAATCCATGGCGCTAAGGGACCATGGAGTTAATTACGCCACCGTAATTTACGGTGGCGTAATTAACGCCTTCCCCACTCCCATTATGCCCTATGGGGCAAAAATGGGAATGGGGAAGGGTAAATGGGGATTGGGGACTTACCGCCCCGCCAAACTCGGAATGGGGCGGTAAGTCCGCCAACCACCATGGCGTAAACATAGTTTACGCCATGGTGGTAAAGTCACGGCCCAGGCGGTAATTTACCGCCTGAGTTGTAATGAGGCCCATTGTGTGCTGGGTCTAGAAAGTTACAATGTAAGTGAAGTCAATTTCACTTCACTGCTCTTGGAAACAGTAGTTTATCCAAGAGAAGGTATTTAAACCTTTGCGAAATCTGGAAGACTTTCCTGTGTCACTGCACTGAGGGTGCTCTGTGACACTATGTAAAAGATGATGCCTATGGAGTTTGTCAGACACCACAATCAAAAAGAAACACAGAGTTCAAAATCACATTAAAATACATGAGAGAGTGGGAAAAAGGGTCTCACTCTATCCAGGCTAAAAATTAAAGTCCTAGAGTCCAGCAAAGGAGCTAGGCGTCTCTAAGGTAGAGAGGAATTAGCACATTTCTGAGAATTCTCCCTAACACTTGTCCCCCCGCAGACTAAGGGACAGGAGGATTTAATCCACCCCTGAATTAATTTCCTTACTCCAGTCGGTCATACTTTCTGGAGAGACCATCAGCATTTTGGTGATTACATTGTGACCTGTGTTCTATGGTAAAATCAAACCCCTGTAGGCTGATTGACCAACTTAACAATTTCGGATTTTCCCCCTTCATCTGCATTAACCATCTCAAGGGTTGGTGGTCTGTTTGAATCACAAAAGTAGATCCATACAAGTATGGTCTAAACTTTTTCAAAGACCATGCAGTGGCAAAACATTCCCGTTCTATGGTTGCCCACCTTGTTTCAGGATTCTTCAGTTTTCTACTGATGAAGCAGATTGGGTGTTCCCTGCCTTTCTCATCCAGCTGACTCAGAACTGCACCTATACCTGTATTGGAAGCATTTGTTTGTACAATAAAGGATTGGTTGTAGTCAGGAGCTCTTAAGACTGGAGCTTGACAAAATACTTTCTTAAGTCCTTCAAATGCCTTAGTGCACTCCTCATTCCACCTGACCTTCTTGGGGACTTCGGGTGAGGTGATCACATTCAAGGGATAAGCTATGGCCCCATAGTTCTCAATGAAGTTCCTATAGTAACCTGTGATATCTAGAAAGGCTCTCACTTGGGTTTAAGTAGTAGAGGTGGCCCAGTCTTGTACAGCTTGTACCTTGCTAGGCAATGGCCTTATTTCACCTCCTACTACCTCGTGTCCAAGGCAGACCACTTTACCCTGACCAATTTGACATTTACTTGCCTTTATGGTTAGATAGGCCTGCTCAAGAGCATGCAATACATATCCTAAGTGGGCAATATGTTCCTTCCAAGTAGGGCTGAACACTGCAATGTCATGCACGTATGCCATGCAGAAGTTCTCCATCCCATTCAGAACATGATTCACCGTCCTTTGGAATATAAGAGGTGCATTTCTTAGTCCAAACGGCATAACCTTAAACTGGTAGAGGCCTCCTGGGGTTGAAAATGCAGTTTACTCCTTGGCATGGTCTGTCAGAGATATTTGCCAGTAGCCTGAGGTTAAGTCAAATGTACTTTGAGTTACTTGGCTGAACCAAGTTTGTTAACCAGTTCATCTGTCCTGGGTAAAGGATGGGCATCAGTCTTAGTGACTGCATTAAGAGCTCTATAGTCCACACATAAAATCTCAACTCCTTCGATCCTGCCTTTGGTACTAGCACAACTGGACTAGACCATGGACTTGTAGAGGGCTCTATTACGCCGAGATCAAGCCTCTTGTTGACCTCATTCTTTATGTGGGTTCTTACATGGTCTGATATTCTGTAACCCCTGCTTCTGACAGGTAAAGAGTCACCAGTGAGAATCTCATGCTGGCCCCAAGGGGTCAAGCCTGGTGGTAGTGAAAACAGAGGGACAAACTGATTTAACAGAATTTTGCACTCCTCCTGTTGCTCCAGTGTCAGATCAGAAGAGAGATTTACTCCTTCTATCTTGCCATCTAAAGGTTGTCCTCTGAGTAGGTCATGTAGAGGTTCACTCTCCTCCTGCTCTTGAGCAGACGCTAGAAGCAAAACTCCCAGTTCTGATCTAGAGACATAGGCCTTTAGGCGGTTGGTTTGAAAGACCCTAGGGGCCTCCTTAGGATTGCCTAAGTCCACCAAATAATGACCTCTCCAAGTTTTCCCACAACCTTGAAGAGTCCAATCCATTTGTTCTGTAAGGCCCTCGGCCTTGTAGGTACTATAACTAGAACTAGCTGGACTTGAGTAAACTCAACCATGTTGGCCTTCTGGTCATACCAAAGCTTCACCAGAGCCTCACCTGTTTTGAAGTTATCAGAATCTTCTGTCATCGTGTGTCATTTTCCTTCGGAGACCTAACACATAGTCAGTGACTCTCACTGGCTGGTGGGAAGGAGCACTCTCCAACCCCTCCTTGATTAGGGACAATGGACCTCTAACCGGATGACCATAGAGAAGCACAAAGGGGCTGAAGCCAATCCCTTCTTGAGGAATTCTCTAGAAGCAAAGAGAAGGCATGGCAGTAGAAGGTCCAACTTTCTTCTAAGGGGTTCTTCTAAAGCACCTATCATGCTCTTCATTGTTCTATTAAACCTCTCCACCAACCTAGTAGTTTGGAGATGGTAGGTTGTTGAGAACTTGTTGGTCACTCCACTATTTTCCACATGGCTTGCATGTAGTGGAACATAAAATTGGATCCTCTGAGATAATGTCCTTAGGAAAAACAACCCTAGTGAAAATGCCAAGGTGGGCCTTAGCCACTACCTGAGCAGTAACAATCCTCATAGTTATGGCTTCAGGATACCTGGTAAAATGGTCTACAACAACCATTATAAATCGGTTGCCTGAAGATGTGGAAGGGTCTAAGGAACCAACAATGTCAATTTCTACCCTCTTAAAAGGGACTCCCACCACTGGGAGAGACACCAAAGGTGCCACGTTCTTGGCTCCACTCTTGCCAGAAGTTTGACAAGAGTGAAAGCTTCTACAGAACTTATCTACATCAGACCCCATCTTGGGCCAGTAGAAATAAAGAGAAACCCTTTCCTTTGTCTTCTTAAAGATTAAGTGACAAGCCAAAGTGTTAGGCGGAAACCTGTGCAGTTCCCTCTGGGACCACTGCAAAAGATTTAGGACTACAGGCGTTGGCGGTGAACCCACTTGGTAGCAGTCTGTACCACACAGATTCACTTGGTAGCTGTGGCTGAGCAGTCAGACTTCCCTCAAGAAGAGTTGAGCAGTATGTGGAGTATACAAAATAGGGCAATTCTTCACAGCAAGACAAGCAAACACGCAACGAGGCTTAGTGTAAAGATATTAAGGTATTTATTTATAACAAAACGTCTATGAAAAACACTAAGGCAAATCACGGCGAACAAATCAAACACAATTACTCTACGAAGTAGACGATCACTCCCTCTAGCAATATCGACAACTCTAGGTTCTACCGGTACCACTTATTTTCAGACAGAGGTGTATACCTCAACCCAGATGACACTCGAATATTAGTTAGGACGGGAGAGAAAAAGATAGGCAGGTTATGAAATCAACACAGTTCAATCCTAGCGGATAAAATGCAAGGCAGGAAGGCAAGAATCACAATAGATCGTAAAGTTCAGAGGCCAGGCCCACTCGGAGAGAGGCAAGGCGCGATGTCCCAAAAAGTCTCTAGTGGAGAAGCATTCAAGTCTGTATAGCAAATTGTTATCGGTAGATCGAACCAGTTCAGAACAAAGAATGAGAAAAGCTTGGAGGCGACCCAATGGAACGGAGAGGATTAAGACACCTCACTCAAACCGATCGAAAGGGAAGCCAGGCGGACACGGTACCTTGTTGTGGAGGGCAGCTCCGGCGGGGGCAGTTGTTCCTGGTGGTGGATGCACGTCGGGTCTTTGCCAAGAGTAGAGATGATCTCGTTGTCGAAGAAAATGAAGTCCGGTGCAACACCAGGGAAGAGACCAGCCGCGGAGTGCTCTGTCACAAGGCACCATCTTTTGGTCACGGTTCAGGGGTAGTGGCTATCTGGTTGCCGAGGTGCTCTGCACGGGCAATTCGACCACTGCGTCCTGAGGCAAATAAAAAGCAAAGGGGACTGGTTGTTCCCACCAGTCAGGGGAAGAGACTCTCCGGCAGTGAGATCTCCTCTGTCGTCGGGAAGTGGTGAGCCGGTTCCGCAGGGCTCCACTGGAGGTGTCGTCGTGCAGGTCGGCTCAGCGTTACCCTCGTCGGATTCTTAGGTCCTGTGGCGACTTCTGAAGATCCAGTCCCAAAAGCCCTGCTTTTATGCAGAAAACCCCCATTCATTCAGCCTAGCTGTCAATCAACACATGCTAAGTGGTGAGCGGGAAGGCTCACCACCTGGGCCAATCACTCCAGAGTGCGACCGGAGTTGGCAAGGCAACTCGGTCCAGGGTGCCTAAACCCCCTCCCACACCCCTGTGGTAACCCAGACAGAATGGCACCACTTTGGAGGGTCTCTGTACAGAGCCTGCCAAAAGTGGAACAAAGGGCTCGACCTTTGGTTTAGGAGTCACAGAGACGAACACAGACGCCATTTTACAAACCGAATTCTGGCAGAAAATACCACCCGATAAACCTATTTAAGATAAGTAGATCGGTGGTACGTTAGAGATTAACGAGAAAAAGTATCAATCTCCAACAATGGGACGAATCCCATAGGGTTATGTTCGGGGACGAACATAACAAGTAGTTTCCACTGCCACCAGCCAAAACTCGACGAGGGGGGACGGGACAGTGCCCCCTCGAGTAACAGATCCAGGAGTAATCGAATTACCCCTACTAGTACGTCCACAATAGGATGGTTTGTACTAGTTCTGTTAGTAAATTTAGGTCTAGTAAAGCCAATGGTGACTTTACATGCCCGGGGAGACAGTAGTCAGTCCCCGGGTATGGAGTCTATGGTGGGGGATCCGCTAGGACGCCCCCGTGTTACGGCACGTAGGGTGCGGTGCAACACACATAGAAAAACATATGAGACCCTATGGAGTAAAAGACCCCAGAGCCCATAGAACACATTGACATTTGAAGGAATTACACACCTACATGTCTAAGAGTGGGAGTGAAGAGTCTCACTCTTGGCAGGATGGAAAAAAACAAACTCCTGAAATCCAGCAAAGCTGCTGGGGGACTCACTAGCTTAGGAAATTCAGCCTAAACAGAGAATTCTCCCTAACACTCGCCCCCCCAGACTAAGGGACAGGAGGATTTAATCCACTCCTGGATGAATCTCATACCTCTAGTCGATGACATACACCCTAGAGAGACCATCAGCATTTTGGTGGTGACATCCTGACCTGTGCTCAATGGTGAAATCAAACCCTTGCAGGCAGATCGACCATCTCAGTAGTTTTGGGTTTTCCCCTTTCATTTGCATTAACCATCAAAAGGGTTGGTGGTCAGTCTGAATGACAAAAGTAGAACCATACAAGTACGGCCTAAACGTCTTCAGCGCCCACACGATAGCAAAGCACTCTCTTTCGATTGTTGCCCACCTTGTTTCAGGATCCTTCAGCTTGCAGCTGATGAAGCAAAAGGGGTGTTCCCTACCCTTCCCATCCAGTTGACTGAGTACGGCACCTATTCCTACATTTGAAGCATCTGTCTGCACAATGAAGTGTTGGCGGTAATCAGGAGCTCTGATTACTGGGGTTTTGGCAAAGAGCCTTTTTCAGGTTTTCAAAAGCCTGATGGCACTCCTCGTTCCATTTAACCTTTCTCTCAAATTTGGGGGAGGAGATGACATTCAGTGGAGAAGCTATGGTCCCATAGTTCTCTATGAAATTCCTGTAATACCCAGTGAGGCCTAGGAAGGCTCTCACCTGGGTTTGAGTAGTCGGTGTTGTCCAATTTTGCACAGCTTCAATTTTACTGAGCAAAGGCCTATCTCTCCACCGCCTACCTCATGCCCAAGATAGACTACCTTACTCTGTCCAATTTGGCATTTGCTTGCCTTTATGGTCAGATTGGCTCGTCCAAGAGCCTGCAAAACATCTCTCAGGTGGGTTACATGTTCTTCCCAGGAATTGCTGAACACTGCGATGTCATCCAAGTATGCCATGCAGAAGTCTTCCATCCCATTTAGAACCTGGTTTACCATCCGTTGAAACGTAGCAGGTGCATTCTTCAGTCCGAAAGGCATTACCTTAAACTGGTATAAGCCAATGGGGGTAGAAAATGCAGTTTTCTCCTTGGCATGGTCTGTCAGGGCTATTTGCCAATAGCCTGACGTCAAGTCAAATGTGCTGAGGAACTTGGCGGTGCCAAGTTTATCCACCAACTCATCTGTTCTTGGCAAAGGGTGGGCATCAGTCTTGGTGACTGCATTAAGAGCTCTATAATCCACGCAGAATCTAAGCTCTTTAGATCTGGCCTTTGGTACTAACACAACTGGGCTAGACCATGGACTAGTAGAGGGCTCTATTACCCCGAGATCGAGCATCTTGCTGACCTCACCTTTGATGTGGGTTTGTACGTTTTCTGACATGCGGTATCCTCTGCTTTTGACTGGCAGACAGTCACCAGTGAGTATGTCGTGCTGGCCCCAAGGGTCCAAGCCTGGTGAAAGCGAGAACAGGGAGGCAAACTGATTCAACATAGATTTGCACTCTTCTTGTTGCTCGGGTGTCAGATTGGAGGAGAGATTCACTCCTTCAATTTTTTCATCTAAAGGTAAGCCTCTGAGGAGATCCGGAAGAGCTTCACTCTCTTCTTCTTCCTCGGATGACGCTAGCAGCAACGCTCCTACATCAGGTCGCGAGACATACGCTTTAAGTCGGTTGGTGTGAAAGACTGTCGGAGCCTCCTTGGGATTGCCCAGGTCCACCAGATAGTTAACCTCCCCGAGTTTACCCACTACTCGGAAGGGTCCCATCCACTTATCTTGCAAGGCCCTCTGCCTTGTTGGGAGCATAACGAGAACGAGCTGGTCTTGAGCGAACTCAACCATGTTAGCCTTTTGATCGTGCCAGTGCTTGACCAATGCTTGTCCAGCTTTCAAGTTATCGCTTGCTTCTGTCATCATGTGCGACATTCTCCTCCGGAGACCTATCACATAGTCAGTCACTCTGACTGGCTTGGGGGAAGGAGCACTCTCCAACCCCTCCTTAATCAGGGCCAATGGACCTCTGACGGGATGACCATGGAGTAGTTCAAAGGGCGAGTAACCTACTCCCTCCTGAGGGACTTCTCTATAAGCAAAGAGAAGGCATGGCAGTAGAAGGTCCCACTTACGCTTAAGGGGTTCCTCTAAAGCACCTATCATGCTCTTCATGGTTCGGTTGAACCGTTCTACCAACCCATTGGTTTGTGGGTGGTAAGCTGTTGAGAACTTGTAAGTAACACCACAGGTTTTCCACATGGCTTTCATGTAGTGGGACATAAAGTTTGACCCCCTGTCAGAGATTACTTCCTTAGGAAACCCGACCCTAGTAAAAATACCAAGGAGGGCCTTAGCCACAGCCGGAGCTGTAACAGTCCTCATAGGAATTGCCTCAGGATACCTAGTAGCATGGTCTACTACAACAAGTATAAACCTGTTGCCTGAGGAGGTTGGAGGATCAAGGGGACCAATGATGTCAATCCCTACTCTCTCAAATGGGATTCCCACAACTGGGAGAGGCACTAACGGTGCCACATTCTTGGAGCCAACCTTACCAGAGATCTGGCAGGTGTGGGAGCTCCTGCAGTGTTTTTCTACTTCGGCCCCCATCTTTGGCCAATAGAAGTAGAGCGAGAGCCTTTCCTTAGTCTTCTTGAAACTCAAGTGACCAGCCAAAGGAATCTTGTGGGCTAACTGCAAGAACTGTGGTCTGTTCTCTTGGGGTACTACAAGTCGTTTGTAGTCTCCAGGTGCAGACTCGGTCGGTTCACTGTAGAAGAGGCCATCTTCCCAGTGCAACCTGTATTTCCCAGGCTCTTGCCCTTCAGCCTGAGCTTCTGCCTGGTGGCGAAGACCTTCCAGAGTTGGACATTCTCTCTGTCCCTTACTGAAGTCTGCCATGCTGGGTCCACCTTCTGCCAGTAAAGACTGCAGCTCAGGATGGTCAACAGGATCCAGATCTCCAATGAGTTCCTGGCCTTCCATTAGCTCTTCCTCAGAGTCTAATTCTACCACACAGGGTTGTACCTCCCTCTCAGCCTCGGCTGAAGGTGGAGTTACGGGTGTAACTTTGGACAACCGCGGGGAAGTCCGTGTTGGCTGCACTGAAATGCTGGCTGCTGGTTTCGGGATAGAAGTCTTAGGTTTCCCTTTCGCTTCTGATTTTGTGGAGACAGCGGCCGACAATTCCAGTGGAGAGGGAGTGATTTCTTTCTTCATCATCTCCCCGAGAGTACCGCGCATGGTCCTCTCTCTTGCAGGTCTGGTTAGCTCCTGTAACCGTTTACTAGGAGGTCTGGAAGTATGCGATACAACTCCGAGAGTTTTCAAATCGTTACCCAACAGTACGCGTCCTGGTACCTCACTCTGTATGCTGACAGGTATCTTCACAGTCATGTCATTACACTGGATGAGAACTGGTAATTGGGGAAGCATCTGCACAGGCCCTCCAGCTAACTTGGTGAGGCGTTTGGGTGCCTTAGCAACATCCTCGGCCTGAAAAAACGATTTATCCACCACAGTTATGCTGGCCCCAGTGTCCCTAATGGCAGGAGTCTCCTGACCATTCACCTGGACACTGTCCTTATAATACTCTTTAGTATTATCGGGGATAGAATTATAGACATCTAAATTCTGTTGTTCCCACAACCCCAGAGATACTAAAGAAACGCTGGCTGAGACTCCAATGGGTTCGTCAGCTAGCAGTAGAAAATTTCCACTTGCCATTTGGACTTCCTCCTCTGGAGCGAAGGCTAAGGAGACAAGCTGGACCCCTGAAGGTTTACCCTTACATCTGGGATCTCCTTTCACGTGGTCAGTCGAGCCACAAACAAAGCATTTACCGAATGCTTTCTGGAATGGTGGCTTGTTCTGACCTCCTTCCGGTTTGTCACCAGAAGACACACTATTCTGTTGTGGTTTTCCCGGTGGCTTACCCTTCTGGTTTTGTTTGGGGCCCTCTTTGGAATGGGAGTTATTCGAATTCTCTTTTCAGTCTTTTTTAGGCTGTTTTCCCTCATCCTTTTTCTGAGTTGCCCCAGAATCCTTATGAGTAGCCCTGTTGGCAACCCACAAGTCAGCAGCCTTAGCTAGCTCCCTGGAATCCAATTCCTTTGAATCAGCCAAGTGCTGTCTGAGCTCAGGAGAACAGGCATCATAAATAGACTCCAACATAAAAAGATTTCTCATACCCTCATAAGTGTTCACTTTGTAACCCTTAGTCCATCCCTCTAAGTTTTTCAACCCTTCACTCACCCAGGTAGCCCAAGGGGTACCATCATGCTTTTTGAGGGTTCTAAACCTCTTAAGATACTGGGAAGGGGTCTTCCCGAATCTAGCTATTAAAGCTAGTTTCACACTTTCGTAATTCGTCTTATCCGCCTCCCCCAACTCCATTACCACATCAGTCACAACAGGAGGGAGCCTAGAGAACAACCAGAGGAGCAAAGCATTCCCTGTGATGTCCTGGAGCCCATGATTGTATTCAAACAGTTTCAACCAATCCAACACATCCAATCTCGGTTCATACATACCCACTAATTCCTTCGGCATCCGGGGTCTTTTGGGATTGGAGCTCCTAGAGGAACCAGAGGAGAGAGAAGCATTTTCCATAGACAACATTTTCATCTCTAACTCGTGATTAAGTTCTATTTCTCTGAGTCTTAACTCAGCTTGCTTCTGTTCAGCCTGGGCATTCATCCGTCTGAACTCGAGCTCTTGGTTTCGTCCAGATTGAGGCAAGAACCATTTATATTCTAGTTCGAGCTTCATTTTTTCAAGTTCAAAATAAGCAGGGTTACTTGTGGTACCTGGTATGGGCCCCGTAGGCACAGCTGGTAAGGCAGGTAGAGGAGCAGGGGAGACAGTTTCGTTAGCCTCACCGCCCTCGTCAGCCTCTTCATCGCTATCATCAGAATTACAATTCAGATCAACACCATTACTGTTATCTACAGTCGCTGGAGAGATTGGTTCCTCTGAACCAGTACCCAGACTTTGGTTTGCCAGCAATCTCTCGATTAGTTCTAACTTCTTGCCTCTTACAGGAAGAGCTTGCAGACTCTCAGTATTTTCCCTTGACAAAGACTCTTGACTGTAAGTTTCCATCGTAGACATGTTTTTTGAAAGTTGCTTTTTGTGCAAAGTTTTGTGGTTAGTTATCCTAGAGTGTCGAAAAGCACTCTAAACTGTATACTCGATACAAATCCCACCGCTGTACACCAGTGTTAGGCGGAAACCTGTGCAGTTCCCTCTGGGACCACTGCAAAAGATTTAGGACTACAGGCGTTGGCGGTGAACCCACTTGGTAGCAGTCTGTACCACACAGATTCACTTGGTAGCTGTGGCTGAGCAGTCAGACTTCCCTCAAGAAGAGTTGAGCAGTATGTGGAGTATACAAAATAGGGCAATTCTTCACAGCAAGACAAGCAAACACGCAACGAGGCTTAGTGTAAAGATATTAAGGTATTTATTTATAACAAAACGTCTATGAAAAACAAATCACAGTGAACAAATCAAACACAATTACTCTACGAAGTAGACGATCACTCCCCCTAGCAATATCGACAACTCTAGGTTCTACCGGTACCACTTATTTTCAGACAGAGGTGTATACCTCAACCCAGATGACACTCGAATAGTAGTTAGGAGGGGAGAGAAAAAGATAGGCAGGTTATGAAATCAACACAGTTCAATCCTAGCGGATAAAATGCAAGGCAGGAAGGCAAGAATCACAATAGATCATAAAGTTCAGAGGCCAGGCCCACTCGGAGAGAGGCAAGGCGCGATGTCCCAAAAAGTCTCTAGTGGCGATGCATTCAAGTCTGTATAGCAAATTGTTATCGGTAGATCGAACCAGTTCAGAACAAAGAATGAGAAAAGCTTGGAGGCGACCCAACGAAACGGAGAGGATTAAGACACCTCACTCAAACCGATCGAAAGGGAAGCCAGGCGGACACGGTACCTTGTTGTGGAGGGCAGCTCCGGCGGGGGCAGTTGTTCCTGGTGGTGGATGCACGTCGGGTCTTTGCCAAGAGTAGAGATGATCTCGTCGTCGAAGAAAATGAAGTCCGGTGCACCACCAGGGAAGAGACCAGCCGCAGAGTGCTCCGTCACAAGGCACCACCTTTTGGTCACGGTTCAGGGGTAGTGGCTATCCGGTTGTCGAGGTGCTCTGCACGGGCAATTCAACCACTGCGTCCTGAGCAAAGGGGACTGGTTGTTCCCACCAGTCAGGGGAAGAGACTCTCCGGCAGGGAGATCTCCTCTGTCATTGGGAAGTGGTGAGTCGGTTCCGCAGGGTTCCACCGGAGGTGTCATCGTGCAGGTCGGCTCAGGGTTACCCTCGTTGGATTCTTAGGTCCTGTGGCGACTTCTGAAGATCCAGTCCCAAAAGCCCTGCTTTTATGCAGAAAACCCCCATTCATTCAGCCTAGCTGTCAATCAACACATGCCCCCTCCCACATCCCTCAGGTAACCCAGACAGAATGGCACCACTTTGGAGGGTCTCTGTACAGAGCCCGCCAAAATTGGAACAAAGGGCTCGACCTTTGGTTTAGGAGTCACAGAGACGAACACAGACGCCATTTTACAAACCGAGTTCTGGCAGAAAATACCACCCGATAAACCTATTTAAGATAAGTAGATCGGTGGTACGTTAGAGATTAACGAGAAACAGTATCAATCTCCAACAATGGGACGAATCCCTTAGGGTTATGTTCGGGGACGAACATAACAAGTAGTTTCCACTGCCACCAGCCAAAAGTCGACGAGGGGGGACGGGACAGTGCCCCCTCGAGTAACAGATCCAGGAGTAATCGAATTACCCCTACTAGTACGTCCACAATAAGATGGTTTGTACTAGTTCTGTTAGTAAATTTAGGTCTAGTAAAGCCAATGGTGACTTTACATGCCCGGGGAGACAGTAGTCAGTCCCCGGGTATGGAGTCTATGGTGGGGGACCCGCTAGGACGCCCCCCTGTTACGGCACGTAGGGTGAGGTGCAACACACATAGAAAAACATGAGACCCTATGGAGTAAAAGACCTCATAGCCCATAGAACACATTGACATTTGAAGGAATTACACACCTACATGTCCAAGAGTGGGAGAGAAGAGTCTCACTCTTGGCAGGATGGAAAAAAACAAACTCCCGAAATCCAGCAAAGCTGCTGGGGGACTCACTAGGTTAGGAAATTCAGCCTAAACAGAGAATTCTCCCTAACACAAAGGAATCTCATGGGCTAACTGTAGAAACTGGGGTCTCACCTCCTGAGGCACTACAAGTCTTCTGTAGTCCTCTTGGGTAGACTCGATAGGTTCATTGTAGAGGAGGCCATACTCCCAGTACAGCCTGTGCTTCCATGGCTCTTGCCCTTCCAGCTGGAAAGCTGTCTGTTGGCGAAGTCCTTCAAGAGTAGGACACAGAGTAGGACACTCTCTTTGACCTTTGCTGAAGTCTGTCTATAGGGGTCACCTTCTCCAAGCAAAGTCTGCAGCTCAGGATGGTCTTTAGGATCTAGATCTCCAACAGGAGGAAGGTCTTATTCCAGCTCTGTGTCATCAGTACCTGATTCACCATCTTCTGGTTGAACCTCACACTCAGCCTCAGCTGGTGGAGAAGTCACAGGTGTGACTGTGGACTGTCCTCTCTGGGATGTCCTTTTTTGGTGCACAGGAGTGCTACTTTTCTTGATTCCTGAGACCTTGGGGTTCCCCTTTGTCTCCTTCTTTCTGGAAGTAGAAGTGTGCTCTTCCTGTGGACTGGGTGTTAAAGTTTCCTCTGTAACAACCCAATGAGAGTCATTTAAAGTGAGCTCGCTGGCCTTCCTAGTCTGCTCCTGCTTCCTTTTACTCAGAGGCCTGGAGGTGCTTGATACGACTCCAAGAGTGTTTAAGTCATTCCCCAGCAGGACTCTCCCAGGCGCCTCACTTTTTACACTGACAGGTATTCTTACAGTCATATTATTGCACTGGATGAGAGCTGGTAGTAATGGAATCATATCGGTAGGGCCTCGAGCAAACTTAGTGGGGCTTTTGGGAGAATTAGCAACATCCTCAGGTTTGAAAAAGGTTTCATCCACCACTGTAATGCTGGCTCCAGTGTCTCTAATGGCAGGAGTCTCCTGACCATTCACCTGGACACTGTCCTTGTAGTATTATTTTGTGTTATGTGGTATACAGTTATACACATCTACATTCAGCTGTAACATAGAACCAGGGACACTAAAGAAACACTGGCAGAGGCTCCAATGGGGTCTTTAGCCAATAGTTGAAAGTTTCCACTTGCCATATGAACTTCTCCCTCAGGGATGAAGGCTAAGGAGGCAGTGTGGACCCCTGAAGGTTTACCCTTACATCTGGGATCTCCTTTCACAAGATCGGTTGAGCCACAAACATAACATTTATCAAATGTGTTGACAAATGGTGGCTTCTGCTGACCTCCCTTTCGTTTGGCACCAGAGGTTTCACTAGACTGATTCGGTTTCCCATGTGGCTTACCCTTCTTATGTTTGTGGCCCTCTTTTGGATGGGAGGATTTAGAATTCTCTCTGCCATCTTTCTTGTGGTGCTTCCCTTCATCCTTGCTATGAGTGGCCCGACAATCCTTGTGAGTAGCCCTGTTGGCAACCCACAAGTCAGCAGCCTTAGCTAGCTTCTTGGGATCTATTTTCTTTGAATCAGCCAAGTGCTGTCTCAGATCAGGAGAGCAGGCATCAAAAATAGACTCCAACAAAAATAGATTTCTCATTCCTTCAAAGGAGTTCACTCTGTAACCCTTAACCCAACCATCTAAGTTTTTCAAACATTCACACACCCAGGTAGCCCAAGTGGTACCATCAGTCTTTTTGAGGATAGTGGCGTAACACAAAATGTTGGGCCCCCCTGCGAGCTATGCTGATTGGCCCACCCCCCCCGAACTCAGCAACAAATCACGGGTCGCACCTCACTCTGGGCCGGCATAGATTATCACGTTTGCGCAATACGTGCAAACGTGCTGCTGAAGGGATATGCAGCATACTGCACTAGGAGAACGATATAAATATGTGTTTTAATGCGATATACAGCACACTTTCTGAGAAAAATTGCCTAAAAAGCCAGAGTATTTGCAATTGTTTTGTAGGGTAACACCAATCCAATAGATGCAAGTCACCAACAGCGCACATGAACATTAATGCTTTACTATTAAAAATGCCGTGCCACAATGAAAACATGTCCAACTGACTGCACAATGTAGACCAGTGTAGACATGTAATAACGTTACAGTGAAGCATGCCAGGCCACATTTAGACATATCTAGACTGGTTGCACCAAAATGCCAATCGAAGCAATTACACTCATCAAGAAGAGAACACACATTCAATCCTGTGGCCTCTAACAACACGGCCAAACTCTTTAAAATCTGTAAGGAACTGGTCAATCCTGTTGCAGTCTTTACCTCTCCTGTTCCCTCCCAGGCTCTCTGTATGGCTCTGTCATCTCACTTCTCTGCTAAAACTCAGGACATCCTGTGCTCCATCTCCTCTTCCTCTCTCGGACCCCCTTAGGCCATCTATACCTCTCTTCCTCCTTTCTCCTCTTTCTCTCTGACAGGACCTGACAAGGTTTCTATACAAGTCTGATCTGGGAAAGTGTCATGCAAACAGGTGCTCCCCAGCTCCTCCAGAACCATCAAGGACCCTATTGACACCCTCGCTCCAGCTTTTACCGATTTCTGTAATCACTCTTTCGCCACTGAAATGTTCCCCTCGCCCCTTAAGCACTCCCTTATGCACACACTCCTCAAGAAGCCACCTGCCGATTCTGTCTGCCCGGCAAACTATTGCCCAATCTCTATCACCCCTTTCCTGGACAAACTGTTGGAAAAGCTGGCCATCTCCCAGCTTACTCTCCACGCGGAATCTGTTGGTTGTCTCCATGACCTTCAGTTAGGCTTCAGAGCTGCCAGAGTCACGGAAACTGCTCTCCTGAACACCTGTGAAGATCTGCCCTCTAACCTTGATTCCAGCATTCCTTCTGTCCGCATCCTCCTTGATCTTTCCTCTGCTTTCGACACAGTCAACCACGCCATCCTGATCAATCCTGATCAATTGTCTCCATGAGAACCTGGGCATCACAGATCAGGCCCTTTAGTGGCTGACCTCCTTCCTCTTGGACAGCCCCTCCCAGGTCCAACTTGGTCCCTATCTCTCTGCTCCATCTTCTCACCCTGGTTTTTCAACCTCTACTTGGCCCCTTTGGCCCACCTGATCTCTACCTTCTCTTCTAACCTTCAGTGTTATGCGGATGACACTCCGCTTTCCTTCAGGCTCCTCTCAGACTCCTCCCCTCTCTCGCTCATTCTTGACTGCCTATCCGCGATTCAGGATTGGTGTGCCTACAACAATCTCTGCCTTAATGTCAGTAAGATGAAGATCCTTCTCATTTGGACTCCTGCCCTTGATTTCCCTCTCTTACTCTGGCCGCCCGCCTTGGGCCCTCTTCCGTTGCCTACCTGTGAGGTAAACAACCTTGGTGTCATCTTTGACTCCACTCTATCTTTCTCTCCTCACATCTCGTACGTCGCCAAAAGTCTCACTACCAACTGCTCCTCCTCAAAGGGACTCTTCCCTTTCTCACTTTCCCCCAGAAGCTCACTGTCTCCAGAGCCCTGGTTCTCTCTAGGCTTGACTACTGCAACAGCATCTTTCTCAGTCTGCCTTCCTCTACTCTCCACCCTCTGCAACTAATCCAGAACAGGACTGCAAGACTTCTCCTTGGCCTCAAGCCCAGGGATCATATCTCTCCAGCCCTGAAATCTCCCAACTGGCTCCCACTTGCTGCAAAGTTCAAGACCCGTTGCATTGTCCACAAGGCTTTCTGGGCTTGGGGCCCACACTACATCCAACGCTCTCTTCCAAAATGTCTTCTTTCTTGAGCCCTTCGCTCAGCTACTTACAACTCTCTAATGGTTTGATGCTTCTCCATGCAGAGAGTGGGGGTAGATCTCTCTCCTCTGCAGGTGCCTCCCTCTGGAATAGCCTCACTGCCCCTCTCAAACTTGAGCCGGACCACCTGAAGGACCGGAAGCAGCTCAAAGCTTTCCTCTTCTCCTCTGCTTTCTCTCTCTCCCTCCCCTGCTGGCCTACCTGACCTACCGGTCTGCTGTACTGACTGGTTGCTTGTTACCCTCAGAGTCTCACTGAGTTCAGACTCTTTCTTGATCAGTCGCCCTTGCACTGCCTCTGGGCCTACCAGGCACTTAGGGGCTGTAACTGTAACCCTAGAGTCCCTTGTTCTCCTTGCCCTACCTAGAGCCAGACTGCCCTGGCTGCACTTGCTCAGAGTGTTACTGCCCTGTTTTTCACTCCCCTCTCCCTTGCAATTCCCCCTCCCTTTCCCATTGCGCTTCTCGTTCTTGCACTTGCACGATCTGAAAGACACAAGGCCTAGTAAGATCGTTTGTCTTGTCCTCCCGCCATCTTCCCTCCCTCATCTTGTAACGCCTATAAACACTTGTGTACAGGCGCGTTGTAAATTACTTATATCATATAATTTGATCATAGATGCCCAGATAAATATACATTGCTGCATTAAGAAATGGCTAGATTGGCAGCATCCAAATTGCAGTCTAGCCAGTCAATTCACTTAGCAGGACTGCTTGATCAGAAATGCCCAGTTCAGAAAAAGTCATACCAAACTGAGGAATGACTAGACTGGCTTCACCAAAATGCCTCTCTAGCCACTGATACCACATATAATGCCTGCTTAGTTTGGACATGGACAGTCATTATGATTTGTTGCACAATCCTGCCCCCCACACATCCCCTCGCCCTCCCAACCCTACTCCAACCTCCAAAATCAGCTCATGGGCCAAGAATTACCTTCACGTCCCTCTTCCCTGTCCCAGAGCTTACGTATGAGGCTCTTTGCCTCATAGGTAAGTACTGGGATGAGGAAGAGTGGGACTAGGAGTAATGAAGATTACAGGTATCGAAGTCAGGCATTACCTCCATTTACCACTACCTCATCCCAGTACTTGTGTATGAGGCAGAGGGCCTTATACACAAGTACTGTCTCATAAAAACTGGGACGAGGAAGAATAGGGCTAGGAGTAATGAGTAATCAAGGCATTAAACACAAGTATTGGTGCAACACCATTAAGTTGACTGGGATTCAGTACTCCCCCTACCACCTGACATTTTGGGCTATGTTGACTTGACCTTACTGATCTTGAAGCAGTTGCCAGACAGAACAGGACATCGATGTTAAATGGCACCCGGGTTTCTCTGTTAACAAGAGCCCAGCAATTACTAACATAAAGCAATTCACTGTTAGTACCTGCATTCAAATGCCACATTTTTTAGGCAATTGAAATCTTGATGTGGATTTAATACTTGCATGCCAGGGGAGTGATTGGAAGGGTAGAGAAGAAACAGGAGACCACTCATTCTCACAGCGGTCCATAAGTGGGTGATTTCAACCATAAAGGAGAGAGTTAACTGCTTGTACCATTGAAGCTGCACTAGAATAGTATCATTAAAATGCATAAAGAAATTAGATGCCCCCAAATAAATAAGTTTGCCCCTCCCCCACTGCCCATGAAGTTAGCGCCTCTCCCAACATTTGAAGGGTTAGCCCCCTGAATGTAGGTTTTGTTGAGCCCCTGAACGCAAGCACACACACCATTCACCATACACACACACGCACACCCAGCCATCCATACATTTAAGTGTGCATTCTTTCAGCATACAGGCACACAAAGACAGCCATCCATACATTTTAAGTGTGCACCCTTTCACCATACAGGCACACCCAGGCAGCCACCCGTACATTTAAGTGTGCACCCTTTCACCATACAGGCACACACAACCAGGCACCCACCCACCCATACATTTAAGTGTGCACCCTTTCACCATACACTCACACACGTACACGTCATGGGGTTGAGGGGAGCCCTAATACTTCAAAAAGAAATTGGGCCTCGTTAGAACTATGCCGGTCTGGAAACAATGGTGGCGGTAACCTTACCAGCACTGTTGTTTCTGGACCGGCATATTACAGCTCTGCGGGTGGTTGCCGTCCCGCCCGACAGGTCAGACTTGCCGGGCAGAAGAGCACCCACCCGCAGAGTTTTTACGGAAGCACCAGCACCGTTACCAACAGTGCCGATGCTTCTGTGGTCCCCATTCCCATAGAGTACTATGGAAATGGGGACTTACCATTTGCCAGCCCCTGACTTCCCAGACCGCCGGGGTTGTAATCCCCCGGTGTTACCGGGAAGTCGGGTACCGGTAAATCATTATGGGTCCAGCGGCAACCTGCTGGTAGCACCTGCACGGTTACTGCCAAACCCGTAATGAGGCCCATTGTTTCTTTTTGCAGTCACTCTGACTTCATAAAGAAATAATTTATGTTAAGGACCAAACTATAACGGAAATCATTTATTTGTGAAGGCAGAGTGACTTCAAAAATAAACTATTTCTTTTTGAAGTCATAGGGCTCCCCCAACCGCATGACATGAAGGCCTCCAGCCTAGGGTCTTCCATGCCATGGGGAGGGCAGAGCCCTCGTACTTCAAAAAGAACATTTCTTTTTGTAGTCACTCTGCCTTCATAAAGAAATGATTTCTGTTATTGTTCGGTCCTTAACATAAATTATTTCTGTTAGAAATCATTTCTTTATGAATGCAGAGTAAATTAAAAAAAAAACAGATTTTGAAGATTTTTTTTTTCTTCCAGTGGGGCCCCCTCCCAGGACAGGTGCTGGCGGGGCCCCCCGCACAGCAGGGGCAGTGGGGGCCCCTGTTAAGCCAGTGTTTGAGGATCCTAAACCACTGAAGGTACTGGGAAGGAGTTTTCCCAAATCTAGCTATCAAGGCTAGCTGCACATTATCATACTCCAATCTTTCAAGTTCCCCCACACCCATTACAGCACCAGTTACAACCTGAGGGGAGCCTGGACAAAAGCCAATGAATCAACTGATTCCCTGTGAAACCCTGAATCCCAGAGTTATATTCAAAAGCACCCAACCAATCCAAAATACCAAGTTTCACATCATACATACTCATTGCTTCTTTGGGCATGCACGGTCTCTTTGGACTGGAAGAGCTAGAAGACTCTGGGATAGAAACATTTTCAAGAGACAATTTATTCATTTCAAGAGCAAGTTCCATTTCCATTTCCCTTAGTTTGATGTCCTGATGTTTGCTTTCAGCTTGGATTTGTAATCTTTTGAATTCTAACTCAAGTCTCATTTTTGCAAGATACACAAATTCTGGACTCTTCTGACAATATTAGAGCTGGGCTCTGAATGATCATCCTCATCATCATTTCCCACATTTCCTGGGTTAGAAGGTGTGACAGGCCAACTGCCCAGACATTGATGATTCAACAATCTTGCAATTAGGTCATTTTTCTTTGCTTTAACGGGGAGATTTCCGATTTTACACATTTCTTTCAGTTGTTCTACTGTTAGAATGATCAGGGATTCCTGTATGACGTTATCCATATTTGGCATGTTACAATTGCTTTTCTAGTGGAGCTTAGCCTTGTGAAGGTTTTTAGTTGAACAAAAGCAAATTCTTAGTGGAACACTCTACAATATATCCCCCCCACCCCCTGCTGCCACCAGTGTTAGGAAAGATTGTATGGGGTACCCTTTGGGTGCACTACAACAACCCGGAACACCTGGCAATAGGAACCCAACCTTTGGTATAAGTCAGTACTACAAAGGTTGGTAGTGTGTTGAGCAGCCAGGCTTATCTCAAGCGGGGTCAGTGTGAGCTGTAGGGGAGTTACAGAGAGATTCACAATGACAAGTATTCAAATAAACTCTTACACACAAGGTTTCTTGATTAAACAATTATTCATTTATTTAACAGTCAGTTAGAGTAAGCCTTCAGAAGGGAGCAATATAATAGTAACACACAAATAAACTCCAAAATACACACTCTTAATATTTCCAAATCGGTAAGTACCCTTTTGGGATGGCACACAGACACTTCCTACACCCTCAGGTGACTTTAGTAACTAGGACACTGTGGACATTAATATACTACTGTTCAGACTACACGCAGATTTAAGAGTTAGGCAAAGAATAAGATTATCAGAACAGAACAAGAAATCAAAGAAATATTCTGAAGCAGGTAAGTACTTTTGGTGACCCCCAATGGAAAGTTACTTCACCCCTTCCTGGAAGGAAGACAAAACACAATGTCAGGGCAGAAGAGTCATTCAGGGAGCCAGGCTAGGCCAAAGTCAATTGAGCAAAAGTCTAGGTGAGCTGAAGCACTTCTGCAGGTAAGTAAAAGTCTTGCACACTGTTTTAGAAGTCTTCGTAGAGAAGAAGAATTCAAAGCAGGGCCACAAGCTGTTTAGACTTGTGAAGTAAAGAAGCTATCAGCAACTCTACAGAGCAACCACAACAGGTCTCACCAACAGAGATCAAGTGCAGTTACACAACAAGAGGTAAGCTCTCTTAGACTGTACAGTGCCTTTAGGTTGAAGAAAAAGGACAGTAGATGACTTCAGTTCCTATGCAGCTTTGCATATCCTGGTGTTCCTGGGCCTCAGTAGTGGGGACAAGAGGGAGGACGTCTGGGGACTCCTGCACTGCAACGGAACGGTCACCGACTGCAACGGTCAATATTCAAAGTAGTGGCACTTCGTTTTTTCAGCTCCTCGCGTCTACCACAAATAGCAACACTGTGGTTCCTGGCTGTCGAGATGGGCTTTCCTTGCATCTGGGGTCCAGCACTCTGTTGTGGTGGCTCAGGCTCGGTCAGTCCTGCTTCCTGGGAGTCCGAAGGATCTTCCTGGAGCTCTTGGCCAGCTTAAAAGCAATGCACTCAATCTGGTGTTCCTCTCCCTGGCTATTCGGTTCCAGCAGCAATGGCAGTGGAATTCAACCAGCTCCGAGAGGATGTCCAGGTTGCTTACTTTGGAGTTGGTTGGTCCCACCAACGCAAGGGTAGAAGTAGTCCTCGCAGGGGCTTCTCTGTTGATACAAATTTGGAGTTTCAGCACAGTAGTACGGCTTCACCGGGCAAACCAACGATCCAAGAGTTGCAGCAGGCGTCTTCTTCAAGTTCTTTGGATTCCTTCGTCCAGTGGTCGACTCTGCCTTCCAAGCCAAAAAGCCTCCTCACATTTTATGCAGGTTTCTCCCATTCATTCCAGCCTAGCTGGCAGCCACCCAGCAGGGTGGCTGTCCTTGCCGGACAGCCAGCCAGCCAATCACCTAAGAGTGCATTCCTGTCTCCTAGGAGACTAAGCACAGGGAGCTTCGGGCGCCTCCCTCGCTTCCTGCTCCTGCCTGACACCCTGGAGCCAGAGGCGAACTTCACTCATGAATCCCACCAAAGACAAAATGAACAAAGGGACCAAACCTGGTTTGGCGCACACAGTAAATCTCAAGAAGGACCTTTGCACAAAGAAATGCGAAAAAAGACAAAAAGCGGTAAATGCACACCACGGTAGTTAAAAGTAAGCCACTGCCACCAGCCATTGAACTAAGAAAGGGTAACACAAAAATGTTACATGAGAAGCTAGACAAAGGGGATACTAGGTAACCCCTCCAGCACCCTATTGTAAGATAGTGTGTGCTGGGTCTAGAAAGTTACAATGTAAGTGAAGTCAATTTCACTTCACTGCTCTTGGAAACAGTAGTTTATCCAAGAGAAGGTATTTAAACCTTTGGGAATTCTGGAAGACTTTCCTGTGTCACTGCACTGAAGGTGCTGTGTGACACCATGTAAAAGATTATGCCTATGGAGTTTGTCAGACTCCAAAACCCAAAAAAAACACAGAGTTAAAATCACATGACAATACATGAGAGAGTGGACAAAATGGTCTCACTCTCTCCAGGCAAAATATAAAAGTCCCAGAGTCCAGCAAATGGGCTGGGGGTCTCTAAAGCTGCGAGGAATTAGCACATTTCTGAGAATTCTCCCTAACAGAGGCTGGGGGATATGATGGTCTTACCAATATGGCTGTAGTCTTGTGTTTGCACTCTCCCTGGCCCCTTTATAGATAAGGGTTTCCTTCATTTGCAACTCTTTAGGGTGTTACATTGGCTTATTCCCAAGCGCCCACAAATAACTGAAAAGGATGACAAATGACTCCCTTCACAGTGTTCAGAAATACCATATCTTGTGGTTTATTATGAGATATTCTGGTGCCCTTTGTGATTACACGTGTTTCGGTGACTAAATCATCTTTTTCAAACCAGGGCTATTCGTATTACAAAAAGTTTTTTATAATTTGATAATTTACATATGTTAAGCACATACCATGATATTCCCATATTGACAACATATGAGAGTCATTGATTTATCAAGTAAAAAACATTAAAGTCAACGAATTTTTGAAATCAGAAATACACAAATTAAAAACGATGAAATAAAATTAAATTAAAGAATGGCCATTTTAGGGAGGGGTGAAGGGTAAGAGTGTTAGGGATTGAAAAAAACAATTAGATAAGAAAAAAGAGAAAATGGTAAGTTAAACCACAAATTAACTTAAGTTTAAATTTCACTAGTACTTTTCAAATAATAACTGAACAGGTGTTCATATAATGGTCCATGCACTCCTTGATTTTTATATTTTATTTTTTATTATTTATTTTTTCGTTATTCTTCTTGATTTACTTTTCATTATTATGGTATCAGGTACTACGCACACATCCTTACCTAATTTCACTGTTGCCCACTAGTATTCTTAATGTCATGTGAATAATTTCATTGGTTAAATCCCAGATCCATCTACAAAAAACAAAAGGAATTGTTGTTGGGAAGAATGTACGTCCTGTTGTGTGTTTACATTAACAAAATTTGTGCTGGCTCACGTTTCTTAATTCTCATAGTTCCCATAAAGAAAGAGTAAAAATCTTTAAATGGTTAGAAAAGTATTCTATGAGCAATCTTTTTCCTTTTTTCCCTTGGTGTTGTAGACTGGCCTCCACGGTAAACACAGCAAATTGAGAGCGTTAAATTTACAGGCTTTGGTTTTCGTGCGTTTTAAGCACACACTTTAGTAATTGTTCAGAAATGTTCCACGTGCTCCCGCGTGTGCGAGATAAACCAGACCCCTTCATATTTCTAGCCCCCCCATGAGCGGGCTTACCTTTCCTTCACTGCGTCCCGTGCCAAAATGTCCTTGTGTTTACGGCGTCCCCACCAGACTATTGTATGCTACGCTGTGGTTGTCTGGCAACTCAGTCTTGTTTCACCGTAGTTGCCCGCGGCCATATTGGAGTGGGAGAACTAACTGATTTCACATGTTTTCCCATGGTTCCGATCCTGAATTCACCTCTTTAGTTGCAAAGAGTGATCCGATGTACAATGTACAGTTACTAATTTGGCATTTGTTGAAAATAATAGGCTAATAGTTGCCTGTTACTTTTCATTTTATTTTAATAGGTTACTAATGCTAGTTAATAACGCATGATCTATAGTCCTTTCTCAATTACTGGTACCGCGGCCATGTTCCTGGGCTGCTCAAAATTACGGTCTTGTTTAATACAGTATTTCAGTTCTAGTCCCGGCGATATATTATGAATGGATTTTATGTCTACGCTTTTCTGTAAATGTGTGAAAACCTGTCTGATCGCACGTATGACTTCCCTGACACCATATATCCCTTACTTTGTCAGTTCCAGTTGAAGGTAGTTCTTTATTATTCAATACAAATGAATTGATATATTCTCTAAGTCTGTATTCATGGTTAACACAAAGCAATTTATACATTTGCACATTTTCTAATTATTAAAACATGCTTGTTCTCAATCTGCAAATTCAACAAATACATTTTCAGTCAATGCTCTTCTCAGTGCGTGAACACACATATTATTCATAAAAAGGAGGCCATCTCATTGTCTGTGTTGAGGCCTTTCACTACAGCTCGAAATTTGCAAATTAGTTCAGCTTCTTGTTGCCTAACTTTTAGTTCTTGGTCCTCGCCTCTTGGGCCTAAGGTTACTTTTTTCAGGCCAACAAATCTCAACGCTTTTTTATCATCCATCTGATGTTTCTTCTGCCAGTGTTGGGCTAGTGGTAGGTTTGTTGCTTGACTTCCAATGGTTGATAGGTGTTCCCGTATTCTAATTCTGAGTTCCCTAATGGTACTACCAATGTATATTGCTCCACATTGGCAAATGATGGCATACACCACATATTTTGTCTTGCGATTTATATAATCTTCAATTCTTTGTGTGACACCATACATGTCCTTAAAGGTTGTGGAATTGTCCAATGCATACTTGCACATTGTGCAGGTGCCACATTTGTAGAAGCCTTTAGGAAGTGCTGGAAGCCATGTTATTGTATTATCCTTTTTCAGCTCTGGAAGAAGTGAAGGACGCAGAACATTTTTAATCGTTCTTGCCCGTTTGTAGATTATAGTTGGGTTGTCATCAATGTATTTCTTCACATTCGGATCCAAATGGAGTAAATACCAATTTTTCTTTAGAATTTTCCTCAGAACCTTGTTATCAGCACAGTAGGTAGTAATGAAGCTTATTTTTTCCTCTTTAACCAATTTTGTGTTAGTGGCTAAGGTACTTTCTCTGTCTAATTTCATAGCTTTCTCTTGTGCTTTCGCTATCGTTGTCTTTGCCATATCCCCCCCTTTTGAATCTTTGCGTTAGTAATTTGCATTCTTCTTTGAAAGTTGTTTGTTCAGTACAATTCCTATGGGCTCTGATGAATTCTCCCTTTGGTATGTTTCTGATTACTGCGTTATGATGGCAGCTTGTAGCATATAGGGTTGAGTTGGCCTCTCTGCTCTTCCTAAAGGTTTTTGTTTTAACTGAGTTGTCTGAAATATAAATGTTCAAATCTAAGAAATCAATTTCTTTTCGACTTGCAATGCCAGTAAATTCAATCCCCATCTCATTGGCATTAGCTCTTTTCCTGAAATTCTCTAGTTCTTCTTCTTCCCCTCTCCAAATCAATAAAACATCGTCTATGTAACGTGTCCATAATATCACATTGGGTTCATAAGATTCATCTGTGTAGATGTGTTCGTCTTCATACATAGCCATAGTTAGGTTGGCAAGCGCCGGGGCATACTTGATCCCCATCGCTACCCCTCGGGTTTGTCTAAAGAAATTTCCATTGAATACAAATACATTGTTCTGTAAGGTGAGTAGTAACATTTCTTTTAGCATATTATTGATTGAAAATGAGAAGCTGTTTCTTTAAAAAAATATAGTCTGTGGTTTCTATGGCAGCATCGTGTCTAATGGAGGTGTAAAGGGATCTTACGTCCCACGTGGCTGATAGGTAGCCCTCTTGCCATTTTATTGTGGATAGTTTATTGATTGCCGATGTTGTGTCTCTTAAATATGATTTAGTTTGAGTTGCCAAGGGTCTTAAAATATCATCAATGTATTGTGCCATGTTCATAGTCGCCCAGCCAATTCCGCTTACTATCGGTCTCCCCTTTGGGATTCTCTCATACTTCTTATGAATTTTGGGTAGAAAGTATATTGTTGGTAAAGTCGGTTGTTTGATATCCAAGAAGTGGCTTTCCTCGTCCGTTATAAGTCCTTGTCTATGCCAAGTCTTAATAGCATCCTTTAATTCTAATTGGATCTCCAATTTGGGGTTAGATTTAAGTTTAGTGTAGCAAAGCGGTATATTTAAGTGGTTCATTGCCATTTCTAAGTAGTCTTCCTGTTTCATCACTACTATTTTTCCACCTTTGTCTGCTCCTTACATGACTAGATTGTTATCTTTTTTTTAAAACATTTAAGGCTTTTCTTTCCATTGGTGTCAGATTGTCATATGATCGTTTGTATTCCTTATTGGTTTTGAACTTGGTATCCGTAAAGTCATTCACGTCTTTAGTAACCGCTTTGTAAAAAGTGTCCACTAGATTGTCCGGCATTAGTTGTGGAGTAAATTAAGACTTAGGTTTCATCTCTTTGGCTGTGAGACCAGTTTGTTTTATATGGAGTTCTTGAAGGGTCTCATGAATTTGTCTTTCATCAGTTTCTTGTAGAGATCTTAATAGATGTGTGTTTGTTAAATCTTCAATGGTGAGGGTACTTGTTGCCGCTGGTGGTTCCCTAGTGCGATGTGCTGAGATTTGTGTGTCAAAATATTTTTTCAGTTTGTGCTTCCTTACAAACTTGAATAAATCTATGTGCGCTGTTGTATCTTCAAAGTTCGTACATGGTGCAAATGTAAACCCTTTGTTTAGTAGTGAGATCTCCTCTGGTTTTAACTGGTGATTAGATATATTTAGTACTAGGTCCTTTATTTGTTCCAGTTTTTGCGGCTTCCCTTCGCCCTGCTCTCGTGAGCCACCTGAAATCCTCTAGGGCATCTTGGTTTCCTGTGTCTTCCGCTCCCACGTTTCCCCCTCCTCCTGTAGGCGGTGGTTGTTGTGTTGTTTGCTGTGGTACTAAAAAACAAACTTGCTTTTGATAGTTTAGTCTGTTCTCCTTCTTATATCTTTTAATTTGGTGTAAAAATCCTTCTCCTCCAGTTTTTTGTTATTTATATCTTCAGACTCTTTTTCTTGGTCTTCTGACTCCACATCTGAGCTGCCTGGTGAAGTGTTGGGGGTACTTTCTTGTGATTTTGGTTTTGTAAGTTGTTTATATTTGTCTTGAAAGGTGTATACTTTGTCATCTTCATAATCCCTATTGTCTCTAAAGTATTTCCTAATTTTTCTTAGTTTTATCTCATCTTGATATTCTTTCAGCACCTCAAACATTTTTTGATAATTCTTTTTCTTCGTTACTTCCAACGCCTTTGCTTCTTTAATTTCTTTCTTGATCGATTCACTTTGTTCTGTTATCCTTTTATGTTCTCTTGAGGCATGTTCTATTAAAAGTTCAAGCTGTAAGCGATATTCAATCAACACTACAGCACAATGCCTAGTCTGGGATGCTGAGGAAAACCCTTATTGATGTATTTTTATGTCCAGTTCAGTACTCTGGATGACAACCCTTGTATAACACCCCCCTCTTAGAATCCCATTGCCCCACTGAGCCAAGAAGTAGGTTTGTTTTGCAAATTAAAAGGTTTATTTGAAAAATTAAACAATATATATGTGTCACACTTTTATAACAAATTAATATCTGATAGTACACTTAGACATATGGGGGCCGATTCATGGAACAAACGTGCGCCGAAAATCCATGCGCAAGCAGGCGCAAGGGAGCGCAAGCGTGAGAAACGCAGCACACGCGCACGCGTGCGATTCAAGGAAGACGCTGCGCGTGTTTCCCGCTGTCCGTGCGCCCAATCCAGCCATGGCACACGCAGGCATGCATGGCGTGCGCCACACGCACAGCAAAAGCGCACATAGCGCGGCGCAAACAACCAAAGTGGGCGGAACAGTGGGCGTAACACGCGGAATGGGGAACAACGCGTGAAAAAGAAGGCGTAACTGGGGAAGTACTGCAGGGAACTACACAGAACGCCCACACGCACGCGAACAACCCGTATTCATGGATCCGAATACGGGAAACCCGCGCACGGCAAAAGACGCGCACAGGCGTCAACGCGTCCGCCACACGAAGGCAGGCGGAAGCGTCCCCACGCACAGTACAAAAGTGCGTGCAAACAAAAAACACGTATATACAGCTACGATGAATGCCCCATTTGTCGCAGCACTGATCGTGGGACACCGCAGGAGGAGGAGAATAGCCAGGGCACGCATTTTCGCACCACAGACAAGCCTTTTTGGGATGCCTGACGACCAGGTCTATGGCAGGTATAGGTTTCCACCTCATATCATCCTAGACCTGGTCAGGGAGTGGGAAGATGACCTTACATCCCCCACCCTTTGCTCCCAAGCATTGAGCCCCTTGGAGAAGGTGCTCAATGTCCTGCACTTTTTGGCCACTGGGTCATTTTAGCGGACTACTGCCATAGTGGGGGGGGTCTCACAGGCCATGCAGTCACGCTGCCTACACCAGGTACTGGCAATCATGACAGCGCGCCCCTCAGTCCGCAGGCACATATACATGCCCAGAACACCCGCAGAAAGGCAGGCCTTTGTCCTGGATTTTTTCAGGGTGGCACACTTCCCCAAAGTGCTTGGTGCCATAGATTGCACCCATGTGGCCCTACGTCCACCTAGGGCCACTGAGCACATCTACCGAAACCGCAAGCACTGGCATTCCATCAACGTACAGGTGGTATGCGATGCAAAGGGAATCATCACCTCTGTCTATGCAAACTACCCTGGCTCCACCCATGACAGTCTCATATACAGAATGTCCGCCCTGAGCCGGGCCCTGGAAGCTGGGCAGCATGGCGACACATGGCTCCTAGGTGAGTACAAATGCCCTTGCACATGCATTCAAGTCACACACAGACAAATACCCAAACCCTAATAATCTCAACTATTATCACCTCCCCAGGGGACAGTGCCTACCCTCTGAGCAACCACATGATGACGCCAATCCGGAACCCCAACACATCACCCCAGGTAAGATACAATGCCGCCCATATTGCAACCAGGGCCATAGTGGAGCCCACATTCGGAATGCTCAAGTCACGTTTCCGCTCCCTTGACCGCTCTGGCGGGCAACTACTCTATGCACCCCCAGTAGTGTGCAGGATCATTGTGGCAGCATGTGTCCTGCACAATGTTGCAACACGGAAGGGCGTCCCGGTGGACATGGTGGTGCGCCCACATCCCCAACCACAGGCACAGGCGCTGCCCATGGGAGGGGACAGGGCACGTGGCGAGGAAGCCCGGACCCAGCTTGTGGCCACATTTTTCACCTAAACTCCCACCCCTGCGGAGTGCACACAGGCCTGGCACATACCAGGTGACAATCGATGATGACAAAGAGACAGCCAACTGTCACAACCCTACCACCCTGAGATAGTTGCCATGGAAGTGCCACATCATCTGCATCCCTAGCTACTTAAACACAAGCTATCCTGTGTGACCAAAAGGCACACATATGACATATGACATGATATGGCCTATACACAAGTATTTCAAGGTGCGATGAGGCAGGGAGGGGGGAACAAGGGAAGACAGACAACGGTACTACTAGGCCAGGTGTCATTTAGATTGTGCAAGTGCAGGGGTAGGGGGAAGGGAAAAGTGCAAGGGGAAGGGGGGGAGTGCAGTACAGGGGAAGTAGACCAAAAAACAAATACATAGGTCGGCTGGTGGCAACTGCAAAGGTAAGTGCAGACAAGTGCTGGGAAGGGGGGGGACTGTAGGGATAGAGAGACAGGTCCCGCAGTTCAGGGGTTGCCAGGGAGGCAGTGCAAGTGGAGAGTGGCTGGGCCAGGGACCGAGGTCGGTGAGAGTGGCCCAGTTGCAGCTCCAGTGCAGTTCCAGTGAAGAATTCCGCAAGGGAGAGGCATAGAGAAAGCAGAAGCAAAGAGGAAGGTCTTGAGGTGCTTCCCGAACCGGAGATGGTTCCCCTCAAGTTCAAGTGAGGCAGGAAGGCTGTTCCAGAGGGAGGGCCCTGCCGCGGAGAGAGATCTACCCCCAGCTAGTTGCTCTGAGAAGCGGATGACCCTGACATGCAAGGTGTGCATCACACACACCTGCAAAACAGGCCATGGCCATCACTCTCATGTCACTCAAACCCTCCCAAACCACAACATGACACGGCAAGCAATACCCATACACCAACACAGTAACGATAAGGTACACATTGCCATGTCCAAAATCTACAGTGGAATCAGACAATGATGCCTGACCTGGAATCAGATGAAATGACAGACCAACAACCTCCCACCCAAAATAAGACATTTCCAAATGCATTAATAGAGTTGTAGACGTAACATAACAATGAATGCTTGTCTACATGCACATTGTGCATTGCAATATCAACACTACAGCTTCTGTGTGCTGTGTCCTACTCCTGCAACACATGCTCAGCGCACAGCACAGTGAACAGCCATTGTGTGTGATGCACACCCTGAGCATCACATCTAAGTGACAGACCACATCAAAAAGCAAATTAGGCATGTACAGGATCCATAATTGGTCACAGAACATGTGCTGCAGGGACACAGTGGCCACCAGAAGGCAAACAGTGTACACGTGGATATGCAAGGGTGGGAGTACATGTAGTGCATCAGAGTGCAAGTGTGTGGTTCTGCAGGGACATGCACTCCACATATGCATGTGCACTCAAGTGACCATCAGTGTTCTCTACACATCATGTGAACATTCACCATGTGTACACCCCAGCATGTCAAACCACAACTATCCCCTCGCACCTGAAAGGTAAACACAACACATGAACAGGCATTGATCAGCAGAACACAACATGTACATAGGATTCCACCATTACAATGTCAGAGTTCCCATCACACTGCAGGGCAAGGCAACTATCAACAACAACCCCCCCCTCCCTCACAAATGACCCACTGAGCAACTGCACCTGGGTCATGGAGCCTTCAAACCTCAATTCCACCTGGCCACAGGATCACCTTTACCCTTCGTCACCATCTCCCACCTTGTGTGTGAAAATGTGCCTGCACCCTCATAATCCACACTCATTTCCAAAATCACAAAATCCAAGCCAGAAAAACGAACCAGAACACCCTCCAGTAGATGACGTGACGTAGCAGTACCTCACAAAGGCCAAGTACTACCACAATGATGTAACAACCAAGGTAGCACAGTAAAACAATATCACAACAGGATGTGAACCATGTGTGGAACATAACATAGAATGATGCACCATGAACGGATGTGTACTGTCACAGGTCCCGTGTACAGGCACGGGAGTGTCACGAAACAACCACCCCCACCGTGTCCCGGGTGCCTGCAAGGTCAAACTCACACAGGCCCCTGAGACCCTGGTGGGGAAGGAGGTTCAGGGATATGCAGTCGGGACAGGTGTTGACACACTGGATGACTGGAATGAGTGGCAGGAGAGGGGAGGAGGAATGACACATGAAACTAGGGAATGCAAGAAAATGTACTACCTGCATGAACACATACACAATCCAATCAAACTTGGACATCATTGTCATGGCCTTCTGTAGTCCAGGTTTAGGAGTGGTACGAACCAACCACCCCCTCTAGGGTTTTGGCACCTGCAAGTTCGGGGCCTACACAGGCATCCGCAACCCCAGCGGGGAAAGAGGGTTAGGGAACGTTGCTTGGATAGGTACGGGAAGCAGGAACACCGGGTAGAGGGTACAGGGTTCAAAATTGCATAGGATTCCGGGTGATTAGGGGGAAAAAACATACCAAATTGAACCACACATACATCCATGCATTAGTACACTCCCCAGCAAGCCTATGCAGAGCAGTTTGAAAGAAAAACAACAAGACACTTAGCTCTGGTTTTGAGTGCTGGCCTCCTGCCTGCGCATTCTCAGGTCCGGTTACAGGAGCACTTCAATGCTGCAAAGAGAGCCACAGTCAACAACCTGTACGCGCCAATTACACAAAAACACAACACCAAACATGCCCCATAGCAACAAACTACTCTCCAAACAGACAATCTGGTGTAGATGCTTCGTACCCATATATAACATCACCCCTGTGACGGGTCATACACAGTCAATGCAGTAAGTCAGCCGCAAGTGGGTGCGTGGCAAATGGAACACCAATGTGTCACAATTCACAAAACATGCAATGTTCCCTGGGTAAGCAGACAGACCCATATAGCAAGCCATGACTTCAGAGCAAGTTGCGTACCACCATGACCGAAACAAAGTTGGCAGTGCATTTATCATAAAGTACATGGAAATGATTTGCACTGCACCCGAGTATGTCCCTTGCTGTATGTCCCTGTGAGCTGCCCCTTTCCATGTCTCGGAAGGCTACATGGTTGATACAAGTGCCTCAATGGACCTTGGTGTACCGGAGGGTATGTGCCACTGCCCCTGCACGTGTCACAGACAACTTTACAATCAACAGCCATCAGTCCACCAACACATGTGAGCTGCATTGTGTGCTTCAACACCAATATTCGTCTAAGCTCACCCTCAGTGCTGTGACTAAGCCTGCATGTGCAACTCGCCTGGTGCAAGCTTTGCTGTGTTGTGGCCCCCCTGTGCTGCTCACCTTGCCTGGAGTTCCTTGGAACACGTCAGCAGTTCTAGGATGTAGGCCTGCAATCCCTGTGCCTCTGCTTGTGCACACATGTGCATGTGGGCACCAACAAACGTGTCCAGAATTCTGTCGTCCAATGGGCCATGTCTGCTGGTAAAGGTGCTCTGGAGGCTCATCCCCCTACAGAAAGGCCATGAAACACATGATTAATGCTTCAAAGTCATCTGTGTGTGTCTCATCAGGCATCTCATTACTTGACCGTGTCAGAGAGTCACATCATAAATCACACCATCAGTCCATCTTTCACATCCAAAGTGTGGAACACTATCTACAGCATGAATTGCAACAAGCACGTGTACAGTAAAGATAAGAAACATACTACACAATGCATAGCAATTAATGTACACATTAATCATGACACACCCCATCTAGCAAAAGCTGAACAGTGGACAATAACACCAAAATCATCCCCACTAGGGGTGTAAACACAAGTCACACAGCACCAGACATGCCACAGATATGACAGTCCAAAGCCCTTGTGTAAAAGTCTGTGACACCGAACCATCCTTGCGAGCCCATGGATAAGGGAGGCAGGAGTGGCAAATGTGAGTCAAGGACCCCAAGCAGCAAACACATACACAAGAGAAGCCTGAAGGGCCCAGCTGGAACAGACAGTGGATGCCTTCAAAAGCCACAAAGCACCGCACCGTCACATGAAAGTACAATAGACAAGCAATTTTAAACTAAATCAACTATTAACTAATTACACTAACAATGGAAAACCCACATTACCTAATTAAACTAACTATCAACCAGAAACTTAACTAACTAAACTAAAAGAAAAATCAAAAATGGCCACATATGACCCGGGGGAGGGGAGGCACCCAGGAGGGGGAAGGTACAGGGTGCTGCTCAACATCCACATGCGATGATGCTGAGCCAAAAAAAAAACCTCCATGGGCTCAACGCCTGCACAGCCCGACCTATGTGGGAGATAGATGGTCGTCCGAGTCTGGCTCATCCTGGAAAGAAGGACGTGGCACAGTAGCCTGGCCACGCCTAGCCACAGCTTGCCCCTCGTCAGCAGCAAGTCTGCCAGACGGGTGAGCCTGGTTCTGTGTGGCGATGTGACGTAGGTCTGCATGCAGAACCTCACGTGATACACGTGCTTCCTCTTGCAAGGTAGCACGTGTAACACAGAGTTCCTCCTGCAAGGCCTGGCTGGACAACCGCTGCACCTACCGGCAAGCCTGTAGCTCAGCCGAGATGGTACGCTCAAGCTGTGCAAACCTCTCCTCTGCCTGCTGCCTCTGGGACATCATAAGGACACCCAGAGTGGATCTGAGGGAAGCATACTCCTCCCTCAGGGCATACATGTGCGCCTCTGCGTGAGCAGCAATTGCTTGATGCAGAGATGACATTTCAGCCTGGCGTGCCCTGTCTGAGGCCGCCATGCCCAGCCTGAGCGAGCGGGCCGTGGACCGTGCCGCCTGCTGCTGGAGAAGCACCTGCCTAGCAGGGGGGAGCACAGATCGGGCCACACGCTCCATGCTCTCAGCGATGTTCTCCATTGCTGCCCCCTGCCGTTCGGAATTGGCAGTCATGTCTTGCTCCCACTCAGTATACTGCAGTTGCACGCGGCGACCGCGTTGCTGGGCTTGACCCCTTCGGGACCCAAGGACCGGGGGTCCTCGCTGTGTTGGCACTGCCCGCGGCTGCACGACTACATGCCCCCATCGACGTGATGTCCCAGGCACATCAGTGACTGGTGTGGAGGGTGACCATGCGTCCCGATCCACCACGGGCGGAGGAACAAAGACTGTCTGATCCCTCAGTGCAGGGGTCGCAGACAGAGGAGTGTCCACATCAGAATCACTCACCCCTGACACATGGACTTGATGCTCATCCAACTCAACATGGACGTCAGAGTCGTCATCAAGGCTGGACTCATAGGCAGCCAGAGACAAGATGGACTGCAGCACTTGGGGGTTTTCATGGCCTACCACCCCACGACCCCCACTAGTGCCGGGTTGATGTGGTGGTAACAACCCTGTGTCTGGCATGACAACACCATCCTCCGCCTCCATTGTGTCATCACCTGAAAAATAGAGAGAAAAAAGGTCACTACACATGTCAGAAGCACACAACACACACACACCGACAGCAAACGCATCCGGCAGACATGTGACACACAACATATAACCTGGCATGCATGCTGGGTCAACTTTGAATAGCTTCTGTGATCAGACCTGTTGAAAGGTGGCAGTTTTCATGGAAGTGGGTCTATGCAGTGCAGAAAATGTGTACGCCACTCACTACCTACATGTACAAGGACTCCATGGTGTGTGCCAGGAAATGTGAAAGCAGTGCAAGGTCAAATTCAGGCATCACGTGCATTGTGCATTCAATGTGTACCATGTCTAGAAGCCAAGCACCCCTCCACCCCAGTACCAAAGCAGGGATGCCTAGCATGGTATCAAAAGGCTGACCATACACCTGTGTATTGACAGGCAGTGTTGACTGGCATCAACAGCTTAATGTGATTCAAGTGACAACACTGCAAATGATGCTGGGACAGTAAGCAGGACACATGATGAAAACTCTGGATTCCGCCCACGTGTGACGAAGACACAACAACAGTTGGACAGAGTCATTGGCCATTGAACAGGCTGAGGCCTGTGAGCCACACAGATTGTCAGACCCTAAACATGTGTGCAACGCAGGACTGAGCCACAGTTGACATGGGAAGACTGATGAGATGCCAGGCAATGTATGTAACCAAGGACTTGTATTACAGTGATCATCCAGTCAAGGACACATAGGGGCATGCGTGCAATGCACATGGAGCATGAATGGGCACTCATGTCCCTGCGGGACATCTGACCTATGCACAGTACAAGTGAGAGACCCTGCATCGAGTACTAAGGCTGTACCACACGGCATATGTCTGGCAGATTCTACGCTGGAAGTTAGCATCTACACAGGACACATGAACAAGAAAGTACACATTGGCAAGATTGAAGCAGAACAGTGCAAAGGTGGAACTGGGGTGCAGAGTGGCGGAGGAGGGGCAAGGGAGCATGCCTAAATGGAGTCCCCGCATGCAGGCAGAGGAGACATGCATGACAGAAGCATTGCATTACTTACACATCAGAACCATGTACACGTCACATGTAGCGGCAATCATGCACAACACATCCCACAAGTGAAACACACACGTCCTCAACAAACACGCATCAACACTCACTGGACTGCACATCAAAGTCCAGCATCTCTCCCACTCCTTTAACCAATTCAGGTGGTATGAACTCCGCAACAAGAGCCTCATGCTGAGTGAGCTCTTCCTCCTCTGGTGCAGGCCCACCGCCAGTCACCAGAGTCAAGTTGTAATTAGAGGCACGCTTAGCCTTAGTGCTGCGTTTGATGTCATTCCAACGCTTTTTGCACTCTTGTGCCGTGCGCACCTCATGGCCGAATGAACTGACATGTTCCGCAACATGCTTCCAGTGGGTGTCACGTTGGGCAGCCGTAGTCTGACTATTGGCACCCACTAGCATGTCACGGCTGTGGCCCCGCACGTAGTCCACGAGGAAGTCCAGTTCCTGCTTACAGAAAGGCTTCTTCCTCGATGTGCAGGAGGTTGTGGCTGTGTGTGGGGTCCCAGCCTGTGCTGCAGGTGCAACCTTCCTCCTCTTGGACTGTGGTGCAGACCCTGGCTGGCTAATGCCGCCCTGACCAGTATGGCCAGTGGGTTCGGTGGATTGAGCCAAGGGAGTGGCAGGTGGAGGGATGACCAAAGGCCTGACTTGTGTCAGTGGCAGCTGGGTGCCCACTAATGGAACCTGCGCAGCAACATCAGCTGTGGCAGGGTCATTGACCGCAACGGTCCTGGTTGGCAGACTCACAACCGGGGTGCTGTTGGGTGCATCTGCCCCTGCACTTGCCAACACCCGGCTGTTCGGGGCAGCAGATGACATGACTGCCCCAGGGACACGTGTCTTGGTCTGAGCAGCCCGGCCTGCCCCTATGGTTTCCCTCCTGGCCTGTTGGAGATCTACCAAGGGCTCCTCAAGTGCCAACGCAGCCTGCGCTGGCAGACCCAGAGCCTGGGTGGCAGTGTCCACAGCTGCACCTGCAGCTACCACTACCCTTGGGCCCGTGGCAGTCGATGGAATGGACTGCCTGGTCAAATGGGTGCCAGTGCCCGATGCAGGAGCTGCATCCCCCGGAACCACAGGGGGTGGTGGCATGACTGCACCGATACATGGCACAACATTGTGCTCGAGTGGCGCACCCCTGCCTCTTCCCCCTCTGTGGCTGCCCTGGACACCCTGGAGTCCCCCTACTCCCTTGTCACCACGGCCACGTCCCCGACCACTCCCGCCACGAGGAGGACGCCCAGCTGAGGCGCCCCTCACCTTTGGTGGCCTCCCAACCATGGCACAGATGTAGTAGTGCTGGCACAGATGGAGTGGTGCCAATGGGAGGTGTACACCACAATTGACCTGGGCAATTGGGGTGAAGGGGGTGGGAAGCAAGATGTTAACAGCCCCCCTGCACCTGCAAGGCTGTATGTGACCCCGGTGATGTGGTGATGGGTCACGCAACGCTCAGGCACCCCAAAACTGCAGTAAAACTGTGCACGCAACCCTGCAGCCTACGTGCGTGGATTCAACCTCCCGCAGTACGTGGTGTCACCCAGTAACACGAATAACGCGTACGCGTGGGACACGCAGGCTACTATGACATCGAAAATGGGTGCGATACACAGGGGCACCCGCAGTGGGAAAAAGAGCGTGTGCGACTCACCGTCTGACTACCGCGATGCAGCAAAACACACGTAGCCAATACCCCCGCCAAAAGAAGAGATACGTCCTTGATATCTGTGAAGTTGTGATGGCGCGCGAAACAACAGGAAGCAGCAACACACGTCGGTCTCCACGAAAGGCACGTACAGCGAACTGCTGGGCCCGCTCACCTTTAACCTGTGCTGAGGGAAACGCACGCGCGCGTCACACCACTTACGCGCATGGGCCCTTTCCTCGTATTACACACGGACGTGCAGTTTTTCACGCGCGCTGAAATGCCCATGCACGCCTGTGTGCGTCACGTCACAGGGGCGCTTGTGCTTCAGGGGCCTTCTGTCCAATGAAATTGCGTATGCGTGCAGACGCAATTACGTGCTAAGGGCCTTTCCACGAATTACACGCTGACGTGCCGAATTTTCACGTGCCAAATCACTCCGTATCAAGCTGGCCACGCGTAAGCACACGGAAGACCACGCTCCTGCCCAGAAGGCCGAACTACTGTCCCCCAGAGCCCCGAGCACGCTCCCACCTGCCATCTGCTGCTGCCTGACTGCCTGACTGCCTGCTGCCCACGTGCCCTGCCATTTGCTGCCTGCACATCAGCCAGGGATGCTGTTGCTGTGACCACCCCCTGCTGGAACCGAAGACGCCCGACTGGGATTCCATCGCTCCACAGCCCAGCCCCAGGACCCAGTTGCCCACCCACTCCTGCCTCTGGGGTTGTCATGTAGGGCACTGCAACATCTGGCACCACTGACAACCCCCGGCCAGAGAGGCAGAGGGGCACCAGCTTCAGTGCCACCGAAGTTGGTGTCCTGGAGGAGCAAGTCCTGGGGCAGTATGATGCCCTCTTCGGAAGTTCCTGCGCCGACAAGGAAGGACGGACTCGGATCTGGACTGACATCGTGACTGCCATCAACGCGGAGGGGGTGGCAGTCCGCGACTTCCAACATGTCAAGAAGCGCTGGGAGGACTTCAGGTCCAGGACCCTGAACAAGGCCCGGCGCCTATTGAAGGCAGTGGATGCCAAGGGGCGCCGGGGCCACTTGTCGGAAGATCCGATGAGGGTCCTGGAACGCATATCCCCAGCGCTCCACGTCCAGGTCCTTGAGAGGCAGACCCGCCTGGAGTCGAGCGGTAAGTGTACATGCATCCTGATTGTGAGCAGTGCATGTGGTGATGTTTCAGTAGTGTGCAGGTTGCACATCTGTTTGTATGGGGTCGAGTATGGGTGGGGGTGTACAGGGCCATGGGGCTAACACATGGGAGGGCTGGAATGTGTGAGACATGGATGGTGCTTGTGTGTGTAGGCTTGCATGCCAAATGCAGTTGTGTGGGCACACATGTTTGGATGAATGTGTATGTAAGTAGACATGTCCGTGATGTCACGCATGTATGTTGTTTTCAGCTGCATGTATCAGCACTGTGTACATGTGCATTTGTGTGTATTTGACAAGGGTGCAACAGTGATGCAACATGGATGCATGTGACAGCCGGATGTGGAAGCCTGATTGGCATCTGATTGGATGCCCATCTGAACACTGCGACACTTGGCAGAGGTGTACACATGCACGCAAGTGTGGTGGTGTGTGTACATGTGTGGTGCACTTCCTGTGTTGCATGTGATGTCTGGCTCAGCTTTGCCTGCTCATACTGTTGTATGGGTATGGATGGTGCTGGCGTTGTGATATGGCTGTGGTATGGCTCATGTGTGGGAGTTGAAATGACATGTGTGTTGGGGATTGTGATGGCAGGTCTGAGGTTTGCCAATGCCACTCATGTACAACTGTCATGTGTGTATGTGTCCATTGTACAGTGCCCTGATGCCTGTGTTTTATTTCTCCCTGTCTGCAGCGTCAACTAATGAAGAGGGCGGAGAAGGTGCTGTGGAGCACAGCGGCGGGGATCCCACCGCCAGCCGGAGACGCAAGGCCCGGCTCCCCACCCATGTTGTCATCTCGTCGGGGAGTGAGGAGTCCGGTGCCGCATCCCAGGCCGCAGCTGCCGGGGGGAGGTCCAAGAGGCGGAGGTTGGAGTTGGACTCCTCGGCAGCAGAAGGGGCAGCTGGGACCCCACAGGGCCCAACGGGGGAAGATGGCACGGAGTCATCCAGGTTGGTGGGGGGTTTGGTGGAGGAGGAGGCCGTGCAAGCAACAGAGCTGGGGTCTGAAGGTGGGGTCCCACTGGTGCTAGTGGTGCAGTGCAGGACCAGGACAGGAGGCAGCACAGGCCGCCGCGGAGGTGCCTGTGTGCAATCCTGTCCCTGATCCTGTCCCTGCATCATCTTGCACCATCAGGTATGCCTACGTCCAGACCCGTTTTCAGGCAGGGGATGAGCAAACGACAACTGGCCTTCCTCTGTTTGCGGACGTGGCTATTCGGGTCGGGGTTGAGCCTGTCCTGATTGGCGTGGCGTTGCGTCAATGGGCCATGCGAGGTGACCTGCAGTCTTTTCATGAGGAGACTGCACGTCATCTCGAATGGCTCGTTGACCATGTCAGCCTGCTGGGACAGGTCACCCAGGCCGGATTCCTCCGTATGATGGGGCTTGCTACGACCCCCTCCTCAACTGAACCCCCTACGCGCCAGTCATCCTCCGTGCCATCTTCTCACCCATCAGTCACCTGGGTGCCCTGTGGAGCTGCCCCCGACAGTGCGGCCAGGCTGGTGGAGGAGGCATCCCTGCCACAGTCGGGAGTCGGACGTCCAGCAGGGGTGGCCACATCAACGACTGCACCCCAGCTGGCGGAGGATGTGCAGGCAGCAGGAGGCAGTGCACGGGCAGAGGCACAGCAGCAGCAGCAATGTGGTGGGAGCCATGAAGGCTCGGGCCTTCAAAATCGGAGGGGCAGGCATCGGCCGGAGGGCAGGAGGACCCAGGACAGAGAGTGTCTTCCGTGTCGCAGCGGTTGGGCCACGCCATAGATGCGGAGCGGCAGCGGGCAGAAGAGGCACGGCTCACAATGGTCAGGGCGGAGAACTCCATGCGGAGGGCCCTGAGGCGGGCCGAGTGCCTCGAGGCAATCCGTATGGGGTTGGAGGTGGGCACGTCGACGGCCCTGCGGACCCTCGGGGCCATGGAGGAGGACCGCCTCCGGGACATTGAGCAGGAGTTCGATGATGCCCTGGCCCGGGACATCCAAAAGTGAGCCGTCAGAGTAGCCCGCTGCCCTTGTACATAGTTATGTAGGTAGTGTTAGGTTTCCTTTTTTTAAAATTTATTTTGGACCTTTTGGACATTGGCCACATTTTTGTATATAGTTTATTTTATTAGTTAGTGTAGTTAGATAGGTTTCCTTTCTTTTGTTGGGATAATGGACCCTGGCTTGTTCGTCTGTACATAGTTCACTGTTGGATTTTCTTTTTCTTTCACAATTTACCCATGGAGCAATGGCTTTCAATTATTATTTCCCATTGGATTTTCTTTTGTGGACTGTGACTTTGGAGAACATTCCTTTGGATTATGATTTTTGGTTTTGCTTTTTTTCACGGACATGCTTCTTTTCATTTTTGTACATTCCCATTTCTGTTTCTTTATTTTTGATTCTATTTATGTTTCCTTTAATACATATTTTTTGATCGAACTTCAATGTGTAGTATCATCTCATTGGTTTCATGCATATCATGATATGGGTTTTGAGATTCACTGACACCCATTGGGTGTATGTGAGGGACATGTGTTTGTTTCCAAACTTGCAATTGGTGTTCTGTCATGTAATTGCCATTTCTGAGTGGGTGGATGCAATACTCGGGTGGGTGTTTTGCATTCGGAGGCTGACCATAGGGACCAGGGATCTAGATTGTGATGACATGTTGGCTGGTGTACATGAGTTGGGGCCTGCTGGCAGGTGCCCCACAGTGCTGGGGGGTGGGGGTGGTGGGGAACATGAGTTGGACATGGGTGGGGGCCTGCTGGCAGGTGCCCCACAGTGCTGGGGGGTGGGGGTGGTGGGGAACATGAGTTGGACCTGGGTGGGGGCCTGCTGGCAGGTGCCCCACAGTGCTGGGGGGTGGGGGTGAAGGGGAACATGAGTTGGACATGGGTGGGGGCCTGCTGGCAGATGCCCCACACTTCTGGGGAGTGGGGGTGCAGGGGAACATGAGTTGGACATGGGTGGGGGCCTGCTGGCAGGTGCCCCACAGTGCTGGGGGGTGGGGGTGGTGGGGAACATGAGTTGGACCTGGGTGGGGGCCTGCTGGCAGGTGCCCCACAGTGCTGGGGGGTGGGAGTGGTGGGGAACATGAGTTGGACATGGGTGGGGGCCTGCTGGCAGGTGCCCCACAATGCTGGGGGGTGGGGGTGGTGGGAGACCTGGGTGGGGGCCTGGTGGAGGGTGCCCCTGCACTGCTGGGGGGTGGGGGTGGTGGGGACATGGGTGGGGGCCTGGTGGAGGGTGACCCTGCACTGCTGGGGGATGGGGGTGGTGGGAGACATGGATGGGGGCCTGGTGGAGGGTGCCCCTGCACTGCTGGGGGATGGGGGTGGTGGGAGACATGGGTGCGGGCCTGGTGGAGGGTGCCCCTGCACTGCTGGGGGATGGGGGTGGTGGGAGACATGGGTGGGGGCCTGGTGGAGGGTGACCCTGCACTGCTGGGGGATGGGGGTGGTGGGAGACATGGGTGGGGGCCTGGTGGAGGGTGCCCCTGCACTGCTGGGGTGTGGGGGTGGTGGGAGACATGGGTGGGGGCCTGGTGGAGGGTGCCCCTGCACTGCATGGGTGTGGGGGTGGTGGGGACATGGGTGGGGGCCTGCTGGCGGGTGCCCCACAGTGCTGGGGGGTGGGGGTGGTGGGGAACATGAGTTGGACATGGGTGGGGGCCTGCTGGCAGGTGCCCCACAGTGCTGGGGGGTGGGGGTGGTGGGGAACATGAGTTGGACATGGGTGGGGGCCTGCTGGCAGGTGCCCCACAGTGCTGGGGCGTGAGGGTGGTGGGGAGCATGAGTTGGACATGGGTGGGGCCCTGCTGGCAGGTGCCCCACAGTGCTGGGGGGTGGGGGTGGTGGGGAACATGAGTTGGACATGGGTGGGGTCCTGCTGGCAGGTGCCCCACAGTGCTGGGGGGTGGTGGGGAACATGAATTGGACATGGGTGGGGGCCTGCTGGCAGGTGCCCCACAGTGCTGGGGGGTGGGGGTGGTGGGCTGGCGCCAGGCTCATAAGGAACCACAGTCCCGGCGCCATGGGCGCCGGGCTCATATTCTTAAAGTGTGCAGTAGTGATTGGGTGGATTTAGCTGTGGCAGACCATGCTGCATACTCACCTAGAACAATCCAAGCTTGGTGAAGTCCCAGCCACAGGCTGGGAGGGACCAATCCTCTGTTACAGTGTTAGGCGGAAACCTGTGCAGTTCCCTCTGGGACCACTGCAAAAGATTTAGGACTACAGGTGTTGGCGGTGAACCCACTTGGTAGCAGTCTGTACCACACAGATTCACTTGGTAGCTGTGGCTGAGCAGTCAGACTTCTCTCAAGAAAAGTTGGTCAGTATGTGGAGTATACAACATAGGGCAATTCTTCACAGCAAGACAAGCAAACACGCAACGAGGCTTAGTGTAAAGATATTAAGGTATTTATTTATAACAAAATGTCTAGGAAAAACACTAAGGCAAATCACGGCAAACAAATCAAACACAATTAATCTATGAAGTAGAAATCGATCAATCCCCCTAGTAAAATATCGACAACTCTAGGTTCTACCGGTACCACTTATTTTCAGACAGAGGTGTATACCTCAACCTAGATGACACTCGAATATTTAGTTAGGACGGGAGAGAAAAAAAGATAGGCAGGTTATGCAGTCAACACAGTTCAATCCTACGCGGATAAAATGCAAGGCAGGAAGGCAAGAATCACAATAGATCATAAAGTTCAGAGGCCAGGCCCACTCGGAGAGAGGCAAGGCGCGATGTCCCAAAAAGTCTCTAGTGGAGATGCATTCAAGTCTTTATAGCAAATTGTTATCGGCAGATTGAACCAGTTCAGAACAAAGAATGAGCAAAGCTTGGAGGTGACCCAGCGGAACGGGAAGGATTAAGACACCTTACTCGAACCGCACGAAAGGGAAGCCAGGCGGACACGGTACCTTGTTGTGGAGGGCAGCTCTGGCGGAGCAGTTGTTCCTGGTGGTGGATGCACGTTGGGTCTTTGCCAAGAGTAGAGATGATCTCGTCGTCGAAGGAAAGTGAAGTCCGGTGCACCACCAGGGAAGAGACCAGCCGCGGAGTGCTCCGTCACAAGGCACCACCTTTTGGTCGCGGTACAGGGGAAGTGGCTATCCGGTTGCCGGGGTGCTCTGCACGGGCAATTCGACCACTGCGTCCTGAGGCGAATAAAAAGCGAAGGAGACTGGTTGTTCCCACCAGTCAGGGGAAGAGACTCTCCGGCAGGGCGATCTCCTCTGTCGTCGGGAAGTGGTGAGTTGGTTCTGCAGGGCTCCACTGGAGGTGTCTTCGTACAGGTCGGCTCAGCATTACCCTCGTCGGATTCTTAGGTCCTGTGGCGACTTCTGAAGATCCAGTCCCAAAAGCCCTGCTTTTATGCAGAAAACCCCCATTCATTCAGCCTAGCTGTCAATCAACACATGCTAAGTGGTGAGCGGGAGGCTCACCACCTGGGCCAATCACTCCAGAGTGCGACCTGAGTTGGCAAGGCAACTCGGTCCAGGGTGCCTAAACCCCCTCCCACACCCCTAAGGTAACCCAGACAGAATGGCACCACTTTGGAGGGTCTCTGTACAGAGGCCCGCCAAAAGTGGAACAAAGGGCTCAACCTTTGGTTTAGGAGTCACAGAGACGAACACAGACGCCATTTTTAAAACCAAGTTCTGGCAGAAAATACCACTCGATAAACTTATTTAAGATAAGTAGATCGGTGGTACGTCAGAGATTAATGAGAAAAAGTATCAATCTCCAACAATGGGACGAATCCCATAGGGTTATGTTCGGGATCGGACATAACAAGTAGTTTCCACTGCCACCAGCCAAAACTCGACGAGGGGGGACGGGACAGTGCCCCCTCGAATAACAGATCCAAGAGTAATCGAATTACCCCTACTAGTACGTCCACAATAAGATGGTTGGTACTAGTTCTGTTAGTAAATTTAGGTCTAGTAAAGCCAATGGTGACTTTACATGCCCGGGGAGACAGTAGTCAGTCCCCGGGTATGGAGTCTATGGTGGGGGAACCGCTAGGGCGCCACCGTGTTACGACACATAGGGTGCGGTGTAACAAACATAGAAAAACATATGAGACCCTATGGAGTAAAAGACCCCATAGCCCATGGAACGTATTGACATTTCAAAGGAATTACACACACATACATGTCCAAGAGTGGGAGAAAAAGAGTCTCACTCTTGGCAGGATGGAAAAACAAACTCCAGAAATCCAGCAAAGCTGCTGGGGGACTCACTAGGTTAGGAAATTCAGCCTAAACAGAGAATTCTCCCTAACATACAGGAACTCTTTTCTTACCTGGGTGGGGCTGATGCTAATCCTCTGACACTGGAACTCTTTTCTTACCTGGGTGAGGCTGGAGGAAGAATACGCACCAAAGCACTTCTCCACTATTTACACCACGCCCGATAGAATTCACGTGCTTCGCATTATTCTGCAACAGCAGCAGTACGCTCACCGAGTCGGCTCCTGCATTCCAGGTCCAGACACACCCTCAGCTTCTTGAGCAGCAACCTGTGGATGAAGAAAAGGCACAGGAACATCTACTCACCAGAATTCAGCCACAAGAGTCCAGTCTCCGACAACCTGCAAATAAAGACATAAGGTTAGAAAACGGGCAACACGCTCGCAGCTGCGCTCACTTACCTTATCCATCCGTGATCACTGCGGCCTTCGCTTCGGCAGCATCCCAACACCTGGAAGACAAAAGACATTGTTAGTGGTGTCCAAACCGAAGTGGCCACAATTCAGTAATACTTACGCGCTTCTTCACGCGCAGCAGCGGCAGCATCACCCTCAGCATTTCGGCACCTGAAAGGAAGGAAAAGACATTATCAGAGGCGCCCATTTGGAAACGGCCACAATTCAGTTATACTTACGTGCCACCACACGTGCAACAGCGGCGGCATCGCCTACAGCATCTCGGCACCTGAAAGACAGAAAAGGACATTATAAAAGGGTGCTCCTTCAGAAGCGGCCTCAGATCTTCTATACTCACGAGCCTCTTCTTGCACAGCAGTGGTGGTGTCGCCAACAGCTCCTCGGCACCTGAAGGACTATTACAAGCCACAAAAGGACACTGAGCCTAAACACTGAAATCATCCAGTGACGTAACTGGATTCCACGCGCCCCTGCACCAGAAGCAGGATGGAGAGCTCGGCTTTACTAAACCAAAGGTGAGAGTTCGTGGAGACCAGTCGAGAACCAAGAAGTGGGAAAAGCAGAAGATCGGTGGGAGAACTTATCCAACCAGCTTGTAATTACCCCTTTTTCTTCCACCTGCAGAAAACTCACCTTACAAGCCAGACAGTCAATATTCGGAGGTCCTGCCCAGAGCGTCTTCCGAGTTCTACACCTCATCATAGTCATAGAAGCAACTGTAGCAGTCCAGTTTGGGTCAGCGCCTCCGTGGGAATCAGGTGAGCGTTACAGAACGCGAAGCCTACCCATAATCTCCTACCCAGGCGCTATGGAAACAGACCAATTGGCCCAGTTGTTGGGGGAATTAAGAGCTGAAGTCCATGCTGCTCGCCAGGAAACGAACGCCCTTAAGAGGGAATTGATAATGTCAAAAGAACAAACTGACGATCTCACCAGACAGTTATTACAGAGTCAAGCGGGGCAAACTCCTCTACCTAACTCAGGGGGGAATTATACCCGAGTTACTTCAACCAATCCCGTTCAAATCAACCTACCTGGAAATGTGCCATTGGCACCACCTGAACGCTTTTCTGGTGACCCTAAAAGATTTGCAGTGTTTATAAATCAATGCCGACTGCACTTTCATTGTAGACCCGCAGCCTTTCCAACTGACCAGACCAAGGTAGCCTTTGTACTTTCGTATCTTAGCGGCAGCGCCGCTGATTGGTCGATCCCTCTGGTTACACAGGATGACCCAATTCTTCGGAACTTCTCAGCCTTCCAGGCGAGTATGGAGAGACTTTTTGCAAGACATTCCCAAGGGCAGGCCCTGAACAACAAACTCCTCTCCCTGCGACAGGGCAAACAGGACCTCTTAGCCTACATTGCATCTTTTGATAGGTTAATCGTGGAAACTAGATGGCCCGAGGATAAAAGGATCACGCTATTTCACAGAGGTCTGCGTGGTGAACTTAAAGACGTCCTTGCCCAGGTCGTGAATCCTCCTGAGGACTGTTCGGAATATATTGATTTGGTGGTCCAATTGGATCAAAGGCTCCAAAACAGAAAGGCGGACCGATCCAGGTTTGAAACCCGAGTATTCACGAAAACACAAAGCAACGCCAAAGGGGTCGACACCGTTGAACCTATGCAGATTGGGGCCGTAAAGGGTCCCTTAACCCAGAAAGAGCGTGACAGAAGACGAAAAATGCAATTGTGCCTCTATTGTGAAAACTCTGGACATTTTCTTCGAGATTGCCCGGTAAAACCACCTAAGAAGACAGTAGGAGCTTCTGACAAGAACTCTGAAAAGCCTGAGCCGGGAAACGACCTTGCCCGACAAGTGTAGAGGTCCGCTTGCCGAGCTTAAAAACCAGTTCTTTGACCTCGCACTTCATAATGCCTATGGTCCTCGTGAACCCAAAGCAACCAGAACGTTTGCATGCTATTAAGGCATACATTGATAGTGGAGCAATAGGAAATTACGTGGACCGCGAATTGGCTTCCAGGATGAACCTACCTCTTTGTCCAAAGTCGGTTAAAGACGTCATTACCACGGTGGATGGGACCGAAATCGACTCCGGACCGGTAACCCATACCACTGCTGAAGTGACGTTACTAGGCCAAGACGGGCTTCGGGAGTTAATTGTGTTCGACGTGATCAAGGCTCCTCAATTCCAAGTAATCCTAGGATTCCCTTGGTTGGAGAAACACAACCCTCAGATTGATTGGCGAGCAAAGACGATAATGTTCCCTGAGTGTGCACCAACCTGCTATCCACGACCCAGCATTGGCCTAGCGTCAGCAACGACTGACGGTCCACAATTACCTCAAGAGTATCGAGAGTTCCAAGATGTTTTTCAAAAAGAACAGGCTAACACCTTGCCACCTCACAGATCATACGATTGTCAGATAGATCTGCTACCCGGTGCAACTCCCCCTTGCAGTAGGATTTACGCCCTCACCGAGCCTGAGAACCTTCATCTGCGACAGTATTTAGACCAGTATCTGGCCAATGGCTTTATCCGTCCGTCAAAGTCTACTGCATCCTCGGCTCTGTTCTTCGTACCAATAAAAGAAGGTGACCTCAGAACCTGTATTGATTACCGTGCTCTGAATCAGATAACAGTAAAAAACAGATACCCCTTACCTCTGATCCCAGAACTCCTCGACCAGGTGAAAAACGCCTGTATTTATACCAAGCTTGATCTCCGGGGAGCTTATCATTTGGTGCGGATCAAGGAAGGTGATGAATGGAAGACGGCATTTCGCACTAAGCATGGGCTATTTGAATACTAAGTGATGCCCTTCGGACTATGCAATGCGCCGGCCGCCTTCCAATATTTCATGAATGACGTCCTCAGAGAGCTCATTGATGTCTGTGTTGTCGTCTACATAGACGACATTCTTGTGTACTCATCTTCGGAAGCTGATCATCGAAATCATGTTAGGGCGGTCCTTGAAAAACTTTGCCAACATAAACTCTTTGCCAAGCTCAAGAAATGTGCCTTTCATGTCACCGAGGTCGAATTTCTGGGATTTATTCTGACACCCAAAGGAGTCCACATGGACTCAAGAAAAGTTGACGCAATCCTCAAATGGCCATCTCCTACTTCCGTGAAAGGCGTTCAAAGCATGCTAGGCTTTGCCAATTTTTACCGCAGATTTATTCCAGAGTTTTCACGAGTGGTACAACCCATCACATCCCTCTTAAGAAAAAATAAGCGCTTTGAATGGTCTGCAGAAGCTGAACAAGCCTTCCAAGAGCTAAAGGCCAAGTTCACCTCGGCGCCAATACTGAAACACCCACGCCCGGATCTCCCTTACATCGTTGAAACCGACGCCTCCAGCTTAGCAATGGGAGCAGTTCTATCACAAAGGGATCCAGAGACTAACCAACTGCATCCTGTGGCATTTTGGTCTCGAAAGTTCTCGGCGCCTGAGATTAATTACACCATCACGGACAAAGAGCTTTTAGCTATTAAATCCGCCTTTAAGGCCTGGCGGCATTATCTCCTCGGGGCCAAACACACCGTTACGGTGATCACCGATCATCGAAATCTACAGTATCTGAAAACTGCCAAAGCTCAATCCTCCAGACAGCTTCTCTGGGCTCTGTTCTTTGCTGAATTTGACTTTGTGATCACTTACCGCCAGGCAACAAGAACGGTAAAGCGGATGCTCTTTCCCGAATTGGAATGGGAGATAACGTTGTCAATCCCGAACCCGTACCAATGATTCCTGAACAAAGGATCTTGGGTCTGATTCCTTCGCAATCCATCGAGGATATTGAGGCAAAAACTAAACAACTTGTGACCCCATCAGACTTACAGAGCTGGTTACAAAGAGGAGAGAACTTCACCGTAAACAATGACTTGCCTTATTTCCAAGGACGATTATTCCTACCACATGCCGATTTACAAAAACAGGTAATCTCCAGTTATCATGATTCATTAATGGAGGGTCACCCTGGCATCGCCAAAACCACAGAAAAAGTGAAGAGACACTTCTGGTGGCCTTCATGGAGAAAAAACATAAAAGAATTTGTGATGTCCTGTGGTGTGTGCGCTCAAAACAAGGGTCAAAAGAAAAGGCCGGCTGGTCTTCTGCAACCATTAGACATTCCACCGTGTCCCTGGCATACCCTTTCCATGGACTTCATCACAGACTTACCCTCTTGTTCCAGGTACAACACTATTCTCGTTATTGTGGATTTGTTTTCTAAAATGGCCCAATTCATTCCGCTAAAAGGCTTACCTTCAGCTTCAGTACTAGCCAGAGAATTCCTTGAAAACATTGTCCGGTTACACGGCTTCCCGTCGGTACTAATCTCTGATAGAGGAAGCCAGTTTATTTCTCACTTTTGGCGTAGTTGTTGTCGGCCAGCTCAAATCGATGTAAGACTTTCAACCAGCCATCACCCCCAGACTGACGGGCAAACCGAGAGAACAAACCAGACTCTCAAACAATATTTACGATGCATGCTACAACAGTCTGAAAGCAACTGGAAGGACATCCTTTGGATAGCTGAATATGCATACAACAATTCAGTTCATTCGGGAACCGGGAACCGGGAAGAGTCCCTTCTACATCTTGTATGGAATTCATCCTCAAACCTCCAACCTCGACCCACCTCTTGGAACACCCGCCGTAGATCAGTTGCACTCTGTTATTACCCAAGCTTTCAAGGAAGCGATTGCACATCTACAACAAGCTAAAGAAAGGTACAAAAAAGGAGCAGACCAACACCAAAGCGATGCCCCTCAATACCAGGTTGGGGATCAAGTCTGGTTGTCCACCAAACATTTATCGCTAAAAGGACCTCGCACCTTCAACCCCAAATACCTGGGACCATATTCAATTACGGCCATAATTAATCCAGTGGCCGTTAAATTAGATTTGCCAACCCATATGAGAATACATCCTGTGTTTCATGTATCTCTTTTGAAACCCATGCAACCTGGAACCAGACTGACCAGACCTCCAGAACCCATTCAGGTGAATGGAGAGCCCGAATTTGAAGTTAAAAACATTTTGGACTCCAAGATCATCAAATCAAAACTATTCTACCTAATCGACTGGAAAGGCTACGGACCCCAGGAAAGATCCTGGGAACCCTATGACTACGTCCATGCTCCTCGTCTAGTCAGGAAATTCCACCGAACCTTTCCCGATAAACCAAAACCCCAGGGGAGGACAAGTTTGTGAGGGGCCTTGAGGGGGGGTGCTGTCATGAGCGCTACTCCCGAGGAGCCAAGACTGGCCCAGCGTCCCCGGAAGCAGGCTCATCATCCACACCCCCGGTTCCAGCAGACCCCTACAGGGGCCCTTTGGACCATGACTGGCACCTCTGGTGCCAGGCTCATAAGGAACCACAGTCCCGGCGCCATGGGCGCCGGGCTCATATTCTTAAAGTGTGCAGTAGTGATTGGGTGGACTTACTTGTGGCAGACCATGCTGCATACTCACCTAGAACAATCCAAACTGGGTGAAGTCCCAGCCACTGGCTGGGAGGGACCAATCCTCTGTTACAGGAACTCTTTTCTTACCTGGGTGGGGCTGATGCTAATCCTCTGACACTGGAACTCTTTTCTTACCTGGGTGAGGCTGGAGGAAGAATACGCACCAAAGCACTTCTCCACTATTTAAACCACGCCCGATAGAATTCACGTGCTTCGCGTTATTCTGCAACAGCAGCAGGACGTTCACCGAGTCGGCTCCTGCATTCCAGGTCCAGACACACCCTCAGCTTCTTGAGCAGCAACCTGTGGATGAAGAAAAGGCACAGGAACATCTACTCACCAGAATTCAGCCACAAGAGTCCAGTCTCCGACACCCTGCAAATAAAGACATAAGGTTGGAAAACGGGCAACACGCTCGCAGCTGCGCTCGCTTACCTTATCCATCCGTGATCACACCGGAGTTCACCGCAGCCTTCGCTTCGGCAGCATCCCAACACCTGGAAGACAAAAGACATTGTTAGTGGTGTCCGAGCCGAAGTGCCCACAATTCAGTAATGCTTACGTGCTTCTTCACGCGCAGCAGCGGCAGCATCGCCCTCAGCATTTCGGCACCTGAAAGGAAGGAAAAGACATTATCAGAGGCGCCCATTTGGAAACGGCCACAATTTAGTTATACTTACGTGCCACCGCACGTGCAACAGCGGCGGCATCGCCCACAGCATCTCGGCACCTGAAAGACAGAAAAGGACATTATAAAAGGGTGCTCCTTCAGAAGCGGCCTCAGATCTTCTATACTCACGAGCCTCTTCTTGCACAGCAGTGGTGGTGTCGCCAACAGCTCCTCGGCACCTGAAGGACTATTACAAGCCACAAAAGGACACTGAGCCTAAACACTGAAATCATCCAGTGACGTACCTGGATTCCACGCGCCCCTGCACCAGAAGCAGGATGGAGAGCTCGGCTTTACTAAACCAAAGGTGAGAGTTCGTGGAGACCAGTCGAGAACCAAGAAGTGGGAAAAGCAGAAGATCGGTGGGGGAACTTATCCAACCAGCTTGTAATTACCCCTTTTTCTTCCACCTGCAGAAAACTCACCTTACAAGCCAGACAGTCAATATTCGGAGGTCCTGCCCAGAGCGTCTTCCGAGTTCTACCCCTCATCATAGTCATAGAAGCAACTGTAGCAGTCCAGTTTGGGTCAGCGCCTCCGTGGGAATCAGGTGAGCATTACACCTGGACATTCGCGTGTGGAACTTCCCACGCACACCTGGAATACACGTACCCTGCTGATATCACGTGTGAAACTTCCTGCGCACCCCGAAATACACGTGGCCTGGACATTCGCATGTGGAACTTCCCGCGCACCCCTGGAATACATGTACCCTGCTGATATCGTGTATGAAACTTCCTGCGCACCCCGAAATACACGTAGCCAGGACATTCGCGTGTGGAACTTCCCGCGCACCCCTGGAATACACGTACCCTGCTGATATCGCGTGTGAAACTTCCCGCGCACCCCAAAATGCGCGTAGCCAGGACATTCGCGTGTGGAACGTCCCGCGCACCCCTGAAATGCGCGTACCCAGCTGAAATGATGTGAGGTACTTCCAGCGCACCCCAGTGATACACGTAGCCCGCTTGCTGTGCTGGTACAGGGTTATCGCAGCCCTTCGCGCTGGATTGGGGATTTTGATGGCTTTTCCCTGCTCGAGAGGCGTTCTTGGGGGCGTAACTGGCGCTGCTGCAGGGTCGCTGCGCCACTGTGCGCCACGGCTGGTTTTGGTGGCTGGTATCCATGAATACGCTGTGCGCTGAAATGGGTTTTGGCGCACGCGGCTGGCACAGGGATTCGCACGCGTACACTGTGCGCCAGCCGCGTGCGCCACTTGTGCGCTGAATTCTATGAATTACCCCCATGATATGGATCCACAATGGGTAATGTTACAGTGGTACACTTGATTACTTAGGAGTAGTATAGAGGATGAGGTAGCTGAAATGCTTTATGGTTTCAAGGAAATGCAAGGTGGAATAAATGCAGTACAGAAAATAAACTGATATGGTTTCACAAGAGATAATATGTTCACTTTTCCCCTGGTGGCAATTCACCCCCCCTATATGCAATGCAAGGTGATGGAAGTAACACACATAGTCTTCAGGAATATGATCAAATACAATACGGAACTCAGTTCCCCCCCAGCAAGCTTAGAGGAAACAGGTAGAAGTTTGAAACACAGGCCCAAAATGCTTTTAAATGTGATGGCAATGGATGGGAAAATGTGCTAACTGATTTTAATTCCCTCTAGAGATTCAGGGTGAGTGAGATATGCTTGTTGGTATTAGTTCAGGCTCACTTTAGCAATCCTCTATGAGTTATTACCAGGTTGCAAACGGATTTTAACAAAGGAAAGAATGGAGCTGCTATTTTGACAAGTGGAGAAATTGAGCCAAATCGCAAATCGCGGTAAATTTCGCGAGTGCGTAAATCGCGATTGCGGAAAAAGTATAGGGAGTAGAAAGTCAGTTCTAGGTTCGTTGGAAAGCCTAGAATCACAGCTTTAAAATGAAAGTTAAACCAAACGGTTCAAGAGATACGGACGATTTAAAGTAAAACTCAAAATGACAGGTGACAGTTTGCAGCTTTAGAATGACAGATGACAGCTCGCAGCTTTAGAATGACAGATGACAGGATTACTAGGAGGCAGTTCTACTTAGGTTAAAATAGTTTGGATTAGATTATTTTAACTAAGAGATTGGTTCTGCACAGTTCTGCTAGGTACTCACAATATAAATTTGAAATAGGCCTCGTCACGGATCTGGTCAACACATCCAGCGGCGGTTCTCTCTGCTCGGCGGGTCAATCAGGCACCGGTTCTGCTCACAGCGATCCGGATCTCTGGTTCTGCTCACAGCGGTCTGGGCCTGGTCTGCGGTTCCGGCAAAAGTTCTTGGCACAGATTCAAACAGCTCGCCCGGCTGTGGAATAGTTTGCAGATGATTTTAAGGATGCTGAGGCCTGCTGAGAAGAGTTCTCAGTTTGTGGGTTTAGGCCCTTGCTTTAAGTTCTGAAGTAAAGTTCTGGTCTTTGGAGATTGATGGATGTGAAGTCTGGAGTCTCCCGGCAGAGCATCACGCAGAAAATGGAATTGAATCTCTCTACCTGTCCCAGCAGTCTCTTTTTATGTGTTTTGGAAGTGGGTGTGTGTGTGGCATAACTGAGCCTGCCCCTCTCTATTTGTCATTGGCCCAACTCTCCTCTCTCCCATGATTGGGGAAGGAAATGGATTGTCATCATGATGAGGTCTGTTTATGGGTCAGAGGATCCTCCCCTGGTCAATTTGCCCACAAATCTATATTTGATTCAAATACATATTTCCCAGATACACAATTTGTTGAAATTACATGTACACATTATATATTCCTTATGGTCCATGCTTTTCTGCCTCTGATCTTCCTGGGGGCTTGCATTAAAAAATGACAACATTTTGCGCTTTTTGACTGGTTTACCAATATCGGACATTTATCAAAAATTACACACATGTGCGCAAGGAGTATGGACATTAATTGATGAAGTGTCAGATTTTTAACAGGCAGACATTTGGAGTGAGACCCTATTTTCCGCTAGCAACCCCCCAGAATACACCACAGTGTCCTAACGCCTCTTAAAACGTGCACAGAAAAATCACAATAATGATATTACTTATATAATTTTGACCAGTCCGCACTATGAGTTATCTATCTTTTTAACTTATGCCCTGGTCAAAAAGGGGTGTGGCTTCCCACATCACATGGTGGAAGAACTGGTTTATCCACTTCCCCCAAGCTCAGCTGGCTCTCACAGGCCCTTCTCCTCCCACTTCTCCCAAGAGGAAGCCACTTTACGCCCCCCCCAATATAACATTTGCCTGAGTCCATTGTTCAGTTTCCTGCAGTCCCCAGGTAATTCAATCAGCGAGGTGTCACCTCCTTTTTGTGGGGGCAGCAGAATGCAGCCAGGCCTGGGAACACAGCTGTTGATCCAGTTTCAACTCCTGTCGGGGTAGTTGTCAGGCAGAATCCAGTTTCATTAAGCCAGATTTCAGCTAAATGTCACTTTTTGTTCCCAGTTTTCTACATTCAAATCAAATTGACAATTTTTACATATACATTAAATAATTACTTCCTTCAAGTCATTTCAGAATATAGTTTTACATTGTATCCACCTCTTAGCATGTCTTTCCTTGGCCTAGTTTGGGTTCCTCTGTTCAGTTTTACACAAAAGTCTGGTGGTTTTAAAACGCCGGCTTTCTGATAGTGGTGAGTACTGGTATTGCATCAATTTTTGGGATTAAGAAAATGAATTCCCCACAGTTCTGAGTTGCTTTTTGGCAATCAGCATTGCCATTCCCAATGGTTTCAGGCTACTGTGTGTGTAGCCCAATGGTGGTTTTAGGCAGTGCCCTCCTGTGCTCACAACATAGGCAAAAATGGGTGGCAGCCTATTCTTCATGTTTTCCCTGTGCACTCTTTGGGGAGTTCTGGCCATTGTGATGTTTTCCATGCCAGTACTGCACAGTTTTATGGTAGGGCTTGGATGCATGGGTAAAAACATCCCATAAAGCATAGTGTAAGAACTTTGGTTCAGGTTTTGCTCCCATGAGTCAGCTAGATCATTATCTTCTTCCTTCGTGTATTCCTAGGGTGCAGGGAAGTCTAACACGCGATTTCACCAGGGTGCGTGTATTTCTGGGGTGCAGGCAAGTTTAACATGCGATTTCAGACAAATACTGGGAAATCAAATCTCTGAAGAACTATATTTCAAAAAAACAGATACCGAGAGGTTTAAGAATCATAATATTTCCAGACTTCACGAAGGAAGAAGATTTTTTCTCTGGCGTTCTGCAATCTAACAATGCCAGAGGCTCAAGCACTCACATCACACCCCTCAAGCATCTTGAAATTTATATATAAAGAAAAATATATATATATATTTAATATACCACCATGTACTTTTTGCCTTAGAAACGAGGGCTCCAAAGAACTCAACCCCTTATAGAGTAGGAGAGCATTAACCAACTCACCCTAGCCAGCCATAAAACGGCCGTGGCCTGTGACAGGTGGGACTACTGATGGAGCAAAGGCAGTGAGCAAGACACAGGGGAAGAGGAAGCAGACCACTCACAGAGTTTAAAAAAAAGTACTAGTGGACTCCTTAGTGCAAGCAGTGACGCAATGAGTTAAACTCCTTTAGGACAGGCTAGAAGTCCTGGAAGACATATTGGGCAACAGAGCTGGCAAAAGAGACTACACAGGTGAGGGACCTTCCACAAAAGAACCCATGAAAGAGGGTGGTAAGGGGAGCAAAACAACCTGAAAGAGAAAGGCCTCTTCTACTCCCACGGGCACAATGATGGGGATAAAAAGTAAGCCCCAGGAGGCGGCTGTTGCTTTCAATAGGCTTAAAAAAGCTTTTCTGCTCAAATCAGCCATGCCCAGCCTCGTACTCTCTAGCCAAGGGGCGTAAAATACAGGGGAAGCACTGACGTCCACAGATCAGGAAATTCAATACGGTGAAGATGATGATGCAAGAATTGACACGCAGGGAGTAACTACCTGCGAGCCTAATGCCAGCAGTGTGGAAGTACCTCAGGATGAAGACGACATGTTAGATATGTTCGAACCAGACACGCTTAGGCATCCCAGGTCAACGGACTGAGTCCCATCGCCAAGGGTAGCCCTTTACATGGCACAGAACATATGCAAACCTCTAGAAAAAGAGACCAGGTTCCGCCTAAGAGTAGAGTGCCGTAGACCGGAGCTGGCAGGGAAAGTAGCAGATACGCCAGAGCTCGATCCAAAGAAGCCTACCTTCCTGATGAAAGCAGGAAAAGACGCCAGAAAAGGCAAGGATCGAGCATAGAAATCCTGCCAAGACAAAATCTTAGATCTGGCTGGGCCCATAGCAAAGATTATGGACCTCGCAGAGAGGGCAAATGATACAGGAGAGCCAGTGGACCCCAGAGAGGGTAAAAGATACAGGAGAGCCAGTGGACCCTCAGGTTCTAGAAAACTGGGCTCAACGTTCAGTATACATGTTAGGAAGCGTGAATTGCGTGATTTCATCCAAGAGGCGCAAGAGCATGCTCCTAAAAATAGACAACAAACTAGGTGACCTAGCATCCTACAGAGCAGGCGAAGGAGCACAAGGGTTGCTTTTTGGCAAATACGTTATTTATTCATTTTGTTATTTATATAGCGCACCTATCCCGAAGGCATCTGGGTGCTTTTCTTGCATTAGAAGTTATAACAGTTAACATGTTTACGTATGTACAAGGTAAGGTGATCATTTACAGTTACAGTAGTGTTTACATTATTTACATAGTTGATTAGGGACGTCCCGCAAGGTACTTGTGACAGTGCCATATATACGAGGACCAATATGAGTAGTTTAGTTCTTCAGGCATTGAGTGAAGAGGTGTGTTTTGAGCTGTTTCTCGAAGGTCCATAAGGAGTCTTGGGCCCTAGGTTTGACTGGCAGGGTGTACCATTGTTTACGGGCTATAGTGGGAAAGCTGCTGCTACCCACTTTCTGGAGGGTAAATCCCAGAGTGGCGAGAAGGTGCATGTATGCAGCTCTTGTGGGTCTATCGCGATGGGGTTTTGAGATTTTGTCTGACAAGAATAGTGGGGCCGATCGGTGTAGACATTTAAGACTCAATGTGAGGGTTTTGAACATAATCCATTCTTGTACCGGTAGCCGGTGGACATTTTGTCTAGTTATGGAGATGTGTGTGGCTCTGGGATATTGAGTGTGGCTCTGAGGTCATTGGTTTGCAATACCTGGAGTTTTCTGATGTTGTGACTCTTGGTGCCGGCATATAGGGCATTGCAGTAGTCCAGGCGAGTCAGGATGAGGGTTCTAGCCAGGGTAATGCAGCTGCCAGGAGACGGGACTAGTCTACAGGCATTGCTAAGTTTGCATATGTAGGCTGTTGCTGATGAGGTTGCATTGACTTGTTTTGATAGAATAAGCGAGGAGTCCAGGTAGAAGCCAAGGGTTTTATCTCTTTGGAGACTTTAATGATATTACCATCAATGTTAAAGGATTTGTAGGTGTCATTTAATTTGGATAGCTTATGTTGTGATCCTATAAGGAAAAACTTGGTCTTATCATCATTCAGGCACAGTCCGTGATGAGCCGTCCATGCTTGGATTGTTAGGTAGATGGCATTGAGTGTGGCGGGGTCAGTGGCATTGTCACCGGTGATAGGAATGAGGATTTGGGTGTCATCTGCATAATTATTGTAGGTGACACCCAAATCTTCCGTCGAATAGGAGTTTGGTGAAGATATTATATAAAGTATGGGAGAAACATGAACCTTGGGGTACTCCACATGTAACCGCTGTAGGTTGGGCTTCAGCCTTAGGGGAGATGACTCTAGTTGCTCTGTCTGTTAAGAAGGATTTTATCCATTGTGTAGCATTCAGAGAGTAATGTGCTGCTGAGGTCAGGTTTTTGCACAGGATATTGTGGCCCACAAGATCAAACGCAGCTGAGAGGTCCAGGAGGAGAAGAAGGGCTAGTTTTCCTTTATCTCTTAGTTCGTCCATTTGGATTTTTAAATCCGAGAGTGCTGTTTCAGTCCCATGTCTTGGGCGGAACCCGGACTGATGTAGTCCAAGAAAGCTATTGTTTTCCAAGTACTTTTGGATTTGGAGGGGTAACACCCATGCATTTTTTAGGTCTGTCGGGATGCAATTGTTTCTGAACGAGGCATTGATGAGACTCATGATAAAAGGAGTCAATTGCGGACACAGTCTTTGTTGACTATAGCCGGGCATGGGTATCCTTGGCACCTTGATGGTTTAAGACTTGAGATAATATGCAGGACTTCTGGGTTAGTGACCTCAGTAAATTGGAATTGAGGCAGTCCATTGTTGGCTGTGATGTTCTGGAGCTTGATAGTCGTTCCAGTTGGATGGACTAGAGTTTTTATCTAGTAGAGCATTCTGGATGTTCGAACACCAGTTAGCATCTTTGTTTGCGCTTTCTGCTTGGGGAACCAGTGATTCAAATTCCCTGAGGATTGAGAAGAGTTCCATAGTTTTAGAATTACCCTTGGCAATTCTTTCATTGTATAATGAGCTTTTTGTCAAAAGGATCTTTTGTTTGTTCTCATGGGCTGCTCTGGTGAATTCAAGTTTATTTATTTAATTGGGTTGTTTTTTCCAATGCGATAGCGCTCTTCTCTTGGCCTTTCTTAGTTCTTTCAAGGTAGGGGTGAACCACCTGTCTAAGTGTACCAGTTGTCTAGCTTTGCGTGTGGAAAGAGGAGGTAGCTTTTCAACTGCTATGAGTACCATTTCATTATACTGTTTTGTCATTAAAGTAGGGACCTTTTTTTCAGAATTTTCGGATACTAGTATTGGTTGCAAAAGACGTAGTAGGCTATTGGCTATAATGCTCTATTTCTTGATGGGGCGGGACGGTGCCAGTTGTGGACAGTTTATTGGGCCTGACTTGGTATCAATGTTAAATGTCATAAGATGGTGGTACGACCATGGACAGGCAGAATTCGAAGTGATGACTGACTTGCAGTTTAGGTCTGCTATCCAGTGTAAGATACATCCTTTTACATGTGTAGGGTTCTGGATGCGGTGTGAGAAGCCTAGTGCTGATATTGTATTAGCAAGGGCTAGTGCGTTTTTGTCTAGCGGGTTGTTGAGACCTAAATTGAAATCACCCATGATAATGGTCTGGGATTTTGGTTTGGAATTGGATGAGAGGAGTTGGGTTACGTAATTTTCGAAGGTGAGAACTGGCCCTGTTGGTCTGTATATCAGGTGGCTATTCAAAGTAGTGGTGGGGGTCAAAGCCATTTTTACTGATAGTAGTTCCCCTGAAGGAATGGGTGCATTGGAGGTTTCTCTAATATTGAGGGTATTTCTTGCTATAATGGCTACACCTCCACCATTGGCAGCAAGTCTGTCCATCCTGAAAATTGAATAGTCATTTGGCACAGCTAGGGAAATGGCTAGGCCTGCTGCTGCGTGGAGCCAAGATTTTGTGATAGCTAGGATGTTGAGGTTATGTGATGTGATGATGTCTGTGATATCTAGTGCATAGGCCAGTAGGGACCTGACGTTGATAAAGGCACCCTAGATGTTGTAATTAGACTCACTTTTCTTCATGCAAAATGTGGCTGAAGGCACAAGGCTCTGACTAAGAGCACTTAGGCCGGTTGGGTAAGTGTTACGTCTGGGAGTGGGATCAGGATTACTAGACGGTAAGTCAGGCTTGTCTTTGGAATTAGTATTGTTGTATTTTTTAGAAGTTACTCAGGAACAAGTTGTTCTGATTAATTGGAGTAGGTTCCTTCTTAAGATGGCCATGTCACTGGTGATGATTGTGTCACTCTTGAGCTGAGTTCTAGATGCTATTTTTTGTCGTCTCTCTCAGTTAGAGGGCAAGGGCGGCTGTGACTAAAGGAGGCTAATGAGGATTCTGAGTTCCATTTCTAGAGGTGTTTGATCATGCTATTGCTACTTAAACATGTCTTAAGATCATATTTATAGGCTGGTTGGAGGAAGCATAGAGGAGATTAACTCATTTGTAGGAACATTCACAGCACTTGAAAAAGCACAAGCCTCCACCCGGAAAGTGTTTCCCAGGAGAGTTTTTGCAGGTGCTTGATGACACAGGGGCTGTTTGACTGGCTGTTTTAACTCACAAAGAAGGCCCCAAGTCCAGAGAGCACACTATTCGGAATCGAGGCAGCAAGATGCCTTTTTCCCCAACAGAGGATGAGGGTATAGAGGACGCAGAGGATGCAGATATTACAGGCAGCAAGGAATTCCCTCCAGTGTGAGTGCACAGCACACACTACCCTCCGGTAAGAGGAAGAGAAACACGCTCGAGAAACACAAACGGCAGGAAGAGACGGTGTACAGTGACTCTGCCTACGTGATGTCAACCATACATGATGGGCAGGAAGTGACGGTGTACAGTGACTCCGCCTATGTGACATCAACCATACACGCAGGGCTAGCACATTGGAAAATGAGGCTCTACCTCCGAGAGCATGGCACTACAGTGCAGCATGCACCCTTATTGGACAGGCTTATTAAGGCACTACAGCTCCCAGTGGCCATAGAGGTTGTTAAGTGTGCAGAAAACTGACTTTATTTCTTGCGGGAACAAAGCCACAGACGCAGAATCCAAAAGGGTTGTGTATTCCCCAGATATTTCCAGTTTTGACACTCCAAATGTTAAAGAGAAGGTAGTCACGATTATGGTAATGAAAGAAGGGTTTAATCATTTGCCAAAGACTCAATTAACGGAGATTCAAGGAAGTGCACAGCAGGAAGAGCAGAAATTATGGAAACAAGGGGGGTGTTCTTTATCCCCCACTGACGCACTATGGCAACAGGATAGCACTGGAAAGCCAGTGATGATAGTGGCATTGTTAAAGGTAACGCTTAAACAGCTGCACTACCCTGCACATGTAACTAGGAAAAGTCCTGCTGCAACGATTGCAGAAGACTGTTTTATTTCAAATTTGTTAGAACAAGTACCATTTTTTGTAGTAAACTGCATTGTATGTCAAATGTTTACTGCTAGGCATACACTGAGAATGATTAGAGGAGTAATTCCTTGGCCAAATGGCCCTTTTCAGCATTTACATATTGATTATGTTGATATGCTGCAGGTGTGTAATGCATATAGGTATCTGATAGTGGTGGTGTGTCCCTTCTCTGGTGGATCAAGGCAGGTCCGTGTACAGACCCTGACCCCACTTGCGTAGCGAAGTATCTAGTACGTGAAGTGTTTCCAAGATGGGGGTTGTGTGAAGGGCTAAGGTCCAATAATGGGCCACATTTTGATAATGAGGTATTCGAACAGAAAGGACTATTATTGAATATTAATCACATGTTTGCTTCTGCTTATCACACGCAAGCAAACGGGATATGTGAGCGTCTCAACAGCCTCCTTAAAGAAAGGATTGCTAAAATCAAGTTAACTTTGAAGAAGAGATAGCTACATTGCCTGTCCTTAGCTTTATATGCCCTACAGAATCAGCCTGGTTCAGACTATCACCTCACCCCCGATGACCTAGTAACGGGGAGGAAAATGAGAATGCCTCTTAAGCCTCCATCGAGGAGTAGAAGTGATGCCCAGAGTACAGCAAAACTGTTAGGTGATAAGTTACATGTATATTTGTCATGTATGACCTCTAGCATCTCTCTCATTTCAGATCAACTCAAGCACCAGGGGGGTCCATCTCAGATCACAGATGAAAACCATCCAGCAAGCAGATCTCCTGAACTATTATCAGCACCTAAACTGTTTGTTAGCGATGCCTTGTTAATTAGAAATTTCACCCGTAGGTGGCACAAGCCAAATTTCAATGAGCCTTTTAATCGTTGAAAATATAACCCCCCTCAGCAGTAAAAGTCCAAGGCAGGCGAGCTTGTCTTTATTTAAGTGACACTAAACCGCATAGAGGTGAGACCGTACCTCCCCCTGTTGCCAATCCAAAGGCAAGACAAGAACAAGAATTGCAGCGTGTGCAGACTCGATCGATGACGAAGAAGAAGGACAATAAGGAAACCAACTGATAAATGCAGATTTAGCATTTGGACTGTGACTCACTTTGGACACCTCTTATAGATATTATAGCAGGCGTGCAACTCTTTGCTGTGAGTCACGTGAATTTTGAAAAATGAACTTTAGGAAAATATTGATGTATCACGAATATGTCTGATCTTGGTTTTGAGTTTGAAGTTTGGAAACAAGAGCAGTATCTGAACTCGTTTCTCACTGAGTATCTGTTTGGTGAGCCCCATGGTTCTAACTGATGGGGATGTGCATCGTCTTGTGTTTGCCGTGTTTGTGTGTATCCTTCAAAATTATCCTGCTCTTGTCAGAAGAGACATTGATGTTCGCACGTTTTTACAGGATCCTAAGAATGATTAGAAGGCTGCTGTCATGGCCACTACCCCCCGCCCTGGTAGTCAGACCCCCTGGGCCGCACCACGGTATCTCATCATGCCCCAAGGGCCCAGTCATGTCCCCCAAGACTCTCTTGGAGTCAGTCCTGGCGCCTTTGGTGCCAGGCTCATATAGCAGAAAGGTGAGCTGGAGCTTTCAATGGCAGTGTCACAACATGGATGCCCCCACATGGTTCAGTTGCAGAACTGAACCATGCGGTCTAGCATTTAGGGTGTGGTCTGGCCTGAAGGCATCTGGGATACCTGCAGGCTATATAAGCCACACCCAAGCTGGAGAACAAGCTTTGCGTTGCTCTGCTCTCGCAGCATGACGTTCACCACGACCCGTCAGATCTTCTTCAGCATTCCGTGCCGACCCCTGCAAGAAGAAGAAGAAGAACATCATTAGTACTCTTACCTGTTAGCGAGCCAGCTCCTGTCATCTGCTCCAGTGTCCAGAACATCCAGCTTCTCAGGGAACGCTCGCTCTCTTCCTTGGAAGCCGCAACATGGGAGAAAATAGAAAAGCAGCATTAGTAAGCATTTATTCTTCACATTTAAACAACCATAGGCAGTCTCAAGCTTACCTGAGTTGAACTTGCTTCTGGTTCAAGGCCATTTCGGTCTTCGATCTACCTGCAAGAGAAAAGGAAAGACTGAATAACACGCATAATTACTCTGAGGCAATTCGAACAACACCTACTCACTGCTTCGCATCCTCTCAGCAGCTATCATCCAGAACATCACGGCGGCCTGCAAGAGAGGGACAACAAAGGTCAGCACACGGCCAGAAAAGCACAGGGCGGGAGGAACCAGCTTCCAACACCTCGCACCTAAAAACTGGAACTCCCTACCTACCTCACTAAGGAACGAAAAATCATACCATACCTTCCGTAAAAACCTCAAAACCCTCCTATTCCGCTAAAGTCTGCCACATTCACTCTCATGCTTGCATTGTATCCACAGCATAGCATAACCTTTAAGCTCAATGTTTATTACCAATGTGAAATGTACTATGTAACTCGGTTACATCTGTAAACACATTCCTATGCTTGTGTTCATGACTAAGTCTGCTGTAACAGCGCCACGATGCCCCAGGGCAGTTCTGTGCGCTTTATAAATGCAAATAAATAAATAAATAAAATAAATAAAATAGCGCCGTGCTCCCCGCTTTCACTTACCATCTCAAGCATAGCCCCAGCCAGCATGGCTTCTTCTGAACTCCTTCCACTCCTAAAAGAGAAGGAACGACATTAACAGGGGGGGAATTGCAATTAAGGACAAGCTGTCAAAACAGCAGACTTACCTAAGAAACTGAGTTGCAGCAGGACTGGACTCAAAGGGCCCGCACCGGTGAAGCAACTCGGTTGCGACGTTCCCCATTCATGATGCACCCCTGCGCAGAACAGCAGGACGGAGAGTGCACCATATCGAAAACCAAGACTAGGTCCTCGGCAGAACAAGAACGTGAGGGAGTGGGTCCAGGTTGGAAGAACTTCAGCCAGATTGGGTGGCGTTCCTGTGGATAACAGATGAGCGTTACAGAACGCAAAGCCTCACAACTACTACCCACCTGGGTGCCACGCATGGAAACCTCAGAAACCGATCAGTTAGCTCAGGTGCTGGGGCAGTTACGCGCTGAGGTGCATTCAGCCAGGCAGGAGACCAATGCCTTGAGGAGAGAATTAATAGTGGCCAAAGAACGTACTGATGATTTGAGTAGACAACTCCTTCAATCACAGGCCGCACAAGCCCTATTGCCTGGGACCGTCCCATCAATGTCAGCACCACCGATCAATCCGGTGCAGATTACCCTCCCAGAGCAATTCCTTTAGCCCCACCGGAGCGTTTCACGGGGGATCCTAGAAAGTATGTGACTTTCATGAACCAGTGTCGCCTCCATTTTCTTTGCAGGCCTGGGGCCCTTCCTAATGATCAAGCACGGGTGGCTTTCGTGTTGTCTTATTTGAGTGGCAGTGCTGCGGACTGGTCCGTACCTTTCCTTAGTCGGGATGACCCACTGCTACGTGACTTTGGGGGATTTCAGCAGGAGATGGAACAGCTCTTTGCCCATTGTATCCATGGACAGGCACTAGACAACAAACTTTTGTCCCTTCGTCAAGGAAACCAAGACCTATTGACATTTATAGCAACCTTCAACAGGCTCGTGGTCGAAGCAGGGTGGCCGGAGGAAAAGAGAACCATGCTATTTCACTGGGGCCTAAGAGGGGAGCTAAAGGATGTTCTTGCCCAAGTAGTGGATCCTCCAAGAGACTGTGCTGAGTTTATCAACCTTGTGGTTCAAATTGATCACAGGTTTCAAGACCGAAGAGCAGATTGGAGCAGACCAGACACTCATCCTATGTTCATTCACGTGAGGGACCATGTTCCAAGAGGGGCAGACAGTTCTGTGGAACCAATGCAACTAGGCGGGGTAAGACCTCCTTTAACCAAAGCTGAAAGGGACAAAAGGAGAGAACAGCATCTATGCCTATACTGCAGAAAAGCAGGTCATTTCCTCAAGGAGTGTCCAGTATAGCCACCTAGGAGGACCATAGGAGCCACGGATAAGGAAAACCCAAGTGAGGAGTCAGAAAACTGCCAAGCCCGGCAAATGTAGGGGTCCATTTGTTGAGCGAAAAAAGTCAACTACAGACCTCCCATTTTGCATTGCCAGTGATCCTAATCAATCACCAACAGCCATCTAGGATGCATCCGGTGGAAGCATACATCGACAGTGGAGCCATTGGAAATTACATGGACCAGGATCTTGCAGCCAAGATGGGGCTCCCTCTCTGCCCTAAGTCAACCACCGAGACAGTGACCACCATACACGGTACAGAAATTGTTTCCGGCCCTGTATCCAAATGCACAACAGTTCTAACCCTCCTGTGTCAGGACGGCCACCGGGAATCTATCACTTTTGATCTCATCAAGGCACCGCAGTTACAGTTAATCCTAGGGATGCCATGGTTGGTCGCACACAATCCGCACATCGACTGGCGTGCAAGGAAATTGGTCTTTTCTGAAGGTTGTACACCAACTTGCTATTACAATGGAAGGAAGTCAACGAGCACGAGCTGGTCTGACCAGGTAAAAGCGGCAGTTACCCTGGGTCTGATTGGTACCCTACCAAGGGAATACCAAGACTTTCAAGATGTGTTTCAAAAGGAACAAGCTAACACCTTGCCACCACACAGACCCTACGATTGCCAAATCGATCTGATACCTGGTGCACAAATGCCTTCTGGCCGGATCTATTTGCTTACAGAACCAGAGAATCAACATTTGAACTTCTATCTAGAACAATATCTGGCTAACGGTTTTATCAGCCCCTCGAAGTCACCTGCAGCATCTCCCTTATTCTTCGTGCCGAAGAAGGAAGGAGATTTGAGGACTTACATTGACTATCGCGCACTGAACCAAATCACTGTCAAAATTTTTTACCCCTTGCCCCTTATTCTGGAATTGTTAGTCCAAGTTAAAGACGCCCAAATCTACATGAAATCAGAACTTAGAGGGGCATACCACCTTGTCTGAATTAAACAGGGGGACGAATGGAAGACCGCGTTTTGTACCATATATGGCTTATTTGAATACCAGGTAATGCCATTTGGCCTTGCAATGCCCCTGCCGCATTTCAGTATTTCATGAACGATGTCTTAAGAGAACTGATTGATGTCTGTGCCCTCGTCTATATAGACGATATCTTAGTATACTCGGCTTCAAAACAGGATCACGTCAAGCATGTTTGTTCCGTCCTTACCAAGCTCCACCAACGTCACCTCTATGCCAAACTCGAAAAATGTCCATTTCACGTCACCGAGGTAGAGTTCCTTCGGTTCACCCTCATTCCAAAGGGAATCCGAATGGATGTACACAAGCTCAACGAAATTCTAAACTGGCCAGCCCCAAGTTCATTCAAAGGGATCCAGAGCATGCTGGGTTTTGCAAACTTCTACCGCCGATTCATGACAGGATTTTACCAAATAGTACATCCAATCACATCTTTATTGAGGAAGTGCAACAAAAAGTTTCAGTGGACAGAAGAGGCAGAAAAGGCCTTTCGAGAACTCAAGGTGAGATTCACTTCCGCCCCGATCTTACGACACCCTCACCCAGATCTTCTGTATGTGGTGGAAACAGACGCCTCCAGCATGGCGATGGGTGCTTTTCTATCGCAAAGGGACCCACAAACCGGCCAGCTACACCCAGTAGCCTTCTGGTCACGCAAGTTTTCACCACCAGAACTCAATTATGCCATCACGGACAAAGAAATCCTAGCCATAAAATCAGCCTTTGTCAGTTAAAATCTCGAATTTATAAATTTCGAAAAATATAATCTTGAATTTATTTAACCTAAAATAAAAAATCTCAAAAGTCATAATCTCGAATTTTTTCAAGCAATCTCGAATTTATGTTTATGTCAGGTAAGTAAGAACCAAACCACATATTATGCTTTTTATTCTTTGTATTTTATTTAATAACTTTTTCTAAAGTAATATAGACTATATAAAAAAGTACTGTAATATAACATATTTAATATTTAATACATTTATATATATATATTAATATAAGGTTACAGATATGTTATGTTAAACTGAGTAATATTTTCTAACATGTAATACATCTATTTTCCTCTTGATGGTGCTATTGCATCAATAATAACAGTTGTATACATTTTAACTTTGTGTTTGCTTACTTATTTAAATCCACGTTACGTAGTCCTACGTAAAGCGTAAGCGCCATTTTTAAAGTTCATATTCTATCGGTTTCTGCTGCGGTCGCGTCTCCTGCAAGCTGTTCCTGGATGTTCATGGATTTTTCTGTTTTTTTTTCCTTGGATTGCCTATTTTCACTGGATTTACTTGGATTATATGGACTGTGGATTTTTAGAGGATTTCCTGGATTCGATGGACTATGGATTTCCAGTGGATTTACTTGGAGTTGCTGGATTATGGATTATGGCTGCAACGTGTTTTTTTTTTTCAATGGGTACCTTTTTTTGGAGTAGCATTGGCTTTTTTGTCTGCATGTGGACTTTTCTTGTTTTTTCCCATGGAATTTCTTGGTTATTTTTTTATTTCGATTGCGTTTTTCCTGGATGGCTTTTTTTAGGTAAGGATGGTTTTTCTCTTTCGCGAACGTGTTTTTCCTGGATGTGTATTTTGACTTTTTTGATGGTTTTTTGGGTTTATTTCCAATGGATTACCGTTCCAGTTCCTGTATTTTGCATCACCAGGATGTTTTATTCAGAATCACTATCGCCATGGCACAATGGATTGCACTTTTATCTGAAACGTGAGTAATTTTTTTTTACATTTCAAGTTAAACGCTACAGAGTCTAAGAAGGTTTCTTTATTTTGGGGGTCAAAAGCTTCTATTAACTGTACCAGTTTTCCTTCATAGTCTCTGTATTTTTTTCTTGGTTGTGCCTGGTTAGCTAAGGAAACTGTTTGTGCCAATTTAAATTGTTGGTGTTGTTCTTCATCTTGCAAGTCTCGTAAAAAATGCCACAACGTGGGGTTATTGATGTTAAAGTGTTTGTTCAACCTGCTGTGCCATCCCTCCAGGGCGTTATTCGTTCTAGGTGTATTTTCTATGGTTGCCTGATAACAATTCCAAAAATTTAATGGGTATTTTGGCCTTCTTCGTGTGCCACTTCTGGTTAATTGTCCAATCCAGGTTTTTTCAAAATAGTCCAATAAATCACTAAATTCCTCCTCATGATTTTTGTAAAACGCACTGTCAATTAAATGTTCATAAAAATCAATTACATAATCTATTTGTACAAATGCCAATGCAAAAAGTTTTTTAATATTAAACTGGTAGCAACTGTCCTCCGTGTATTTTGTGTTTAGACCTAATTTCTGCAATTTGCGCCATATGCTCTGTGTGAAGTGGAAAAAACATCCTTGAATTCGTGTATTCTCGAAAATTGATGTAAAACCTTTGATTTGTTCTGCTCGTAATCCATGATTATTGTAGTAGGGTTTGCCTCAGGGATAGATTGTTTAATTTTATGAAACACGATTCTGTACGCCTCTTCAGTCTTTTTCGGCATTAATGTATACACAAGTGGAATTACTTTGCCGTTTATTGTGCCATGAATGGTGTAAAACTGGAGGAATGGTTGCGGGCATACTTTAAAAGTTGCGTCACTTTGCCATTTGTCACTGTTAGTCAGATGGTGGAAATTACTTGCAGTGGAGAATACTAATATTTTTTCGTTGTTTAAATCAAGTGTTGCTTGGTGAAAAATGTCTCAATTTTTTGTTATTTTTAATACATCAGGGATTGTAATGTCTTCAAAAAGCCTTGGTACAGGTGGCATATTTTCTTTTTGTTTTCTAGCTCTGTTTATTGTCCGTTGCATCAACTTCTCAGCCGGTAACTGTGCAGCGATATGTATTGGTAATGGGTCACATACTTTTGACACAACCGAGCCACTTAGTTCCCCGAGACTTTCTTCAGCCTTTCTTTTTAGCTCTGAGAGTTTTTTTTTAATAATAATATTAGTTTGGTCAGGTAGATGATTATGTTTGTTTTTACTGTGCACATTTGTTCCCTCAGTAATAGCTCGAGCGCTGCATTTTTTTTTTTTATATTCGGCGCATTTCCAGTATACACGCTCATTCTTCTCATATTCCTTATGGTAAACGTATCCATTTAAAGTCAGCTGTTTTCCTCCCTTTTGATTTGTCACAAATTCCATTTCGTATTCTAAAACAAATGGAAGAAACGTTTTCTGTCATATATCTCTAAGTAATATGCTTTTTTACTGTTTATCCACTTGAATGTTTTATAAATAGTACCTGGTGTGTTGCGAAGTGAACCCAAGCGATTTCCCGCAGTACAGCATCAAATGTCGGCCTGTCAGGTAATGATGGTTTGGCAATATCGTTATTCCAATCTTGGTTCCTGATCAAGGTTCTTTACTCTTGCTTTTCACCTATCAGTTTAACCCCTTCTAAACTCTTGATTCGATTACGTATGTTGCGAGTCATAAAATGCTAATTTTGTTTTTTCTTTATTTCTATTTATGCATGTTTGTATTTTTTTTTCGACATATACGTATTCGAGATATTGACCCTTTTAATGAGATGTATATATTTTCGATATTTTATTTTTCTATATTTTTTGTAGTTCGAGATTATTTTTCCGGTATTTTGACTATAAACCCCTGGCAGCATTATCTGCTAGGTGCCAGGCACACTATCACCGTGATAACTGACCATCGAAATCTACAGTACTTAAAAACTGCGAAGGCTCAATCCTCATGACAACTAGGCTGGGCCCTCTTCTTTGTGCAGTATAATTATGTGATCACATTCCGGCCCGGGGTAAAAAACGGAAAAGCTGATGCCCTTTCGTGCATGGGTACTGATGAACTGGTATACACAACCTCTGATCCCGTGGCCATTATCCCGAGTGACAAACTCCTGGGCATTACAACCACGTTGACTCAAGATGAATTACTGCAAGGTATCCGACATGTGATAACTCCTGAGTTATTGCAAGAATGGGATTCACAGGGAGAACACTATACAGTTAAAGACCAACTCATGTACTTCAGGAATCGTCTATTTGTGCCCAAGAAAGAGCTTCAGGAACAGGTCATCTCAGGATATCATGATTCCCTCATTGAGGGCCACCCTGGAATTGCTAAGACTCTAGCCAAAGTGAAACAAAACTACTGGTGGCCCACGTGACGTAAAGACGTCATTCAATTCATTCTCTCTTGCGATATTTGTGCACAGAATAAGTCATCTAAGCAGAAACCAGCTGGACTCCTCAGACCTTTGGAGATTCCGCCAGCGCCCTGGCATACATTATCTCTTGATTTTATCACTGACCTACCATCCAGACAAGGATACAATACCATTCTAGTGGTGGTAGACTTGTTTTCTAAAATGGCCCACTTCTTACCGTTTAAAGGTCTCCCAAATGCATTCAGTCTGGTGAAGACATTCCTGGAACACATCATAAGGCTCCATGGGTTCCCGTTGTAAGAGGATTCAATTCAACACTACAGCTAAGTCAACGCCTAGTCTATAATACTGAATGAAAACCCTTATTGATATATCTTTATGTCCAGTTCATGCGTTCTGGATGACTACCCCTATATAACACCCCTCTCTTGGAATCCCCCTGACCCCACTGAGCCAAGAAGTAGTTCTGTTTTGCAAGTTAAAAGGTTTATTTGAAACTTTAAACAATATAGATATAAATATCACACTTTATAATAAATTAATAATTGAATATCACACTTCAATCTGATATGATAAAGATTAACAACGGAGAATCTGGCACTAGCACACTTCTTTATAATCAATGATGAGTGGTTATAGGATGGATAAGATAGCAACAATACTTTTATGGTTTCCAATGGATGCAAGGTGGAATGAAATGCAGTACAGAAAATACTCAATATGATTTCAACAAAACAATGTAATCACTTTTCTCTGGCTATTCACTCCCCCCCCCACTTTATGCAATGCAAGGAAATGGGAGGAAAGCACACAGTTCTCAGAAATGCAATCAATGTAATTCAGTTCAATCCCCAGCAAGCTTAAAGAAAACAGATAGGAGTTTTGAAAACACAGGCCCAAATTGCTTTGATATGTGCTGGCAATGAATTAAAAAATATGCTAAAATGCTTTTAATTCCCTTTCAGAGGTTCAGGGTGAGTGGTATCTACTCTCTATGAATTCAGGATCACCTTAACAATGCTTTAGTAGTAACTAGCAGGTAAACGAAGTTTTTGGCAAGGAAAAGCAAAACTGCTGTCTTTTTACACGTGAAGAAATTTGCAAATCGCGGCAAAATTCGCGCGTGCGTTTTCCGTGATTGCGGTAAAACTATAAGGGGTAGGAATGTGGTTCTTGGTGCGATTCAAAGCTCAGATACTAAGCTTTCAAATGAAAGTTACTGCAAGTCTCTAGCACAAACGGTCGCGGAGATATGAGCGATTAAATAAAGGTCGTTTTTCAGATTTGAAATTTTAAAGTTCAAAAAGACAAGTGCAGCTTGCAACTAGAAAATGACAAGTGACAGCTTTACAAATGACAGGTGACAGTTAGGAGGCAGTTCTACTTAGATTAAATAGATTGAATTATATTATTTTAACTAAGAGATGTGTTCTGAGTTTTGCTGAGTACTCACAAGAGATTTTGAACCGGAAAGCGACTTGGTCACGGACTTCAGTCTGGTCCGGTCTCCTCAGGTTCCGCTCACAGCGCCTGGCCTCTGGAACTGCTCACAGCATCGGGGTCAGCACTCTGGATACAATGGCCTGGTCTCTCTCTCTGGGTACAGCACTGCTTCTGGATTCTGGAGATTGAGGGATTTGAAGTCTCTGTTTATCTTGGAGTCTAAGTGTTGGCTCTTTGAAGTTTGATGGAGGTAAGTATGGATTTTTCCGGCAGAGCGTCCCGCTGCAGATGGAATTGAAGGTCCCTATCTGTCCTGTCTGTCTGCTTTTATGTGTTTAGAATGTGGGTGTGTTCTAGCATCACTGACCCTACCTCTCTCTCAGCTTCTAATTGGTCAAACTTCCATTTATCATTTGATTGGCGAAGCTAAGTTGTGTCAGAGTGATGTCATTTTATGGCTTGCAGATAGGACACTCCTCTGTCAGATTGCACATATTCTATATTTGATAACAAAAGACATATTTCACAGTTACACAGTTGCTTGAAATGACATATACATGGTGTGGCTGAATTTAGCCATGTCTCTGTCCAAATCTGCTGTTTCTAAGAGCTTGCATTCAGAAATGGCACATAATTGATTTTTTAACTGATTTTTCAATTTCTGACATTGACCCAACTTTACATACATGTGCGCAGGGAGTATGGACATTAACCGATGAAGTTTCAGATTTTTAACATGCATACATTTAGAGTAATATCCACTTTTCCGCTAAAACCCCCCTGAACATACCACCGGTTCTAAAAACCTCTTAAACTGTGGGCAGAAAAATCACAAGAATTATGGTATCATTTATAAAATTTTCCCATGTCCGCTCTATGAATGATCCATCTTTTTAAAGTTATGTTCTTGCTCCAAAGGGGTGTGGTTTCCTCTCAGCACAAGGTAGAAATACTGGTTTATCCAGTTCTGCCAAGCCAGCTTGCTCTCACAGGCAGTGCCCCTCCCAGCTTCTGCCAAGAGGAAGCTACATTTTACGACTGCTGTAATAAAACCTTTGCCTGAGTCAGAACAGGCTTTGTTCAGAGCTCCTGTAGAGCACAGGTAATTCAATTATCAGATAGATGGCATATCCTTAGTGTTGCCAGCAAAAGGCAGATAGCCTGGGAACACAGTTGTGACTCAAGTTTCACTCCTGATGGGGGTAGCTGTCAAGCAAAATCAAGTTCCTTAAACCAGACTTTCAGCTAACTGTCATGTTTTTTTTTTGTTGCTTTTTAAATTAACTTGCAATTTTACACATGCAGCTAGAATGCTGATTCTAAGTGCAAAACTATGACATTTCAACAGTTACAAAGGCATGTGACACCAAACATAGGTCACTCATTTAATCTAAACATTTTCGATTTTAGTGTCTTTAAATCCAGTGCAACTTAAACTGCTGCAATCCACAGCTCAGCCAGTCTTGTTATAAACCTTCAAGTCACTTCAGAATATCACTTTACATTGTATCCACCTCTCAGTAAGTCTTTCTTTAGCCTGCTTTGGGTTCATTCAGTTTTACACAAAAAAGTAAAATCTGGTGTGGTTTTAAAATGCCGGCTTTTGGATAGTGGTGAGTACTGGTACTGCACCCATTTTTGAGATTTAAGAAATTAATTCCCCACCATTCTAGGTTGCATTTGGCAATCAGCATTGCCATTCCCAATGGTTTCAGACTACTGTGCGGGTAGTCCAATGGTGGTTTTAAAGCGCTTTGAAGCTAACCGGCGCTACTGTTTTTCCTTTGGCAACCCATTTCCCTCATGGCAACCCGGCCTTTCATTCTCGCACTGGTGGGTGGCAAGTGAGGCAACCATTTCGGTGTGCGCACAAACTGCGCAGCTTTCCTGGATTTCAGCGCACATGTGGGTTTTCCGCCATCTTGAATTTTCTAAGCCCACAGCACCAAATGTTGTAGCATGATAGCTTAAACGTGGGTCAGGACACCCAACAAGCCCCCCCACGCGACTGCACTTTGAATTTGAGTCGATGGGGAGTCGCGTGCCCAAGGGTTTTGACCCACGCACCGGTCTGTCCGCATAATCTTCTTCCTCTTCTGTAGATGGCACAGTTCAGCATCTTCTTCTCCATCCGGTACTGATCGATCGGTTCTCCTCGCCAGTCCTGATGGGAGTATTGGGCGGTCCACTGGGCCCATTGGATCTTCGTTCCTGGTCTCCGGATCGCCCTCCTTGGCCCGTCTCCAGGTTTTCTTTCTCCTAGGACGACAAAGGAAGAGCGGCAATACCTACTCATAGACGTTTTTCCACCACTGTTGAGCTAGTGGGGCAGCATATGCATTTAATCATAACGAAATATTACATTCTTATTTTTAAAAAAAACAGTATAACTAAGAGACAGTTTCATGCAAATCACAGTATTTTAGAGACTAGATGTGGTATGTTTTATGATTGGAACTGAATTAGTCTGAGACAGTACCCGCTAGGATTCCAGAGGATTCCTCCAGTTGTTGCAGAGTGTGCCTGGGATGGCAACATTTCAACTGGTTTATGTGGACCCACTTGTCTTCCCCTGCTGCCAAAGGACCTTTGGGGATGTGGATTTTGTAGGCCACAGGGGAGATCTTATCGACGATCTCAAATGGTCCCTTCCATGTAGGCAAAAATTTGCGCTGCTTGGCCTGGTTTCTTTGGAAGTTGTATAGATAGACCCGGTCTCCCACCTGATATTCTTTCCTGGAAGTTTTCAGGTCATAATGGGTCTTCATGCTATCAGCCGATCTTTCTAGATTCCGCTGAGCATAAGCAAAAGCATGTTGGAGGTGTTTCCTTAAATTCTCTATATACTCATGAGTAGTGGAGGCATTTATCAGTGTCTGCTCTTGGGTCCTGTAGAGCAAATGCTGAGGAAGCACCATCTTGCGCCCAGTCATCAACTCAAATGGTGACATTTTGGTTGCAGATGAAGGGGTAGATCTGATAGCCATTAGGACCAGAGATAATCGGATATCCCAACTTGGCCCAGAATCTGCCACAAACTTCTTTAATATGCTCACAATTGTCCGGTTATATCTCTCTACTGCCCCAGAAGAAGCTGGTCTATAAGCAATATGCAGCTTTCTCTTGACCCCCAGTATCTCCCACATCTTTGTCATTACTTCACTGGTGAAGTGGCTACCTCTGTCTGACTCAATCCTTTGAGGTAGACCAAAACGGGAAAAGATGTGGTTAATCATCAAGGCAGCTGCCGTTTCTGCCTTGCAGTTTGGGGCTGGGAGACATTCCACCCACTTGGTGAACAAGCATGTCACAGTCAACATGTACTTATTCCCCCTAGCCGAGCGAATCACAGGGCCTACAAAGTCGATTTGTAAATCTGACCATGGCAGTGTCATCCCCCTCTTTTGGAGAGGCGCACGGTGCGTGAGGGATGATGGCTGAAACTGTGCACACACAAGACACCCCTTCAAGTATTGGTCGAGGTCCTGCCCCATGTGTGGCCAGTATGCAACCTCTCTTAAGATTTCCAATGTTGTGTGAAACCCCCTATGACCGGCGGTGGCCGCATCATGGGCGTGACTTAGCATCAGGCTTCGGAATGAGGTAGGAACCACCCACTGATCGTGGCCAGCTTTGGATTTCCTTACCAACAAACCGTCTTGGATTCGGAACATTTTTGGACATTTCATCAACACTCTTAGGTCCTCTTTCCCAATGTAATCGGTATCCGTCTGGGGAAAGTTCTCAGGGTCCTCAAGGTGCTGGTAGAATTTACCAATAATTGGATCCCCCTTCTGAGCGGTAATCAAATCAGCATCAGGGGTCTCCTTACTCCATTGTACAATTGAAAGGTCGTTGTGAGCATTTGTCTGGGACCTAGTGATAGCAGTGACCTGGATTTCCCCCAACAGGGACTCAATCTCAATTAGATCCCCTTGGATGGCCCCGGTTTTGGCCAGCTGATCAGCTAAGTCATTTCCAGTTTTGTCTGGTCCCTCTACTTTGGAATGACCCTTGATCTTTTTCCAATAGATGGTCATTCCTTTCGAGGTGACCAGATCATCAATGTTTTGGATCAACTTCCCATGTTTCAAGGGTTTGTTGTTAGCACATAACATGCCTCTGGTTTTCCAATTAACCAGGTGCTCCACGAACCCGTTCCGTACATAATCCGAATCTGTGATTATGACCAGTTCGTGGAGTTGATGCTGGACAGCAGTGAGGGTGGCATGATGCACAGCCATCAATTCTGCCACCTGACTACTTCGGGGACCAATTTTGTATCCAGTGGAGGGTTCTGGGGACTCATTCACCCATGCATTCCCTACGCCGGCCACCAGTTCTTTCTCCCCGTTGTTGTCAACATGGTAAGAGCATCCATCCACATAGACAGTGGGCATTCCCTCACACTTGTCTTCTTCAAAGACTTTGTGGGGGGAATTAAGGTATGCCTCCATGTTGTCCTTTATTTTTAGACTTTCGTCCTCGAGACAGTTTTCTCTGGCACAATCATGCAAGTCAGCCAGACCTTGCGCGAGGGGACTCTTCTTGTTTTGGCCATATCTGACCTCCACAGGAAAGCCTTGCATTGACAGAATCCAGGAAGTAATTCGGGAATTACTCACATTTCCGGCCCGGATTCTGTCACTTTGGAGATATTGCAGAGGCTGGTGTGGAGTCTCCACTATAATGTGTTCCCCCTGGATAAAAGGGCGGTAATTCTTCAATGCCCACACCGTTGCCAGGAGTGCCTTCTCACAATCGTTGAATTTTTCCTCCACAGAGGATAAAGTTTTGCTCGCATAGGAGATTACTTTATTGACCTTGTCATGCTTTTGATATAATACTGCCGTCAAGCACGTATTAGAGAACCCCGTCTCCAGGAAGAACTCCTTGTTTCTGACAGGGTAAGCTAGGCAAGGCGCTTGTGAGAGGCTTCTTTTGAGTTGTTTTACCGCCTCGGCTTGTTCTGGACCCCATTCCCACTTGACCCCCCCCTTCAGGAGATGAATCAGGGGTCTGGTGATCTCTGCGTAGCCCTCAATGAACTTTCTGCTGTAATTAGTCAGTCCATGGAGGCTCCTTAGTTCTCGCAGAGTTGTGGGGTCTTTCAGTTTCTGAAGTGCTTCCACTTTCTTTTCCTGGGGACAGAGACCCTGAGGAGTAATCTCATGCCCCAAGAAATTAACACGGGTTCTACACCACTGTGCTTTCTGAAAGGAAAGTTTTGCTCCGGCGGCCCTCAACTGTGTCAGAACATAACGGATCTCCGCTATGTGTTCCTCCACAGATGAACTTTTGATGAGGACATCATCTACATAAGCCAGGTTACCCCTCGCACCCAGGTCGGGCATGGCCTTATGTAGGAAAATGTTGAATTCATTGCCGGAGTTGAGGTATCCGAAAGGAGTCCGGGTCCATGTGTACTGCTGGCCCCCAAAGGTAAAAGCCAGTTTGTATTGGTCCTCCCTACTGACAGGCACGGTCCAGTATCCATTGGTCAGGTCTATTGCAGTGAATACCTGTGACCCCTGGATCTGGGCCAGCCCTTGGTCAATGTAGGGGAGAGGCCATCGGGAAGTATGGACCCGTTTGTTGAGCTCCCTGAGGTCAGCACAGAGTCTCCACTGGCCGTTTGGCTTCAATATTCCCAGCACCGGATTATTGAAGGTGCTGTGGACTGGACGGATTATTCCCCTGGACTCAAGGTTCTTAATTATTTCAGTAAGGGACTCCATTGATGCGAGAGGCAAACGATATTGCTTCACAAATACAGGAGTCATGCCAGGGTCCGTGGGGATTGTTGTTGTGTGGATGTCAGTGCGACCACAGTCATATGAGTCTACCGCAAAGAGATCTTGGAAATCCAAGAAAACTTGTTTCAACTTTTGCTTCTGTTCCAGAGTCACACAGGCATCAGCTAGGTTGACTCTCTCTTCCACCATCTGCCTGAAGCCTGGAAAGACTTCTGGTTTGGCTATCTCAGCGGCCTCTTCCAGCTGGGTGGAGAAGTCCCTGGTCAGAGTGCTGATTTGGACTGGAGGCTTCAGGTGGAAAAGGCAGCCCTCATGGACTTGGAAAATCACCTCCTCCCTCCTGAAGTCACAAGTCACATCTTCCTTACCATAGGGGCAGGAAGTGTACACCAGGAAGTTCCCCCCATGCCGGGTAAAAATCCTGTCTGGTGTTGTATTGTCATCACTGTCACTGTCAAAACAGTCCTTGGGGATTGGTCCTAACAGTTCATTTACTGGAAATGATGGAAAAATGTCGGTCATCAACCGCCATTCCAATAATGGTGCCTGCGGCTAGAGTAATACTCTTTAAGTCGCTGTTATCCACCCCTATTGGAATGGTGTCATGTTCTATGTTGACTAATGGTGTTGGGTTTACCCCCAACCCTTGCTGTTGGAGAGAAGCATTTAGATGTATGTAAGCATCAGGGTTTTTCAACTCTTGTCCCCTTTTAACTTTCACTTCCAGGGAGAATTGTCGGGTCCTTTCTGGGATGGTGACTTCCTCTTTAACCTGAATTTCAACTGCATAAGGTAGCAATTGAGCTGACCTAAATGCTTTTTCTGGATCATCAAAGCCCATGGGATTATCCGCTAATCGGGACCAAGCTTTGAAGTTTATTAGGTCCAAACTAATGGCAAAGCGATTGAGAATGTCACTGCCTAAGTAAAAGGCGGCAGGGACGTCTCGCACGACCCAACAATTGTGGACTATGCTCTTGTTGCCAATGGAGATTTTGAGCATACACCTGCTTGGCAGGAGATGTTTGGAATTAGGTGCTTCCAGGTCCATTTCCCATTTGTCTATCAGTTTGGAGGTGGGAATGGCTGGATCTTTTGGGAGTTGGCGAAACATGGCTTCGCTGATGAAGCTCTTACCGTTGTTCACACACACTCGAGCGAGAACAGAGTCCTTCCCATCATTTAACTGAACAGGGATGAACAACTGCTCTCCAATTTGCTGAATATCAGCCAGGCTCTGAGCTGATTTCACATCTTTCTGGACTATAGGAGTGGGAGTTTCAGATTGTGGATTGGTAAAGAATTTCAGAGTGTTTCCTTCCAGCGTGGAATACCACCTTAAACTGGAAGGAAGGTTGATTTTCAGAAATAGAGAGGACCCCCCATCACTAGTCTGTTGTCCTACTGCTATTACTGTCACGTCTGGAATCTGGTTGTTCTGGAAGTGAAATTCTACTTGGTCAGATTTTTGTTCAACCATGTGGCATGTGCCGTTTAAACTAACATGGTTGACACTCTGTTTTAATTTTATTGGTCGGCTAGTCTGGGTCCAGAGGACCTTGTTTACACAATCTATTAGGGGTGACAACCTTCTCAGGAGGTCATTCCCTAGTAAACAAGGGGTGCCCTCCGGGGTCACAACTATGACCGGGTGTTTCAACTTATGTCGCCCAATTTTAATGTCCAAGTCTGCAGTCCCCTCAACGGGAATTTCCTTCCCGTCAAAGTTCTGTAGTTGTCCCGGAAGAGAGGTGAGAGGAATTTGGTAATTCTCTCCCCTTCCTGCATTCAGTTCATCAAAGGCCCTTCTAGACAGAAGGGTAGCTTGAGATCCAGTGTCCACCAGTGCCAAAATTGTACCCTGCCCCTGTACTTGTACCGGGGCATAGTATCTTCCCTCCTTCTCCTCAAGGGGGCACAGATAATGTACATTTTTGGACAACTGGTGGGCTAATTTTCTGGTTTTGGACATCACGAGAGAAGAATTTTGGGCAGAATTCTGTGGAGAGCCTTGGGAATCTGAAAGAAAAAGTTGGCAACTGGAGATCAGAGCCATTGTGGGTTCCCCTGGTTCCGGTTCTGGGCCGCCCCCCCCTTTTTGGAGGCAGTCCCCAGGGTGGGTTTGAACCAGGGGATTTTCTTGCTGTTGGTTCTGGGATGAGATGGTGGGCGGCGGTAGCTCAGTCTCCACATCTCCCCAGTCTGGATTTGCATCCCTAGGGACCCATTTTTCTTTGGGAGGAGTTCCCCCCTCTCTGAAGGAGAAGATCCTTTTCCCAGGATCCTCTGAGGATCCCTCTCCCTCAAATTGGAAGATCTGTACCTCCTCCTCAAACTGAATCTGTTTGGTTCTTTTGTTTCTCCTACCCCCCCTCTGCTCCTTAGGAGGCAGACTTTCCGGGGCAAGAGATTTTGTTTCCGGTTCCTGGGTTTCCAGGGGCTGTTTACAAGTGAGGAAGGAAGCTTCCTCCAAGGCTTTACACCCCCCTTCCCTGTGTGCCTCCTCCCTGGGAACCGGAGAGTTATCGAGGTGCTGCCCCCGTCATTGTTCTGGAGCACCAGGTCCAGAGTTGGGTGCGTTCTGCGCCGGCACGCCCATCTGAGGGTTCTGCTGAGCCCTCAGTATGTGACCCAGATCCCGCGCCATGTTTTGAACCTGGCGCTCTAACTGGGAAACCCGCTCAGGCTGATACAGGGTCCTGTTTTCTCCCCTGGGCTGATCCCGGGAAGGGTAGCTGTCCCTCCTCTGGTAATACCCCGGGTTGGGAAGATTTGGGTACCCCTCCACCCTTGGCCTCCCCTCTCCCGGATTCAGTGGTCTGGGCTCAGGGAATTGGGGAAAGAAGGATGGATGGTTTTGGGGCTGAAAGTCGGGTGGATATCTGGGGAAAAAGTTCTGCCCAGGGTTTGGTAAATTTCTGCCCTCCTGTGGGAAGTTTGGAGGGAAGTTCCCTGGGTTAGGTGCTTGGCTGGATCCCCCCCCTTGGGCTGGAGGAGTCCACACATAACCCAGGATGGGTCGATTTCCCTTGTAACGGGGACTTACATAATCAGGAGAGCGAGGGACCCCATTTGTGGGGCTGCCTCCTTGGCTCCCTGTCTGTGACTGACCCGAGGACCTCCTGGGCCTAGCATTATTAGGTGCAGGTAGGTTTTTAGGCCCCCCCATCTCCAAATCCAAAACGGGGGTGACCTTTACCTCTGCCACCTTGGCAGCAGCAGGGGTGCTGTTGGCTTTGGGGTTTTTCTGGGCATTACTTTTGCTATCTATCGGTTTCTGCACCTCATAGATCCGGGTAGCCTGTTCAATGACCCAGTCTAAAGATCTTTTCTCGTGAAAATCCCTCACGAGCTGGGTCATGATATATTTGGGCAAGGCATGGAAAAACGTATTAATAAATTCCCTGCTATCCGTGCGCACCCTTCTTGTGGTCTGTGCAAAAGCACGCTTTAACTCCTGCACAAATTCTTGTGGGGCCTGATCCTCCCCACATTGCAAATTGTAGGCTGCCTTGCGAGCCTCTTGAGGATTTCTGTGAACAGAAAAATGTTTCAAGATGGCCGCCTTATAGGTGGACCATCTTAAATGATTTTGGTCCTCCAGCCCCGCAAAGAAACTGGAGTATTCCGGGGAGAAGGTCCACTTTACATATTGAATACAGCTTTGGCTGTCCTTCAAATGGAAAGTCTCCATCATTTGTTCAAACAACTCTAAGTGCTCCCAAACAGAATACTTAGCGTTCTTATGGTAAGGCGTGATGACGCTCCTGATCGCCTTAATCTGCTTTAAGGGGTCCTTAAGCAAGGCCCTTTTTGCCTTATTGGCCTTTTTGGTTCGGGTAACCCTTGTCCATTCGTCCTCGGACTCAGAGGCACTGCTCCCAGAGGTTCCCGTCTGTTCTTCCAGGTTTTCCCGGATTCTGCGAGCCTGGGAATGGCTGGCAGAATGTGGGGACCTGGTCTCCTGTGTCCTGCGCAGTTCAGAGGAGTCTTCAGATTCCTCCTTGCTGCCAGGATTTGATGGGTACCCCCTCCACTGACCTAACTGGGCAGAGGTTTTCAGGATGCCCTTAATGGGCCTACTCTCCTGGGGTTCCCCATTGAACTGTACTGTACTTGGGTTCCCATACCCGGATGCCCACCCCTCCATTCCTGAGTGGTACTGGCCTATGAGCCCCATACTCTTATCTGGATAGTAATCTGCCATCCCTGTGGCCCTGTGCTCATGTGCGCCAGGGGACATGGGGGTGGTAGAGTCCAGGGACTGGGGGAGATGAAGGCCCCTGGTGTTAGGGCTCCTGCGGTTATGGTCAGGAATCTCTCTTTCCCAGCGGACCTCATCTCTATCCGCCCCTGCTCCCTGTTGCAATGCAAGAGCCTGCATTTGTGCTTTCAGTTCCTCTGTTAAGGCCTTACTCGACTCTATCAGTTTCTCCTGCATCGCTACCTGTTGTTGGAGCCTATCATTGTGTTGACAGAGGGCCTCATTTTCCCTCTGTGCTTCCTGGTTGGTCCTGGAGAACTGGGCCAGTCTTTGCTGCAGGAGGTTTACCTCCTGAGCTGTGTCCCTATTGGCCTGCTCCTTTCTTGCCAGAGCCTCTTCCACCCTCCTGGTGTGCTCTAACAAGTTCTGGTTTTCTTTTTGGAGGTCACCCAGCCCCTGGAGGGCCAGGTGATTTTCTTCCATTTTCCTTTTTAAATGGCAGACTTCCTGGCCTATGGTGTCTCTTTCCTGACTGAGAGCCTTCATCTGTGCTGCCAGGTCGTCCCTTTGCCTTTGGAAGGCACCAGCTTTCTGGCGCTCCTGATCAAACTCTGCCTGGGTATCCAGGTCTTTCAGAATTAGTTTGTTGCTCTCTGCCTTTTCCCTATCTAGGTGGCCTTGCAGGGTGACTACCTGCTCAGCACATGCCCTGTTGAAGTCCAGTTGTTGCTCCAGCTTTTTCTGGCTTTGCAGTAGGGAGTCCAAACCTTCTTGGTGTTCCTTCTGCAAGGCCAGAAATCTGGTATCCTGTTCTGACTTTTCCTTTTGCAGCACATCCATATCCTCCTTTATTTTAGTGATGTACTGTCTGGTCTCATTTTCTGACTCCTGGCTTCTGTGCAGCCTTTGCTCAGAAGAGTCCAGATCAGATTGGGCCTTCTCTAACGCCATCTGTTGCCTTTTTGCCAAATCATGGCCTTCAGCACATTTATTCTGTATGGCTCCCATATATAAATATAAATATGCCGCTATCCTAACAATCTTGTCGTGTTCATCTTTGGCCTTAGGAGCCATATATAGTTCACTCAGGGCCACATGTAATGGACCCTGATCTCTCCATAAGTCTGACCCTGTTTCAGTGGCCTGTCGCGTGATGGCCTGCAACCAGGCATCCTGGCCCTGCTCAGCCCATTCACCTCTCACAAATAGTTTATGTAAGAAGTGCTCTCTGGCTATTTTCATATCTACCAAGGTCGTCATTCTAGAGATTGGTCTCTGTCCTGACTTACAGAAGTTAGTATTTTATTTTTGCAGAACAGAACTTTTCTTGGAGTGTCCCTTTTGAGGAATGCTTCACAGCGTAAAGCAGCGTGGTGATCCGACTGGATGTATGTATCCCGTCAGTTAGCACACTGTATTAAGCTGCACAAGTGGTAAATCTAACCCAACGTCTCGGCTCGAGCCCCCAATTTGTAAGAGGATTCAATTCAACACTACAGCTAAGTCAACGCCTAGGGCCTCATTACGACCCTGGCGGTAAGGGGTTAGCGCCATCGTTAGCTGCGCCGACCCCTTACCGCCAACTACGAGGTCCCTTAGCGCCATGGCGCTTTTAACATCTGCTTTTAGCAGGTGTTAAAATCCATGGCGCTAAGGGACCATGGAGTTAATTACGCCACCGTAATTTACGGTGGCGTAATTAACGCCTTCCCCACTCCCATTATGCCCTATGGGGCAAAAATGGGAATGGGGAAGGGTAAATGGGGATTGGGGACTTACCGCCCCGCCGACCTCGGAATGGGGCGGTAAGTCCGCCAACCACCATGGCGTAAACGTAGTTTACGCCATGGTGGTAAAGTCACGGCCCAGGCGGTAACTTACCGCCTGGGTCGTAATGAGGCCCCTAGTCTATAATACTGAATGAAAACCCTTATTGATATATCTTTATGTCCAGTTCATGCGTTCTGGATGACTACCCCTATATAACACCCCTCTCTTGGAATCCCCCTGACCCCACTGAGCCAAGAAGTAGTTCTGTTTTGCAAGTTAAAAGGTTTATTTGAAACTTTAAACAATATAGATATATATATCACACTTTATAATAAATTAATAATTGAATATCACACTTAATCTGATATGATAAAGATTAACAACGGAGAATCTGGCACTAGCACACTTCTTTATAATCAATGATGAGTGGTTATAGGATGGATAAGATAGCAACAATACTTTTATGGTTTCCAATGGATGCAAGGTGGAATGAAATGCAGTACAGAAAATACTCAATATGATTTCAACAAAACAATGTAATCACTTTTCTCTGGCTATTCACTCCCCCCCCCACTTTATGCAATGCAAGGAAATGGGAGGAAAGCACACAGTTCTCAGAAATGCAATCAATGTAATTCAGTTCAATCCCCAGCAAGCTTAAAGAAAACAGATAGGAGTTTTGAAAACACAGGCCCAAATTGCTTTGATATGTGCTGGCAATGAATTAAAAAATATGCTAAAATGCTTTTAATTCCCTTTCAGAGGTTCAGGGTGAGTGGTATCTACTCTCTATGAATTCAGGATCACCTTAACAATGCTTTAGTAGTAACTAGCAGGTAAACGAAGTTTTTGGCAAGGAAAAGCAAAACTGCTGTCTTTTTACACGTGAAGAAATTTGCAAATCGCGGCAAAATTCGCGCGTGCGTTTTCCGCGATTGCGGTAAAACTATAAGGGGTAGGAATGTGGTTCTTGGTGCGATTCAAAGCTCAGATACTAAGCTTTCAAATGAAAGTTACTGCAAGTCTCTAGCACAAACGGTCGCGGAGATATGAGCGATTAAATAAAGGTTGTTTTTCAGATTTGAAATTTTAAAGTTCAAAAAGACAAGTGCAGCTTGCAACTAGAAAATGACAAGTGACAGCTTTACAAATGACAGGTGACAGTTAGGAGGCAGTTCTACTTAGATTAAATAGATTGAATTATATTATTTTAACTAAGAGATGTGTTCTGAGTTTTGCTGAGTACTCACAAGAGATTTTGAACCGGAAAGCGACTTGGTCACGGACTTCAGTCTGGTCCGGTCTCCTCGGGTTCCGCTCACAGCGCCTGGCCTCTGGAACTGCTCACAGCATCGGGGTCAGCACTCTGGATACAATGGCCTGGTCTCTCTCTCTGGGTACAGCACTGCTTCTGGATTCTGGAGATTGAGGGATTTGAAGTCTCTGTTTATCTTGGAGTCTAAGTGTTGGCTCTTTGAAGTTTGATGGAGGTAAGTATGGATTTTTCCGGCAGAGCGTCCCGCTGCAGATGGAATTGAAGGTCCCTATCTGTCCTGTCTGTCTGCTTTTATGTGTTTAGAATGTGGGTGTGTTCTAGCATCACTGACCCTACCTCTCTCTCAGCTTCTAATTGGTCAAACTTCCATTTATCATTTGATTGGCGAAGCTAAATTGTGTCAGAGTGATGTCATTTTATGGCTTGCAGATAGGACACTCCTCTGTCAGATTGCACATATTCTATATTTGATAACAAAAGACATATTTCACAGTTACACAGTTGCTTGAAATGACATATACATGGTGTGGCTGAATTTAGCCATGTCTCTGTCCAAATCTGCTGTTTCTAAGAGCTTGCATTCAGAAATGGCACATAATTGACTTTTTAACTGATTTTTCAATTTCTGACATTGACCCAACTTTACATACATGTGCGCAGGGAGTATGGACATTAACTGATGAAGTTTCAGATTTTTAACATGCATACATTTAGAGTAATATCCACTTTTCCGCTAAAACCCCCCTGAACATACCACCGGTTCTAAAAACCTCTTAAACTGTGGGCAGAAAAATCACAAGAATTATGGTATCATTTATAAAATTTTCCCATGTCCGCTCTATGAATGATCCATCTTTTTAAAGTTATGTTCTTGCTCCAAAGGGGTGTGGTTTCCTCTCAGCACAAGGTAGAAATACTGGTTTATCCAGTTCTGCCAAGCCAGCTTGCTCTCACAGGCAGTGCCCCTCCCAGCTTCTGCCAAGAGGAAGCTACATTTTACGACTGCTGTAATAAAACCTTTGCCTGAGTCAGAACAGGCTTTGTTCAGAGCTCCTGTAGAGCACAGGTAATTCAATTATCAGATAGATGGCATATCCTTAGTGTTGCCAGCAAAAGGCAGATAGCCTGGGAACACAGTTGTGACTCAAGTTTCACTCCTGATGGGGGTAGCTGTCAAGCAAAATCAAGTTCCTTAAACCAGACTTTCAGCTAACTGTCATGTTTTTTTTTTGTTGCTTTTTAAATTAACTTGCAATTTTACACATGCAGCTAGAATGCTGATTCTAAGTGCAAAACTATGACATTTCAACAGTTACAAAGGCATGTGACACCAAACATAGGTCACTCATTTAATCTAAACATTTTCGATTTTAGTGTCTTTAAATCCAGTGCAACTTAAACTGCTGCAATCCACAGCTCAGCCAGTCTTGTTATAAACCTTCAAGTCACTTCAGAATATCACTTTACATTGTATCCACCTCTCAGTAAGTCTTTCTTTAGCCTGCTTTGGGTTCATTCAGTTTTACACAAAAAAGTAAAATCTGGTGTGGTTTTAAAATGCCGGCTTTTGGATAGTGGTGAGTACTGGTACTGCACCCATTTTTGAGATTTAAGAAATGAATTCCCCACCATTCTAGGTTGCATTTGGCAATCAGCATTGCCATTCCCAATGGTTTCAGACTACTGTGCGGGTAGTCCAATGGTGGTTTTAAAGTGCTTTGAAGCTAACCGGCGCTACTGTTTTTCCTTTGGCAACCCATTTCCCTCATGGCAACCCGGCCTTTCATTCTCGCACTGGTGGGTGGCAAGTGAGGCAACCATTTCGGTGTGCGCACAAACTGCGCAGCTTTCCTGGATTTCAGCGCACATGTGGGTTTTCCGCCATCTTGAATTTTCTAAGCCCACAGCACCAAATGTTGTAGCATGATAGCTTAAATGTGGGTCAGGACACCCAACACCGTCAATACTGATCTCGGATCGAGGTACCCAATTCGTATCCAACTTCTGGAGAAAATGCTGTTCAATGGCTCAAATCGACATCAGACTATCCACTAGCCACCACCCTCAAACGGATGGCCAAACGGAAAGAACGAACCAAACACTCATACAGTACTTGCGCTGTATGCTCCATCAAGTAGAAGGGAATTGGAAAGACTTGTTGTGGATTGATAAGTATGCTTATAATAATTCCCGGCACTGCAGTACTGGACAAACCCCATTTTATACAATATACGGCAGACACCCACGCAAGTCCGAACTGGACGCCCCCACGGCTCTGGAAATCCCAGCCATCAAAACCTTACACACCATTATTTCTCAGGCCTTCACAAAGGCTGTCGACCATTTACCTCAAGCGAAAGACTGCCAAAAGAAATATGCAGACCAGCGTCGTGAAAGGGCTCCCAACTACCAGGTGGGAGACAAAGTTTGGTTAGCATCAAGGCATGTACCTATAAAAGGGCCCCGGACATTTCGCTCACGATACCTAGGACCTTTCATCACTGAATCTATTATAAACCCAGCTGTAGTCAAACTGGCCCTGCCGACCAACATGCATATTCACCCTGTGTTCCATGAATCTCTCTTGAAACCAGTTCAGCCTGGAACACAGGTAACTACACCACCTGAACCAGTAATGGTCAATGGGGAACCGGAATTTGAGGTCAAAAACATTTTGGACTCAAGGTATGTCAGAACAAAACTATACTACCTAGTGGACTGGAAGGGATATGGCCCACAAGACCGGACATGGGAACCCTGTGATTACATCCATGCACCACGTTTGATACGACGTTTCCATCGTGATTATCCCACCAAGCCAGGACCAGATAAAACCATCCTGAGAGGGACTTGGGGGGGAGTGCTGTCATGACCACTACCCCTTGCCCTGGCAGTCAGGCCCCCTGGGCCGCACCACGGTATCTCATCATGGCCCCAAGGGCCCAGTCATGTCCCCCAAGACTCTCTTGGAGTCAGTCCTGGCGCCTTTGGCGCCAGGCTCATATAGCAGAAAGGGGAGCTGGAGCTTTCAATGGAAGTGTCACAACATGGATGCCCCCACATGGTTCAGTTCCAGAACTGAACCATGCGGTCTAGCATTTAGGGTGTGGTCTGGCCTGAAGGCACCTGGGATACCTGCAGGCTATACAAGCCACACCCAAGCTGGAGAACATGCTTCGTGTTGCTCTGCTCTCGCAGCGTGACGTTCACCACAACCCATCGGATCTTCTTCAACATTCCAGGCTGACACCTGCAAGAAGAAGAAGAAGAACATCATTAGTACTCTTACCTGTTAGCGAGCCAGCTCCTTTCGTCTGCTCCAGTGTCCAGAACATCCAGCTTCTCGGTGAATGCTCGCTCTCTTCCTTGGAAGCCGCAACCTGGGGGAAAATAGAAAAGCAGCATTAGTAAGCGTTTATTCTACACATTTAAACAACCATCGGCAGTCTCACGCTTACCTGAGTTGAACTTGCTTCTGGTTCAAGGCCATTTCTGTCTTCCGTCTACCTGCAAGAGAAAAGGCAAGACTGAATAGCACGCAAAAATACTCGGAGGCAATTCGAACAACACCTACTCACAGCTCCGCATCCTCTAAGCAGCTATCATCCAGAACATCACTGCGGTCTGCAAGAGAGGGACAACACAGGTCAGCACACAGCCAGAAAAGCACATAGTGCCACGCTCTGCGCTTTCACTTACCATCTCGAGCACAGCCCCAGCTAGCACGGCTTCCTCTGAACTCCTTCCGCTCCTAAAAGAGAAGGAAAGACATTAACAGGGGGGAATTGCAATTAAGGACAAGCTGTCAAAACAGCAGACTTACTTGAGAGACTGAGTCGAAGCAGCACTGGACTCACAGGGCCCGCACCAGTGAAGCAACTTGGTTGCGACGTGCCCCATTCACGACGCACCCCTGCGCAGAACAGCAGGACGGAGAGTGCACCATATCGAAAACCAAGACTAGGTCCTAGGCAGAACAAGAACCTGAGGGTGTGGGTCCAGGTCGGAAGCAATCCAGCCAGATTGGGTGGTGCCCCTGTGAATATCAGGTGAGCGTTACAGCTGCTCATAGCAATAATAGAGGAAATATTTCAACTACAGCAGTAAAAGTGTTTCATTTTTCCTTAAATGATTACATTAGAAATGAGGAATGATGAGGTAAATACGATTTTAGGGAATGAACAAGTCCACCCAATCCCAAGATGTCACGAAGGGTCAATATTGGTATTCTGGTGTATGATATATGCATCTTCAATTTCTATTTTCGTCTTTCTGTTTCTCCTGGTTCACACTCTCTATTTCATTCGTCCAAATAAGGCACTATTTCTGATTTATTCATTTCCCCTGAGGCAGAGTCCCCTAAGATTCCCCCCACTGGGAGAACTGTTTTTGACTTGCTTCATGAGAATTACATAAATCGTGCTTTAAGGATACACAGGAGAAATGCAAGGGAAGACAACATTGGGCCTCATTATAAGTTTACCATTCCAGGAACTACGGTACCGGTAAGCTTGCCGGAACCTTAGTTCACAGACTGGCAAACTACTAGTACTGTGGGCGGGCGCACTCCCCCCGCCAGGTTGGACCTGCCAGGCGGAACGGCACCCGCACACAGAGCATGTCGGGTGCACCAGCACCGTCATAAACGGTGCCCACGAAAGGGCAATTACTGGGTCTGGCGGGCCGTAATGACCCAGTAATTCCCCATTCACGGGTGGCGGATAAAAAATGATACAGGCGCGGCTACCGCCAGGGTGATAATGACCCACAATGATAGGATAAATACATATCTTGACAATTCAGTACACGTGGGTAATAACATGTGGTATCAGGACATGAGAAAGGTGGGAGAGAGAACATCTAAGGGGAGGTGCTATGTGTGTTCCCTGATACCCCATGCTATGGGAACCTCCATAATCCCTCTTTTCTCCCTCTTAAGTTTTTCCAATTCACTGTGAAGCCATTTTTGATGATTCTCATTCTTTCTCACCATCTTGAGTTTCAACAGAGCCTGTTGTTCAAATAACTCTTGTGTCGCACTAGTGTATTTATGTAGCAAGACTTCACAAGCATCCTCATCATGGAGACTATCCAATGTCTTACTCATGCTCTGTTCCAATGGGTTTCAATACAGTTCAAGTTTCTACCTAGAACTTTTTTTGCTGATCTGGCACTTTCTTACACGGGTGGCTCATTTGTACCTCAAAAGAGACCTTAAAATGGTCCGACCAAATACAAGGAGATGTTTTCACCTCATGCAACTCCAGATTCTGTGCTGCCACCCAGTCCAACTGATATCCCTTAGCTGTCGTGGGTACCTGGTTAACAACGTTATAGTCACTATTATTCAGAGTTTTTTCCAAGTTAAGTGATTCCTTGTCTGCCGGGTTCCTGTGCCATCTATTAAAATCACCAACTAACAGGGTTGCGGTGTTAGACGATCTCATGTTATTTAAATGCATGGTGAGTTCATTCGTAAAATCTGAGCTCAGTGAGGGGGTCTGTATACCACTATGATGTTAATACAGTCATTAGCTGTAGGGGTGAATTTCATATGGATTATTTCACAACCCATCGGAAACAGATGGACATTACCCCATGCAATCCCAGCCACCCCACCTCCTACCCCTGTTTCTCTATTCTTATTATGCATGTTGTACCCTTCTGGTACTGCAATAGCACTCACAGGACCAGTTGGATCTTATCGCCAAGTCTTTGTTAAACGTAGAATGTCTAGAACTTCTTCTACAATGGAGTCATGCACATCGTGTGCAGATTTGCATAAAGAGCGTGTATTCAGTAGGCAGGCTTTCCAGACCGTCGTATCCTCCCCCTTAGTGTTCATATTAGCCAGTACTGCTGACTCACAAGGTACAACTTTATCGAGAACCGGGGTCAGTACTGACAAGGGTGTTGTAAGAGCGGGGGTTGGCGGTATCAAATCTCTGCCCTCTGATTTTACTCTGGCTATCCTGCTAGCCACTAAGACTTCCGGTATGCCCATGTTGTGTGTTATATTTACCTGAGCCCGTGTAAGAGGTCTGGCCTGCCTCCTGCCTCCCATCACCAACCGCCAATAACCGTCCCTGACCCGTTACAATCTACACTGTCGGGTAGATTGAAACAGGAATTGAACTACATGCAACTACATGCAACTTGGGAGTTGTTGCTTTTAAAAAGTACGTGTTCGCCGCAAGCGACACTTCAGTATGGCAACACGGCTATAATACACCATAAAAACAATTTAGATGGCGCAACTATAAAGACAAATTGAAATATACTAAAATTTAAATATTAGTTTCCAGAAACGTGGTAGCAGTTTTAAAAAGCAACAAAGCCAATCAGCGCGCGTACACTTATTCATGTGCAGAGTGAAGAGTGCACGTGTGAAGAGCAGTGCAGAACATGCAACTCGTTTGATACTGTACAGACAGATGCTGATTTGCCTGCTATAATGTCTCTTGTAAAAGGAACACATCACTTCATCTTATCATACGCAACCCTTCAGACTGGGTAAGAAAAGAATTATAGCCTCGTGTGTTCCATGACACCCATGATGTTTCCTTTGGGTCTCCTGCATTTGAGTTTGCACCCTTGCTCACGCGAATAGGTTGCCAACTAACCATTTCCCAGTGGTTTTCTAAAGCGCTTTCTTTTTCTCTCTGTAATTCCCACAACGCTTCCCTCTCAGTTATTCATTTCTGTGACTCTTTACACCCTGTTGTACCACAATTTCCTCTATCTTCACTTTGTACAATCTTTTTCTTTTTGTGACATAGGATCAAAGATATGCCCACCTTAGTGAATAGGTGGGCATGCCTCTTTAAGAGTGCTATCGTATCTGCCCATGAGAATTCTATCAGAGACCAATTTGTCTGACTCCCTAAATTTGGCAATTCAATTCTTTTCATATCGCGTGATGCAAAGAGACTACATTTTTAAAAATCCCCAAAGATTTTTAACATTTGTTTACGATTTAAGAATGGGCTCTACACAGTTGGCTCTATTTCTTTGGAAAAGAGCCCATATCTTCCTGGTTCATGTTAGATTTGCCAGTTTGGCACATTCGTGGTGCTTCTTTGTTTCTCTTATCCATACTGTTAATCGCAACCTCTTCTTTTCTTGATTCTTGTGAGGTTTCGGAATCTGTTCCTTTCTTTCAGTGTTGAACTCTGGAGGTGTAAATGTTTTTGTTACCATGGGATCTTTTAGGAAGGTAGTTCTTGTAGTACCGTCCATCAAGCGCTTTGTAATCTTTGTCAAACCAGCCTTTATTTGATCTTTGTTTGTAATGTTACACCCAGCTGGTCTTTCCAGTGATGTAGATTGTATGGACGCATTCGTCCCAGGGCAAACATCTATCTTTCTCAGGGCTTTCTGAGTTATGCCACCTACTTCCTTTTGTAATACTCTTGTAGGAGAAATGAATATGTCTTCATAGTCCCACTGTGACTCGTTCGCCCTACCCTCTTTTTGATGGATAAAAGGGCATGGTGCCAAGTTTGGCGAGTCTTTGTCATCCTGAATTAACGTTGAGGATGTTCTTGAAAGTTTACTTATAGTTTGGTCCCCCTTTGTGCTTTTAGAATGTCTGTAGGCTTATCCAGTTTTTTACCTATTTGGGCTGTTTTCAAGTCCGCTTGTTCTTTCAATAGAGTCGATGTTAAATTAGATAAAACCCCCACCTTTGTAGAAATGTCACCTAAGGAGGTCAGAATCATTTGTTCATCGTTTATTTGTTTCTGAATTTCGTCACTGATACCATACGTGGATTTGTATTCACTACTAGAGTTTGCTCTTGAGTCATCCTCTTCTGCTGAGAGCAAAGCCTCTAGATCGGGGAATTAGAGAGATTTATATTGATTACATTGTCTTCTCCATCGGAATCCTCATGTGTGTAAGCATCATGGTTATCACCCAAAGAGGCTCTTCTGACCAATTTAAGAAGAGAGTTGATGTTGTCTATGGATCCCCCTTGGTCTGACTCCACGGATGTGTTCTGTGAGGGGTCTTGATCTTTGCCCTTAGCTGTGGATTTCTTCTGCTCTGCCTTGAAAAACCTGCTGATATTGGGTTGCTGAGCTGTACCCTCTATACTACAGTTGTGTCTTTTCTTCCGTTTATTTGACTTTGTACTTAAGTTCTCTCTTAACCCACGTTTAGTGCTAACAACCGCACTGTGCAAAGTTGCTCTTCGATTTGCTTGGGTTTTTGTTTTTGTCACTACTTGTTTCCTTGCGCCCATATTGAGTCAAGCATTGTGGGGTTTGAACTCTGTAGTATTTCACGGCGGATCAGCTGCAGGTCCATTGAAGTCCAAAAGCGTTTGAAAAGAAGGTGTTTTACGCTCCCACGCCCATAACACGAGTTGGCTCAAAGAAGCTTGTTCCGCAGTCACCAGAAACGGGAAGGGCCTTTGGAACTGTGTTCCCCATCTAATAGCGATATCAGGTCTTTCTGTTAAATTAATAACAGTTTATCAAAAAATCTACTTTTGTTCCCACAGAACTGTAAAATCCTGTTGGCTCAGGGAAACCTCGTTCCGTAGTCACCAGTTCTGGAAAAAACACAACGTGAAGTAGGGAATCCCAATTAGTGCAGTTGTTTATTGGTTTAAGAAAGATTTCACTCCAAACAAATAGCTTGCACACTGCACAAGATGCAGAAGGCGCTACAAAACCCCTAGGAGCAAAAACTACAAATCATAGATGTTGTAAAGCCGGCAGTCACCCCAACTTCTTTTGCCTTCAATAAGCAGTTACAACGTTTAGAGAATATGGGCTATGCTATGCCGTTATTTAGCATACAGCAACGAATAATAGCGATACAACACGCATGCGTTCAGATCCCAAACGAAACACGTCCTCTAGCATAACCCTCAACACCAGCCACGATCTAAGGACAACTGGGAGGACACAGTTATCTCAATTTTCACGGAGCTCACCCACGGGTACACAGGTACACGGGTGAAGTGCAATCTGGAGGAGCTTCACGTTTATTTGTGAGACTTTTGGGTGTGCGCTCGACATGGAACACGCAGTCAGCCGGCAGTCCACGCTGGCGGCACTCCATGCCGTAGCTCTCTCGCGCGGGCCTTCTCTCAGGCCCTCTACCCCACCGACAGTTCCAAAATGTTAGAGGAATGGCCCCAGGAATGTGGAGACCGTGTCAAGCCGCACCTCTCTGCTCTCCACTCAACACATCAAAGCTCAAACACGTTACAGGCCGCTTCCGACACAGCTACATTTTGTTTACTTTGGTTTTGGCATGCATTTGTTCTGTGACTGTCACGTGGGTTGGGGGCCTCACTGTGAATGTGTGGCATGCACTCATCACTTGTGCAGTCGTTATTCGGTAGGTGTCTCCCTCCCAATGCATGGCCTCCTACCTACACACATCAGCTACCACCCAGTGGAGGCTCTCATGCCATGCGGCACAACCGCCACTGTAATGCTTCATCTTCACTTGTGAGGTTTGAAAGTCTAGCTGTACACATTGTCCATCTCCTTGGCTCACACACTCTCAGACATCCCTGGCATCACCAGAACACATGCATGTTGAACTTGTGTTAGTTGCAGAGGTTTGGAATGCTAAGCTTTCCTACCTGACTCCCTTCATTCCATGATTGTTACATGCTACTAAGCACTCACATTACACGTGACTCTGTCCTATCAGTGATGTCTTGGACTTGTGTCCTCCTACGTCATTCACCTACAGCGCTTTGAGGCCATTGCAATGGCCCATGGGCACATTGATATGTCACATTGCATTACATTGCTTTACTGTGTCACATGTACATGGTGCTTGCACTGTGTCACTGGTGCCACATTCTGCTGTCCTGTTGCTCTGCAACTGAGTGTGATGTACCAGGCAGTCCTGCGATGAGCTGTGGACATGGATTCTGCATCAGCGCCCCCAGTTGTTGAGTCGAGGGGTGGATATATGGCGGTGTGCTTCATGTTGGTGGCAGGCCAGTGTGTTGAGGTAAGTTGTTGGTCTACATTAGACGGGTAGGGGTGTTATGTAGCAGAGCTGGGGTAGTGTTGGATGTGAGGGGGCCGGTGGGTGGGGACCGGTCCTGAGGGGATGCCTGGGGGTGGTGTCGGAGGTGAAGGGGCTGGTGGGTGGTGTCAGTACCTGGGGTGGTTGGAGGTGAGGGTGTGTGGTGGGGGGTGCCAGGATCTGAGGGAATGCCTGGGGATGGTGTCGAAGGTGAGGGGGGCTGTGGGTGATGTCAGGACCTGAGGGGAGAAAAGTTTGTGATGAGGTCGTGGTTGAAGATTCTTGGGAGCCATCTCATTTTTTGCCACCTTTATTATCTATTGTGGCCAAGCATATTGACTTCACATTCTTTCTATAAATAATCCAATTGATGAATTATTTGTCATGATTGTTTTATAGATTTTATACTTCACACCCATTGGTGTTTTGTATGAGTGGATTGATGGTTGAACGATTGAATAGTATGACATTTTTTATATAGATGTGTTCTTAAAAGATTTTTCCTGCTATGTAAATTGTCGCCATAAGTGCGAATTAAATCATGATTTAGCTCATATACTTAAATTGTATCAGGTCTAATAAAATCCCTTGATACCTACTTTCAAATTGTATCCTCTGGATGTGTTTTTCCGTGATCAATTGTTATAGTAATACCCTAACCAAGAGCGTGCGGTCTCCTGTGTCTTTCAGAAAACATAGGACCTGAGGGGCTGCCTGGGGGTGGTCTCAGAGGTGAGGAGGGCTTGTGGGTGATGTCAGGACCTGCAGGGCTGCCTGGGGGTGCTGCCAGAGGTGAGGGGGGCTGGTGGGTGATGTCAGGACCTGAGGGGCTGCCTGGGGGTGGTGCCAGAGGTGAGGGGGGCTGGTGGGTGAGGCGAGGGCCTGGGGGCTGCCTAGGGGTTGTGTCAGAGGTGAGGGGAGCTGGTGGGGGTGTTGTCAGAGGTAAGGGGGATGGTGGGTGGTGTCAGGACCTGAGGGACTTCCTGTGGGTGATGTTGGAGGTCAGGGGACTGGTGGGTGGTGTCAGGACCTGAAGGGCTGAGTAGGGGTTGTGTCAAGGGGAGGGGGGTGGTGGGTAGTTTAGGACCTGAGGGGCTGCCTGGGGTGCTGTCAGAGGTGAGGGGGGCTGGTGGGTGGTGTCTGGGATTGAGGGGGCTTCTCTGCAGTAGGGGTATATGTCAGCAGTTTGAGTGCTTTGGGAGTACACTTGAGGGCTTGCAGCATCACAGAGGAGCAGCCGTTGGTTACGTGGGACCTCATGCAGATTGGCAGGGGTGCAACCATTAGTTGCGTGGGACCTCGCACAATTTGGCAGGGGTGCAGTCGTTACTTAAATGGGTGCTTGGGCACACTATCATAATTATGTGGGACCTTGCACAGATTGGCAGGAGTGCAGCTGTTAATTAAGGGGGAGGCTCACACAGTATTGCCAGGTTGCAGCCGCGCAGTGATGCTGGGGTGCTGGATGTTGGGTCAGTGGTGGGCGCAGAGGTTTGCGGGATGGTTGGTCGATGGCTATGGTTTCATTTCGCAGGGGAGCGTGTTGTGGCCATTCCTTGTGCAGCTCGCTTTTCTGGGTTTGAATCCATTAATACATAGAGCCGCGCAGTCTTTGCCGGCATGCAGACTTTGCAGGATCTATGCAAACATTTCCATGAATGGGGCCCAAAGTGCTTTCACTGGTGTGAAATTCGTCAGTCTCAGGGTATTTCTCCAGAGTGTGGCCTCAAGTCGTTTTACCCATAACGTTTATTTCTCTAGCAACACCTCTAAACCATCCAATGTGAAAAGCACTACACTAGTGTGTTAGTGTGTAACTTCAGCTTCCCATCCAATGAATATCCCCCACTGGTAGAAATAAAGGTTTTAATAACTTGAAATGTCCCCATTATCTTCAGGAAGATGGAATTTTATAAAATAGTACTACCCAACCACTACCAATCCCAACTACTAAATACTTGTATGCTGTCACTACTTCACTCATTGTATCGTTTTGGGCCTGATTCATGGAAAAATGTGCATTGATCATGCAAATCCTGCGTGCTAGAATTTGTGCGTCCCTGTATGCACACGATTTTCTGCGCACTCCGCGTATTCATGGAATTGTCCCCGCAAAGTAACCCTATGCGCAAGTTGCGGACAGAACGCCCATAACATGCCCCCACCCAAAGCAAATCTAACCATGTATACCGACCTTTGCGTAGTCCTCGTCCGCAGAGTAATTGACGCTGGTATTACTGCGTGCGTTCCCCCCAAACCAAGGCAGCAGCCCGGCGACACAGCAAAGGGTTCCCAGTAACTATTTGCAGCACACTCTAAGCATGCGTACCATGTATCGTAAAGGCAGTCATTTCCCAGTAGATATGCATGCAAACCCCTGTGATGCGTGTCTGCACCCCACTACATTGCATACGCAAACACCTAACTTCGATTGGCACCCCAAATGCGTGCACGCACAACTAAATGCAGAACCTGATCTTTGTTTTATTCTGTGATTCCTATGCGCATGGGTCTTAATGAATGTTTTCATGTGGAGGTTAGATTGCGAGCTCTGTGTGGTGATTACCCCGACGTGAGGTTGTGCGGTCAGGTCGATGAATATGCTTGGTTAAGCACAATTGTGGGTGTGCGATTGGCTCATGCAGGCCGTCACTCAACATGCCCACATTTTCCTGTGTTCTTCCTCATTCTGCATGGTCCATCCCCTACTTTGAGCTCTGTTTAAGACAGACCCACCCACTCACACAATGGGCCTCATTACGTGGTTGGTGGTGGCTACATTAGTTGTTGGTCTACATTAGACTGGTTCCAAACTCGGCTCCAGCTCTGGGTCCCATGAAAGGTGAATCACTGAGCCATTCCGACCACGGCAGACCCGGTAATTCTCCTTGCGCGGGAGCCGGTAGGTCCCCATTCCTATTTGAGCCCCCATAGGGCTCAATGGGGAGGATGGTATCAGCGTTAAGGTTCATAATGGTACCGTTGCTACCATCTAGTTCGCTCGCGGGTGCCGGTACGACCGCCTGGTCAGACCAGGTGGCTGCAAGTACACCCTCGAGCAGAACTCGTAATGTGGTGGTACGGTAACAACTTTGCCGGCAGCACTACCAGCGCCATTGTCACTGTACCGCCACAGTCGTAATGAGGCCCAATGTGCTCGACTGCACGCAGAGATGAGCAGGACCTGCACAAGGGCCCTGTAGTATACAGAACTTTCCTGCAAAGTCGATTCCATGAATCGACGAAGAGGGCTTTGCGTGCAGAGTGACTTGCAAAGTGCCTAAAAACCCCACAAAAAATTCCATGAATCGGCCCCTTCATTTCTATGCATACTTCTGAGCGATTTTCCCTTTTCCTCCAATTACGATAATTTTTGTTTTGTTAATATTAATTTTCTTTACACCATGGTTGGTGGGAATCTCAGTAGAGCACACAGCAGAGCACACAGCCCTGCTTTACACCATGGCTGGTGGGAATCTCAATAGAGCACAAAGCCCTGTTTTACACCATGGCTGATGGGAATCTCAGTAGAGCACACAGCCCCTGCTATATACCATGGCTGGTGGGAATCTCAGTAGAGCACACAGTCCCTGCTTTACACCATGGCTTGTGGGAATCTCAGTAGAGCATGCAGCCCTGCTTTACACCATGGCTTGTGGGAATCTCAGTAGAGCACACAGCAGAGCACACAGCCCTGCTTTACACCGTGGCTGGTGGGAATCTCAGTAGAGCACACACCCCTGTTTTACACCATGGCTGATGGGAATCTCAGTAGAGCACACAGCCCCTGCTATATACCATGGCTGGTGGGAATCTCAGTAGAGCACACAGTCCCTGCTTTACACCATGGCTGATGGGAATCTCAGTAGAGCACACAGCCCCTGCTATATACCATGGCTGGTGGGAATCTCAGTAGAGCACACAGCCCCTGCTTTACACCATGGATGGTGGGAATCTCAGTAGAGCATACCGCCCTGCTTTACACCATGGCTGGTGGGAGTCTTAGTAGAGCACTCAGCCCTGCTTTACACCATGGCTGGTGGGAATCTCAGTAGAGCACACAGTCCCTGCTTTACACCATGGCTTGTGGGAATCTCAGTAGAGCATGCAGCCCTGCTTTACACCATGGCTGGTGGGAATCTCAGTAGAGCACACAGCAGAGCACACAGCCCTGCTTTACACCATGGTTGGTGGGAATCTCAGTAGAGCACAAAGCCCCTGCTTTACACCAGGGCTGGTGGGAATCCCATTAGAGCACACAGCCCTGCTTTACACTATGACTGTTGGGAATCTCAGTAGAGCACACGGCCCCAGCTTCACACCATGGCTGGTGGGAATCTCAGTAGAGCACACAGCCCTGCATTACGCCATGGTTGGTGGGAATCTCAGTAGAGCACACAGCCCAGCTTTACACCAGAGATGGTGGGAATCTCAGTAGAGCACACAGCCCTGCTTTACGCCATGGCTGGTGGGAATCTCAGTAGAGCACACAGCCCTGCTTTACACCAGAGCTGGTGGGAATCTCAGTAGAGCACACAGCTCTGCTTTACACCAGAGCTGGTGGGAATCTCAGTAGAGCACACAGCCCTGCGTTACACCAGGGCTGGTGGGAATCTCAGTAGAGCACACAGCCCTGCTTTACACCAGAGCTGGTGGGAATCTCAGTAGAGCACACAGCTCTGCTTTACACCAGAGCTGGTGGGAATCTCAGTAGAGCACACAGCCCTGCATTACGCCATGCCTGGTGGGAATCTCAGTAGAGCACACAGCCCTGCTTTATGCCATGGCTGGTGGGAATCTCAGTAGAGCACACAGCCCTGCTTTACGCCATGGCTGGTGGGAATCTCAGTAGAGCACACAGCCCTGCTTTACACCAGAGCTGGTGGGAATCTCAGTAGAGCACACAGCTCTGCTTTACACCAGAGCTGGTGGGAATCTCAGTAGAGCACACAGCCCTGCGTTACACCAGGGCTGGTGGGAATCTCAGTAGAGCACACAGCCCAGCTTTACACCAGATCTGGTGGGAATCTCAGTAGAGCACACAGCCCTGCTTTACACCAGAGCTGGTGGGAATCTCAGTGGAGCACACAGCCCAGCTTTACACCAGAGATGGTGGGAATCTCAGTAGAGCACACAGCCCTGCTTTACACCAGGTCTGGTGGGACTGTCAGTAGAAAGCAACCCCCCATTATTCAATCGAATCACAACTGAATTGTGCATTTACAATTGTTTTATATAATATAATAAAGCAGGGTTAATACCCCATTTTTCAAGCTTGTCCCACATCTTGCTATTTAAACTGAATCTAAACCTTTTGAATATTCTGCAAAGCAGATGCACCGTTTATGATCTTTGTGCAACAATGTGCTCCTGATAAAATGTACAAGTGCCCAGATATTCTGAAGAACCCTCAGCCCTTTCCGGGACCCAGTCTGCTGGCTCTTAAAAATATGTGTTCCTGTACCCAGAGATTTAACTTTTCTGAAAGATGGGGAGCAAACATTTTGGACCCCAAATCGGTAAGAGCCAAGAAACGATAGTTCTCATGAGTCGATCTTAAAACCCTGTTTATTCACCAGGATAAGGATGACTTGCCTCCAACTCAAAGGAATGGAGCCCAAAATTATGATGTTCCGGAAAATCCTATATGGAATATTGGCCATAAAATAGGATTATTCTTAACGACACTGGCAGCCACCAGGGCCCAGAGCCTGGGAAGATTTCAATGTATTTATAATCCATACAATGTCGTCAATAGTAAAGGGAAACCACGAGGATAACTCCTCAGAATCAAGATCAGAAAATGTGCCAAGATGCCATTTTTCCTGCCATATAAATTCCTTATTAAAATATATAATGGGTCCGATTCATGGAATATTGCGCAGAGATCCCACAAATCCTGCGCTCCAAGAATGACTCGGTACAAGCCTGCGTGCAGAATTATTTCTGTGCGCTCTGTGTATTCATGGAATTGTTCACGCAGAGTAACCGTATATGCAAGTCACGTCCGGAACGCCCCCGACATGCATATATGCCAACCCTGCCAATTTAGGCATGAAACTCCAGATTTTTTCATTAAAAACAGTACTATTTGTTACTGTCTCCCACCTAAAATAACAATATCCCCAATGCATTCCTATGGGGAAAATGCATTCTCCCTCTCAGGGGCTTCAGAATGTTGGCATGTCTGGACACGTCCCAATGCAAAGCTAAAACAGCCAGAAACAGCTGCTTTTGCGTCCTCCCTGGGCGCGCTTACATGCACTCTAAAAACAGTGCAACAGTGCGTGGGATCCTCCGCAAGCAGACCTGAATCTCAGGTATCCTGTAACTCTTACCTGCACCCAACAACATATAGATGATTTATCGTAACTCAGGTAAAACTCAGAATTTCTACGTGCAAACCCTGGTAAACTGTTTCTGCACCCTGCTACACTGCGTACGTGCACACCTAAGTTAGATCGGAACTTCGACTGCGTGCACGCACCACTAAATCCGACACTCGATCTTACCTCTGCGAAGTGATTCCTATGCGCAAGTGTCTGCACGCCTGCCTTTGTGTGGTGGATAGTATAAGGCCTTTGCGTGGCCATTTCCCTGCTGGGAGCTTGCGTAGGTGGATGCCTGAATACGTAACGTGCCGTGTAATTTACCTTGTTCTTCCTAATTATTCGAGTTCCACCCCCTTCCCTGTCCTCTGCACAAGCCACGCCCAGCGTGGTGTCTCAAGGCACCTGGATGCTCCGAGCCTTACTGAGCCTGTGTGAAGTCCCTGCAAGTTAAGAAAAAGTACTGCGCTGCTGATGAACAGCCTTTCACAGGGGAATGGCGCCAAATCTCTGATATTCCATTCAAATAATTCCATGAATAGGGGCCAAAATCTACATATTGTATCCATTCCTCTTCAGAAATAGGGTTAATCTCTCACATCATTTACTAGCATCTGCTTATGAAAGTAATACCAGAATGTGAACCCATCTTTATCCCATACAGCTAAATAAATAATACCTTTTGGTGGATATTCTATCCATCTTCACCCAATCAGATAATTTATCTCCATAATAAATAATATGCCAATGAGCACTATTGGTGGATATTCTATGCATCTTCACCCAATCAGATCATTTATCTCCATAATAAATAATATGTCAAAGAGCACTATTGGTGGATATTTTATACATCTTCACCCAATCGGATTCTCTTTCTCCATAATAAATAATATGCCAATGAGCACTATTGGTGGATATTCTATGCATCTTCACCCTATCAGATTTTCTTTCTCCATAATAAATAATATATCAATGAGCACTATTGGTGGATATTCTGCGCATCTTCACCCTATCAGATCATTTATCTCCCTAATAAATAATATGCCAACGAGCACTATTGGTGGATATTCTATGCATCTTCACCCAATCAGATTCTCTTTCTCCATAATAAATAATATGTCAATGAGCACTATTGGTGGATATTCTATGCATCTTCAACCAATCAGATTCTCTTTCTCCATAATAAATAATATGCCAATGAGCACTATTGGTGGATATTCTATGCATCTTCACCCTATCAGATTTTCTTTCTCCATAATAAATAATATATCAATGAGCACTATTGGTGGATATTCTGTGCATCTTCACCCAATCAGATTCTCTTTCTCCATAATAAATAATAAGCCAATGAGCACTATTGGTGGATATTCTATGCATCTTCACCCAATCAGATTATCTTTCTCCATAATAAATAACATGTCAATGCGCACTGTTGCTGGTTATTCTATGCATCTTCACCCAATCAGATCATTTATCTCCATAATAAATAATATGCCAACGAGCACTATTGGTGGATATTCTATGCATCTTCACCCAATCAGATTCTCTTTCTCCATAATAAATAAAATGTCAATGAGCACTATTGGTGGATATTCTGTGCATCTTCACCCAATCAGATTCTCTTTCTCCATAATAAATAATAAGCCAATGAGCACTATTGGTGGATATTCTATGCATCTTCACCCAATCAGATTATCTTTCTCCATAATAAATAACATGTCAATGAGCACTGTTGCTGGATATTCTATGCATCTTCACCCAATCAGATTCTCGTTCTCCATAATAAATAATATGCCAATGAGCACTATTGGTGGATATTCTGTGCATCTTCACCCAATCAGATTCTCGTTCTCCATAATAAATAATATGCCAATGAGCACTATTGGTGGATATTCTGTGCACCTTCACCCAATCAGATTCTCTTTCTCCATAATAAATAATATGTCAATGAGCACTATTGGTGGATATTCTGTGCATCTTCACCCAATCAGATAATTTATCTCCAAAATAAATAATATGCCAATGAGCACTATTGGTGGATATTCTATGCATCTTCACCCAATCAGATTCTCTTTCTCCATAATAAATAATACGCCAATGAGCACTATTGGTGGATATTCTATGCATCTTCACCCAATCGGATTCTCTTTCTGCATAATAAATAATATGCCAATGAGCACTATTGGTGGATAGTCTATGCATCTTCACCCTATCAGATCCTTTATCTCCATAATAAATAATAAGCCAATGAGTACTGTTGGTGGATATTCTATGCATCTTCACCCAATCAGATTCTCTTTCTCCATAATAAATAATATGCCAATTAGCACTATTGATGGATATTCTATGCATCTTCACCCAATCGGATTCTCTTTCTGCATAATAAATAATACGCCAATGAGCACTATTGGTGGATATTCTATGCATCTTCACCCAATCGGATTCTCTTTCTGCATAATAAATAATATGCCAATGAGCACTATTGGTGGATAGTCTATGCATCTTCACCCTATCAGATCCTTTATCTCCATAATAAATAATAAGCCAATGAGTACTGTTGGTGGATATTCTATGCATCTTCACCCAATCAGATTCTCTTTCTCCATAATAAATAATATGCCAATTAGCACTATTGATGGATATTCTATGCATCTTCATCCAATCAGATTCTCTTTCTCCATAATAAATAATATGTCAATGAGCACTGTTGGTGGATATTCTATGCATCTTCACCCTATCAGATCATTTATCTCCATAATAAATAATATGCCAATGAGCAGTATTGGTGGATATTCTATGCATCTTCACCCAATCAGATTCTCTTTCTCCATAATAAATAATATGTCAATGAGCACTATTGGTGGATATTCTCTGCATCTTCACCCTATCAGATCATTTATCTCCATAATAAATAATATGCCAATGAGCACTATTGGTGGATATTCTATGCATCTTCACCCTATCAGATAATTTATCTCCATAATAAATAATATGCCAATGAGCACTATTGGTGGATATTCTATGCATCTTCACCCTATCAGATCATGTATCTCCATAATAAATAACAAGCCAATGAGCACTAATGGTGGATATTCTGTGCATCTTCACCCTATCAGATAATTTATCTCCATAATAAATAATATGCCAATGAGCACTATTGGTGGATATTCTATGCATCTTCACCCTATCAGATAATTTATCTCCATAATAAATAATATGCCAACGAGCACTATTGGTGGATATTCTATGCATCTTCATCCAATCAGATTCTCTTTCTGCATAATAAATAATATGCCAATGAGCACTATTGGTGGATAGTCTATGCATCTTCACCCTATCAGATAATTTATCTCCATAATAAATAATATGGCAATGAGCACTATTGGTGGATATTCTATGCATCTTCACCCTATCAGATAATTTATCTCCATAATAAATAATATGCCAACGAGCACTATTGGTGGATATTCTATGCATCTTCATCCAATCAGATTCTCTTTCTGCATAATAAATAATATGCCAATGAGCACTATTGGTGGATAGTCTATGCATCTTCACCCTATCAGATAATTTATCTCCATAATAAATAATATGCCAACGAGCACTATTGGTGGATATTCTATGCATCTTCACCCAATCAGATTCTCTTTCTCCATAATAAATAATATGTCAGTGAGCACTGTTGGTGGATATTCTATGCATCTTCATCCAATCAGATTCTCTTTCTCCATAATAAATAATAAGCCAATGAGCACTATTGGTGGATATTCCATGCATCTTCACCCTATCAGATCCTTTATCTCCATAATAAATAATATACCAATGAGCGCTATTGGTGGATATTCTATGCATCTTCACCCACTCAGATTCTCTTTCTCCATAATAAATAATATGCCAATGAGCACTATTGGTGGATATTCTATGCATCTTCACCCTATCAGATAATTTATCTCCATAATAAATAATATGCCAACGAGCACCATTGGTGGATATTCTATGCATCTTCACCCTATCAGATAATGTATCTCCATAATAAATAATATGCCAATGAGCACTATTGGTGGATATTCTATGCATCTTCACCCTATCAGATAATTTATCTCCATAATAAATAATATGCCAACGAGCACCATTGGTGGATATTCTATGCATCTTCACCCTATCAGATAATTTATCTCCATAATAAATAATATGCCAACGAGCACTATTGGTGGATATTCTATGCATCTTCATCCAATTAGATTCTCTTTCTGCATAATAAATAATATGTCAGTGAGCAGTGTTGGTGGATATTCTATGCATCTTCATCCAATCAGATTCTCTTTCTCCATAATAAATAATATGCCAATGAGCACTATTGGTGGATATTCTGTGCATCTTCACCCAATCAGATCATTTATCTCCATAATAAATAATATGCAAACGAGCACTATTGGTGGATATTCTATGCATCTTCACCCAATCAGATTCTCTTTCTCCATAATAAATAAAATGTCAATGAGCACTGTTGGTGGATATTCTATGCAGCTTCACCCAATCAGATTCTCTTTCTCCATAATAAATAAAATGTCAATGAGCACTGTTGGTGGATATTCTATGCATCTTTTGCCAATCAGATTCTCTTTCTCCATAATAAATAAAATGTCAATGAGCACTGTTGGTGGATATTATATGCATCTTCACCCAATCAGATTCTCTTTCTCCATAATAAATAAAATGTCAATGAGCACTGTTGGTGGATATTCTATGCATCTTTTGCCAATCAGATTCTCTTTCTCCATAATAAATAAAATGTCAATGAGCACTATTGGTGGATATTCTATGCATCTTCACCCAATCGGATTCTCTTTCTCCATAATAAATAATATGCCAGTGAGCACTATTGGTGGATATTCTATGCATCTTCAACCAATCAGATTCTCTTTCTCCATAATAAATAATATGCCAATGAGCACTATTGGTGGATATTCTATGCATCTTCACCCTATCAGATTTTCTTTCTCCATAATAAATAATATATCAATGAGCACTATTGGTGGATATTCTGCGCATCTTCACCCTATCAGATCATTTATCTCCATAATAAATAATATGCCAACGAGCACTATTGGTGGATATTCTATGCATCTTCACCCAATCAGATTCTCTTTCTCCATAATAAATAATATGTCAATGAGCACTATTGGTGGATATTCTATGCATCTTCACCCAATCAGATTCTCTTTCTCCATAATAAATAATATGCCAATGAGCACTATTGGTGGATATTCTATGCATCTTCACCCAATCGGATTCTCTTTCTGCATAATAAATAATATGCCAATGAGCACTATTGGTGGATAGTCTATGCATCTTCACCCTATCAGATCCTTTATCTCCATAATAAATAATAAGCCAATGAGTACTCTTGGTGGATATTCTATGCATCTTCACCCAATCAGATTCTCTTTCTCCATAATAAATAATATGCCAATTAGCACTATTGATGGATATTCTATGCATCTTCATCCAATCAGATTCTCTTTCTCCATAATAAATAATATGTCAATGAGCACTGTTGGTGGATATTCTATGCATCTTCACCCTATCAGATCATTTATCTCCATAATAAATAATATGCCAATGAGCAGTATTGGTGGATATTCTATGCATCTTCACCCAATCAGATTCTCTTTCTCCATAATAAATAATATGTCAATGAGCACTATTGGTGGATATTCTCTGCATCTTCACCCTATCAGATCATTTATCTCCATAATAAATAATATGCCAATGAGCACTATTGGTGGATATTCTATGCATCTTCACCCTATCAGATAATTTATCTCCATAATAAATAATATGCCAATGAGCACTATTGGTGGATATTCTATGCATCTTCACCCTATCAGATCATGTATCTCCATAATAAATAACAAGCCAATGAGCACTAATGGTGGATATTCTGTGCATCTTCACCCTATCAGATAATTTATCTCCATAATAAATAATATGCCAATGAGCACTATTGGTGGATATTCTATGCATCTTCACCCTATCAGATAATTTATCTCCATAATAAATAATATGCCAACGAGCACTATTGGTGGATATTCTATGCATCTTCATCCAATCAGATTCTCTTTCTGCATAATAAATAATATGCCAATGAGCACTATTGGTGGATAGTCTATGCATCTTCACCCTATCAGATAATTTATCTCCATAATAAATAATATGCCAATGAGCACTATTGGTGGATATTCTATGCATCTTCACCCTATCAGATAATTTATCTCCATAATAAATAATATGCCAACGAGCACTATTGGTGGATATTCTATGCATCTTCATCCAATCAGATTCTCTTTCTGCATAATAAATAATATGCCAATGAGCACTATTGGTGGATAGTCTATGCATCTTCACCCTATCAGATAATTTATCTCCATAATAAATAATATGCCAACGAGCACTATTGGTGGATATTCTATGCATCTTCACCCAATCAGATTCTCTTTCTCCATAATAAATAATATGTCAGTGAGCACTGTTGGTGGATATTCTATGCATCTTCATCCAATCAGATTCTCTTTCTCCATAATAAATAATAAGCCAATGAGCACTATTGGTGGATATTCCATGCATCTTCACCCTATCAGATCCTTTATCTCCATAATAAATAATATACCAATGAGCACTATTGGTGGATATTCTATGCATCTTCACCCACTCAGATTCTCTTTCTGCATAATAAATAATATGCCAATGAGCACTATTGGTGGATAGTCTATGCATCTTCACCGTATCAGATAATTTATCTCCATAATAAATAATATGCCAATGAGCACTATTGGTGGATATTCTATGCATCTTCACCCTATCAGATAATTTATCTCCATAATAAATAATATGCCAACGAGCACTATTGGTGGATATTCTATGCATCTTCATCCAATCAGATTCTCTTTCTGCATAATAAATAATATGCCAATGAGCACTATTGGTGGATAGTCTATGCATCTTCACCCTATCAGATAATTTATCTCCATAATAAATAATATGCCAACGAGCACTATTGGTGGATATTCTATGCATCTTCACCCAATCAGATTCTCTTTCTCCATAATAAATAATATGTCAGTGAGCACTGTTGGTGGATATTCTATGCATCTTCATCCAATCAGATTCTCTTTCTCCATAATAAATAATAAGCCAATGAGCACTATTGGTGGATATTCCATGCATCTTCACCCTATCAGATCCTTTATCTCCATAATAAATAATATACCAATGAGCGCTATTGGTGGATATTCTATGCATCTTCACCCACTCAGATTCTCTTTCTCCATAATAAATAATATGCCAATGAGCACTATTGGTGGATATTCTATGCATCTTCACCCTATCAGATAATTTATCTCCATAATAAATAATATGCCAACGAGCACCATTGGTGGATATTCTATGCATCTTCACCCTATCAGATAACTTATCTCCATAATAAATAATATGCCAATGAGCACTATTGGTGGATATTCTATGCATCTTCACCCTATCAGATAATTTATCTCCATAATAAATAATATGCCAACGAGCACCATTGGTGGATATTCTATGCATCTTCACCCTATCAGATAATGTATCTCCATAATAAATAATATGCCAACGAGCACTATTGGTGGATATTCTATGCATCTTCATCCAATTAGATTCTCTTTCTGCATAATAAATAATATGCCAATGAGCACTATTGGTGGATATTCTATGCATCTTCATCCAATTAGATTCTCTTTCTGCATAATAAATAATATGTCAGTGAGCAGTGTTGGTGGATATTCTATGCATCTTCATCCAATCAGATTCTCTTTCTCCATAATAAATAATATGCCAATGAGCACTATTGGTGGATATTCTGTGCATCTTCACCCAATCAGATCATTTATCTCCATAATAAATAATATGCAAACGAGCACTATTGGTGGATATTCTATGCATCTTCACCCAATCAGATTCTCTTTCTCCATAATAAATAAAATGTCAATGAGCACTGTTGGTGGATATTCTATGCATCTTCACCCAATCAGATTCTCTTTCTCCATAATAAATAAAATGTCAATGAGCACTGTTGGTGGATATTCTATGCATCTTTTGCCAATCAGATTCTCTTTCTCCATAATAAATAAAATGTCAATGAGCACTGTTGGTGGATATTATATGCATCTTCACCCAATCAGATTCTCTTTCTCCATAATAAATTAAATGTCAATGAGCACTGTTGGTGGATATTCTATGCATCTTTTGCCAATCAGATTCTCTTTCTCCATAATAAATAAAATGTCAATGAGCACTATTGGTGGATATTCTATGCATCTTCACCCAATCGGATTCTCTTTCTCCATAATAAATAATATGCCAGTGAGCACTATTGGTGGATATTCTATGCATCTTCAACCAATCAGATTCTCTTTCTCCATAATAAATAATATGCCAATGAGCACTATTGGTGGATATTCTATGCATCTTCACCCTATCAGATTTTCTTTCTCCATAATAAATAATATATCAATGAGCACTATTGGTGGATATTCTGCGCATCTTCACCCTATCAGATCATTTATCTCCATAATAAATAATATGCCAACGAGCACTATTGGTGGATATTCTATGCATCTTCACCCAATCAGATTCTCTTTCTCCATAATAAATAATATGTCAATGAGCACTATTGGTGGATATTCTATGCATCTTCACCCAATCAGATTCTCTTTCTCCATAATAAATAATATGCCAATGAGCACTATTGGTGGATATTCTATGCATCTTCACCCAATCGGATTCTCTTTCTGCATAATAAATAATATGCCAATGAGCACTATTGGTGGATAGTCTATGCATCTTCACCCTATCAGATCCTTTATCTCCATAATAAATAATAAGCCAATGAGTACTGTTGGTGGATATTCTATGCATCTTCACCCAATCAGATTCTCTTTCTCCATAATAAATAATATGCCAATTAGCACTATTGATGGATATTCTATGCATCTTCATCCAATCAGATTCTCTTTCTCCATAATAAATAATATGTCAATGAGCACTGTTGGTGGATATTCTATGCATCTTCACCCTATCAGATCATTTATCTCCATAATAAATAATATGCCAATGAGCAGTATTGGTGGATATTCTATGCATCTTCACCCAATCAGATTCTCTTTCTCCATAATAAATAATATGTCAATGAGCACTATTGGTGGATATTCTCTGCATCTTCACCCTATCAGATCATTTATCTCCATAATAAATAATATGCCAATGAGCACTATTGGTGGATATTCTATGCATCTTCACCCTATCAGATAATTTATCTCCATAATAAATAATATGCCAATGAGCACTATTGGTGGATATTCTATGCATCTTCACCCTATCAGATCATGTATCTCCATAATAAATAACAAGCCAATGAGCACTAATGGTGGATATTCTGTGCATCTTCACCCTATCAGATAATTTATCTCCATAATAAATAATATGCCAATGAGCACTATTGGTGGATATTCTATGCATCTTCACCCTATCAGATAATTTATCTCCATAATAAATAATATGCCAACGAGCACTATTGGTGGATATTCTATGCATCTTCATCCAATCAGATTCTCTTTCTGCATAATAAATAATATGCCAATGAGCACTATTGGTGGATAGTCTATGCATCTTCACCCTATCAGATAATTTATCTCCATAATAAATAATATGCCAACGAGCACTATTGGTGGATATTCTATGCATCTTCACCCTATCAGATAATTTATCTCCATAATAAATAATATGCCAACGAGCACTATTGGTGGATATTCTATGCATCTTCATCCAATCAGATTCTCTTTCTGCATAATAAATAATATGCCAATGAGCACTATTGGTGGATAGTCTATGCATCTTCACCCTATCAGATAATTTATCTCCATAATAAATAATATGCCAACGAGCACTATTGGTGGATATTCTATGCATCTTCACCCAATCAGATTCTCTTTCTCCATAATAAATAATATGTCAGTGAGCACTGTTGGTGGATATTCTATGCATCTTCATCCAATCAGATTCTCTTTCTCCATAATAAATAATAAGCCAATGAGCACTATTGGTGGATATTCCATGCATCTTCACCCTATCAGATCCTTTATCTCCATAATAAATAATATACCAATGAGCACTATTGGTGGATATTCTATGCATCTTCACCCACTCAGATTCTCTTTCTCCATAATAAATAATATGCCAATGAGCACTATTGGTGGATTCTTTATGCATCTTCACCCTATCAGATAATTTATCTCCATAATAAATAATATGCCAACGAGCACCATTGGTGGATATTCTATGCATCTTCACCCTATCAGATAATGTATCTCCATAATAAATAATATGCCAACGAGCACTATTGGTGGATATTCTATGCATCTTCATCCAATTAGATTCTCTTTCTGCATAATAAATAATATGTCAGTGAGCAGTGTTGGTGGATATTCTATGCATCTTCATCCAATCAGATTCTCTTTCTCCATAATAAATAATATGCCAATGAGCACTATTGGTGGATATTCTGTGCATCTTCACCCAATCAGATCATTTATCTCCATAATAAATAATATGCAAACGAGCACTATTGGTGGATATTCTATGCATCTTCACCCAATCAGATTCTCTTTCTCCATAATAAATAAAATGTCAATGAGCACTGTTGGTGGATATTCTATGCATCTTCACCCAATCAGATTCTCTTTCTCCATAATAAATAAAATGTCAATGAGCACTGTTGGTGGATATTCTATGCATCTTCACCCTATCAGATAATTTATCTCCATAATAAATAATATGCCAACGAGCACTATTGGTGGATATTCTATGCATCTTCATCCAATCAGATTCTCTTTCTGCATAATAAATAATATGCCAATGAGCACTATTGGTGGATAGTCTATGCATCTTCACCCTATCAGATAATTTATCTCCATAATAAATAATATGCCAATGAGCACTATTGGTGGATATTCTATGCATCTTCACCCTATCAGATAATTTATCTCCATAATAAATAATATGCCAACGAGCACTATTGGTGGATATTCTATGCATCTTCATCCAATCAGATTCTCTTTCTGCATAATAAATAATATGCCAATGAGCACTATTGGTGGATAGTCTATGCATCTTCACCCTATCAGATAATTTATCTCCATAATAAATAATATGCCAACGAGCACTATTGGTGGATATTCTATGCATCTTCACCCAATCAGATTCTCTTTCTCCATAATAAATAATATGTCAGTGAGCACTGTTGGTGGATATTCTATGCATCTTCATCCAATCAGATTCTCTTTCTCCATAATAAATAATAAGCCAATGAGCACTATTGGTGGATATTCCATGCATCTTCACCCTATCAGATCCTTTATCTCCATAATAAATAATATACCAATGAGCACTATTGGTGGATATTCTATGCATCTTCACCCACTCAGATTCTCTTTCTGCATAATAAATAATATGCCAATGAGCACTATTGGTGGATAGTCTATGCATCTTCACCGTATCAGATAATTTATCTCCATAATAAATAATATGCCAATGAGCACTATTGGTGGATATTCTATGCATCTTCACCCTATCAGATAATTTATCTCCATAATAAATAATATGCCAACGAGCACTATTGGTGGATATTCTATGCATCTTCATCCAATCAGATTCTCTTTCTGCATAATAAATAATATGCCAATGAGCACTATTGGTGGATAGTCTATGCATCTTCACCCTATCAGATAATTTATCTCCATAATAAATAATATGCCAACGAGCACTATTGGTGGATATTCTATGCATCTTCACCCAATCAGATTCTCTTTCTCCATAATAAATAATATGTCAGTGAGCACTGTTGGTGGATATTCTATGCATCTTCATCCAATCAGATTCTCTTTCTCCATAATAAATAATAAGCCAATGAGCACTATTGGTGGATATTCCATGCATCTTCACCCTATCAGATCCTTTATCTCCATAATAAATAATATACCAATGAGCGCTATTGGTGGATATTCTATGCATCTTCACCCACTCAGATTCTCTTTCTCCATAATAAATAATATGCCAATGAGCACTATTGGTGGATATTCTATGCATCTTCACCCTATCAGATAATTTATCTCCATAATAAATAATATGCCAACGAGCACCATTGGTGGATATTCTATGCATCTTCACCCTATCAGATAACTTATCTCCATAATAAATAATATGCCAATGAGCACTATTGGTGGATATTCTATGCATCTTCACCCTATCAGATAATTTATCTCCATAATAAATAATATGCCAACGAGCACCATTGGTGGATATTCTATGCATCTTCACCCTATCAGATAATGTATCTCCATAATAAATAATATGCCAACGAGCACTATTGGTGGATATTCTATGCATCTTCATCCAATTAGATTCTCTTTCTGCATAATAAATAATATGCCAATGAGCACTATTGGTGGATATTCTATGCATCTTCATCCAATTAGATTCTCTTTCTGCATAATAAATAATATGTCAGTGAGCAGTGTTGGTGGATATTCTATGCATCTTCATCCAATCAGATTCTCTTTGTCCATAATAAATAATATGCCAATGAGCACTATTGGTGGATATTCTGTGCATCTTCACCCAATCAGATCATTTATCTCCATAATAAATAATATGCAAACGAGCACTATTGGTGGATATTCTATGCATCTTCACCCAATCAGATTCTCTTTCTCCATAATAAATAAAATGTCAATGAGCACTATTGATGGATATTCTATGCATCTTCATCCAATCAGATTCTCTTTCTCCATAATAAATAATATGTCAATGAGCACTGTTGGTGGATATTCTATGCATCTTCACCCTATCAGATCATTTATCTCCATAATAAATAATATGCCAATGAGCAGTATTGGTGGATATTCTATGCATCTTCACCCAATCAGATTCTCTTTCTCCATAATAAATAATATGTCAATGAGCACTATTGGTGGATATTCTCTGCATCTTCACCCTATCAGATCATTTATCTCCATAATAAATAATATGCCAATGAGCACTATTGGTGGATATTCTATGCATCTTCACCCTATCAGATAATTTATCTCCATAATAAATAATATGCCAATGAGCACTATTGGTGGATATTCTATGCATCTTCACCCTATCAGATCATGTATCTCCATAATAAATAACAAGCCAATGAGCACTAATGGTGGATATTCTGTGCATCTTCACCCTATCAGATAATTTATCTCCATAATAAATAATATGCCAATGAGCACTATTGGTGGATATTCTATGCATCTTCACCCTATCAGATAATTTATCTCCATAATAAATAATATGCCAACGAGCACTATTGGTGGATATTCTATGCATCTTCATCCAATCAGATTCTCTTTCTGCATAATAAATAATATGCCAATGAGCACTATTGGTGGATAGTCTATGCATCTTCACCCTATCAGATAATTTATCTCCATAATAAATAATATGCCAATGAGCACTATTGGTGGATATTCTATGCATCTTCACCCTATCAGATAATTTATCTCCATAATAAATAATATGCCAACGAGCACTATTGGTGGATATTCTATGCATCTTCATCCAATCAGATTCTCTTTCTGCATAATAAATAATATGCCAATGAGCACTATTGGTGGATAGTCTATGCATCTTCACCCTATCAGATAATTTATCTCCATAATAAATAATATGCCAACGAGCACTATTGGTGGATATTCTATGCATCTTCACCCAATCAGATTCTCTTTCTCCATAATAAATAATATGTCAGTGAGCACTGTTGGTGGATATTCTATGCATCTTCATCCAATCAGATTCTCTTTCTCCATAATAAATAATAAGCCAATGAGCACTATTGGTGGATATTCCATGCATCTTCACCCTATCAGATCCTTTATCTCCATAATAAATAATATACCAATGAGCACTATTGGTGGATATTCTATGCATCTTCACCCACTCAGATTCTCTTTCTCCATAATAAATAATATGCCAATGAGCACTATTGGTGGATATTTTATGCATCTTCACCCTATCAGATAATTTATCTCCATAATAAATAATATGCCAACGAGCACCATTGGTGGATATTCTATGCATCTTCACCCTATCAGATAATGTATCTCCATAATAAATAATATGCCAACGAGCACTATTGGTGGATATTCTATGCATCTTCATCCAATTAGATTCTCTTTCTGCATAATAAATAATATGTCAGTGAGCAGTGTTGGTGGATATTCTATGCATCTTCATCCAATCAGATTCTCTTTCTCCATAATAAATAATATGCCAATGAGCACTATTGGTGGATATTCTGTGCATCTTCACCCAATCAGATCATTTATCTCCATAATAAATAATATGCAAACGAGCACTATTGGTGGATATTCTATGCATCTTCACCCAATCAGATTCTCTTTCTCCATAATAAATAAAATGTCAATGAGCACTGTTGGTGGATATTCTATGCATCTTCACCCAATCAGATTCTCTTTCTCCATAATAAATAAAATGTCAATGAGCACTGTTGGTGGATATTCTATGCATCTTCACCCTATCAGATAATTTATCTCCATAATAAATAATATGCCAACGAGCACTATTGGTGGATATTCTATGCATCTTCATCCAATCAGATTCTCTTTCTGCATAATAAATAATATGCCAATGAGCACTATTGGTGGATAGTCTATGCATCTTCACCCTATCAGATAATTTATCTCCATAATAAATAATATGCCAATGAGCACTATTGGTGGATATTCTATGCATCTTCACCCTATCAGATAATTTATCTCCATAATAAATAATATGCCAACGAGCACTATTGGTGGATATTCTATGCATCTTCATCCAATCAGATTCTCTTTCTGCATAATAAATAATATGCCAATGAGCACTATTGGTGGATAGTCTATGCATCTTCACCCTATCAGATAATTTATCTCCATAATAAATAATATGCCAACGAGCACTATTGGTGGATATTCTATGCATCTTCACCCAATCAGATTCTCTTTCTCCATAATAAATAATATGTCAGTGAGCACTGTTGGTGGATATTCTATGCATCTTCATCCAATCAGATTCTCTTTCTCCATAATAAATAATAAGCCAATGAGCACTATTGGTGGATATTCCATGCATCTTCACCCTATCAGATCCTTTATCTCCATAATAAATAATATACCAATGAGCACTATTGGTGGATATTCTATGCATCTTCACCCACTCAGATTCTCTTTCTGCATAATAAATAATATGCCAATGAGCACTATTGGTGGATAGTCTATGCATCTTCACCGTATCAGATAATTTATCTCCATAATAAATAATATGCCAATGAGCACTATTGGTGGATATTCTATGCATCTTCACCCTATCAGATAATTTATCTCCATAATAAATAATATGCCAACGAGCACTATTGGTGGATATTCTATGCATCTTCATCCAATCAGATTCTCTTTCTGCATAATAAATAATATGCCAATGAGCACTATTGGTGGATAGTCTATGCATCTTCACCCTATCAGATAATTTATCTCCATAATAAATAATATGCCAACGAGCACTATTGGTGGATATTCTATGCATCTTCACCCAATCAGATTCTCTTTCTCCATAATAAATAATATGTCAGTGAGCACTGTTGGTGGATATTCTATGCATCTTCATCCAATCAGATTCTCTTTCTCCATAATAAATAATAAGCCAATGAGCACTATTGGTGGATATTCCATGCATCTTCACCCTATCAGATCCTTTATCTCCATAATAAATAATATACCAATGAGCGCTATTGGTGGATATTCTATGCATCTTCACCCACTCAGATTCTCTTTCTCCATAATAAATAATATGCCAATGAGCACTATTGGTGGATATTCTATGCATCTTCACCCTATCAGATAATTTATCTCCATAATAAATAATATGCCAACGAGCACCATTGGTGGATATTCTATGCATCTTCACCCTATCAGATAACTTATCTCCATAATAAATAATATGCCAATGAGCACTATTGGTGGATATTCTATGCATCTTCACCCTATCAGATAATTTATCTCCATAATAAATAATATGCCAACGAGCACCATTGGTGGATATTCTATGCATCTTCACCCTATCAGATAATGTATCTCCATAATAAATAATATGCCAACGAGCACTATTGGTGGATATTCTATGCATCTTCATCCAATTAGATTCTCTTTCTGCATAATAAATAATATGCCAATGAGCACTATTGGTGGATATTCTATGCATCTTCATCCAATTAGATTCTCTTTCTGCATAATAAATAATATGTCAGTGAGCAGTGTTGGTGGATATTCTATGCATCTTCATCCAATCAGATTCTCTTTGTCCATAATAAATAATATGCCAATGAGCACTATTGGTGGATATTCTGTGCATCTTCACCCAATCAGATCATTTATCTCCATAATAAATAATATGCAAACGAGCACTATTGGTGGATATTCTATGCATCTTCACCCAATAAGATTCTCTTTCTCCATAATAAATAAAATGTCAATGAGCACTGTTGGTGGATATTCTATGCATCTTCACCCAATCAGATTCTCTTTCTCCATAATAAATAAAATGTCAATGAGCACTGTTGGTGGATATTCTATGCATCTTTTGCCAATCAGATTCTCTTTCTCCATAATAAATAAAATGTCAATGAGCACTGTTGGTGGATATTATATGCATCTTCACCCAATCAGATTCTCTTTCTCCATAATAAATAAAATGTCAATGAGCACTGTTGGTGGATATTCTATGCATCTTTTGCCAATCAGATTCTCTTTCTCCATAATAAATAAAATGTCAATGAGCACTATTGGTGGATATTCTATGCATCTTCACCCAATCGGATTCTCTTTCTCCATAATAAATAATATGCCAGTGAGCACTATTGGTGGATATTCTATGCATCTTCAACCAATCAGATTCTCTTTCTCCATAATAAATAATATGCCAATGAGCACTATTGGTGGATATTCTATGCATCTTCACCCTATCAGATTTTCTTTCTCCATAATAAATAATATATCAATGAGCACTATTGGTGGATATTCTGCGCATCTTCACCCTATCAGATCATTTATCTCCATAATAAATAATATGCCAACGAGCACTATTGGTGGATATTCTATGCATCTTCACCCAATCAGATTCTCTTTCTCCATAATAAATAATATGTCAATGAGCACTATTGGTGGATATTCTATGCATCTTCACCCAATCAGATTCTCTTTCTCCATAATAAATAATATGCCAATGAGCACTATTGGTGGATATTCTATGCATCTTCACCCAATCGGATTCTCTTTCTGCATAATAAATAATATGCCAATGAGCACTATTGGTGGATAGTCTATGCATCTTCACCCTATCAGATCCTTTATCTCCATAATAAATAATAAGCCAATGAGTACTGTTGGTGGATATTCTATGCATCTTCACCCAATCAGATTCTCTTTCTCCATAATAAATAATATGCCAATTAGCACTATTGATGGATATTCTATGCATCTTCATCCAATCAGATTCTCTTTCTCCATAATAAATAATATGTCAATGAGCACTGTTGGTGGATATTCTATGCATCTTCACCCTATCAGATCATTTATCTCAATAATAAATAATATGCCAATGAGCAGTATTGGTGGATATTCTATGCATCTTCACCCAATCAGATTCTCTTTCTCCATAATAAATAATATGTCAATGAGCACTATTGGTGGATATTCTCTGCATCTTCACCCTATCAGATAATTTATCTCCATAATAAATAATATGCCAATGAGCACTATTGGTGGATATTCTATGCATCTTCACCCTATCAGATAATTTATCTCCATAATAAATAATATGCCAATGAGCACTATTGGTGGATATTCTATGCATCTTCACCCTATCAGATCATGTATCTCCATAATAAATAACAAGCCAATGAGCACTAATGGTGGATATTCTGTGCATCTTCACCCTATCAGATAATTTATCTCCATAATAAATAATATGCCAATGAGCACTATTGGTGGATATTCTATGCATCTTCACCCTATCAGATAATTTATCTCCATAATAAATAATATGCCAACGAGCACTATTGGTGGATATTCTATGCATCTTCATCCAATCAGATTCTCTTTCTGCATAATAAATAATATGCCAATGAGCACTATTGGTGGATAGTCTATGCATCTTCACCCTATCAGATAATTTATCTCCATAATAAATAATATGCCAATGAGCACTATTGGTGGATATTCTATGCATCTTCACCCTATCAGATAATTTATCTCCATAATAAATAATATGCCAACGAGCACTATTGGTGGATATTCTATGCATCTTCATCCAATCAGATTCTCTTTCTGCATAATAAATAATATGCCAATGAGCACTATTGGTGGATAGTCTATGCATCTTCACCCTATCAGATAATTTATCTCCATAATAAATAATATGCCAACGAGCACTATTGGTGGATATTCTATGCATCTTCACCCAATCAGATTCTCTTTCTCCATAATAAATAATATGTCAGTGAGCACTGTTGGTGGATATTCTATGCATCTTCATCCAATCAGATTCTCTTTCTCCATAATAAATAATAAGCCAATGAGCACTATTGGTGGATATTCCATGCATCTTCACCCTATCAGATCCTTTATCTCCATGATAAATAATATACCAATGAGCACTATTGGTGGATATTCTATGCATCTTCACCCACTCAGATTCTCTTTCTCCATAATAAATAATATGCCAATGAGCACTATTGGTGGATATTTTATGCATCTTCACCCTATCAGATAATTTATCTCCATAATAAATAATATGCCAACGAGCACCATTGGTGGATATTCTATGCATCTTCACCCTATCAGATAATGTATCTCCATAATAAATAATATGCCAATGAGCACTATTGGTGGATATTCTATGCATCTTCACCCTATCAGATAATTTATCTCCATAATAAATAATATGCCAACGAGCACCATTGGTGGATATTCTATGCATCTTCACCCTATCAGATAATGTATCTCCATAATAAATAATATGCCAACGAGCACTATTGGTGGATATTCTATGCATCTTCATCCAATTAGATTCTCTTTCTGCATAATAAATAATATGTCAGTGAGCAGTGTTGGTGGATATTCTATGCATCTTCATCCAATCAGATTCTCTTTCTCCATAATAAATAATATGCCAATGAGCACTATTGGTGGATATTCTGTGCATCTTCACCCAATCAGATCATTTATCTCCATAATAAATAATATGCAAACGAGCACTATTGGTGGATATTCTATGCATCTTCACCCAATCAGATTCTCTTTCTCCATAATAAATAAAATGTCAATGAGCACTGTTGGTGGATATTCTATGCATCTTCACCCAATCAGATTCTCTTTCTCCATAATAAATAAAATGTCAATGAGCACTGTTGGTGGATATTCTATGCATCTTTTGCCAATCAGATTCTCTTTCTCCATAATAAATAAAATGTCAATGAGCACTGTTGGTGGATATTATATGCATCTTCACCCAATCAGATTCTCTTTCTCCATAATAAATAAAATGTCAATGAGCACTGTTGGTGGATATTCTATGCATCTTTTGCCAATCAGATTCTCTTTCTCCATAATAAATAAAATGTCAATGAGCACTATTGGTGGATATTCTATGCATCTTCACCCAATCGGATTCTCTTTCTCCATAATAAATAATATGCCAGTGAGCACTATTGGTGGATATTCTATGCATCTTCAACCAATCAGATTCTCTTTCTCCATAATAAATAATATGCCAATGAGCACTATTGGTGGATATTCTATGCATCTTCACCCTATCAGATTTTCTTTCTCCATAATAAATAATATATCAATGAGCACTATTGGTGGATATTCTGCGCATCTTCACCCTATCAGATCATTTATCTCCATAATAAATAATATGCCAACGAGCACTATTGGTGGATATTCTATGCATCTTCACCCAATCAGATTCTCTTTCTCCATAATAAATAATATGTCAATGAGCACTCTTGGTGGATATTCTATGCATCTTCACCCAATCAGATTCTCTTTCTCCATAATAAATAATATGCCAATGAACACTATTGGTGGATATTCTGTGCATCTTCACCCAATCAGATCATTTATCTCCATAATAAATAATATGCCAACGAGCACTATTGGTGGATATTCTATGCATCTTCACCCAATCAGATTCTCTTTCTCCATAATAAATAATAAGCCAATGAGCACTATTGGTGGATATTCTATGCATCTTCACCCAATCAGATTATCTTTCTCCATAATAAATAACATGTCAATGAGCACTGTTGCTGGATATTCTATGCATCTTCACCCAATCAGATTCTCGTTCTCCATAATAAATAATATGCCAATGAGCACTATTGGTGGATATTCTGTGCACCTTCACCCAATCAGATTCTCGTTCTCCATAATAAATAATATGCCAATGAGCACTATTGGTGGATATTCTGTGCACCTTCACCCAATCAGATTCTCTTTCTCCATAATAAATAATATGTCAATGAGCACTATTGGTGGATATTCTGTGCATCTTCACCCAATCAGATAATTTATCTCCAAAATAAATAATATGCCAATGAGCACTATTGGTGGATATTCTATGCATCTTCACCCAATCAGATTCTCTTTCTCCATAATAAATAATACGCCAATGAGCACTATTGGTGGATATTCTATGCATCTTCACCCAATCGGATTCTCTTTCTGCATAATAAATAATATGCCAATGAGCACTATTGGTGGATAGTCTATGCATCTTCACCCTATCAGATCCTTTATCTCCATAATAAATAATAAGCCAATGAGTACTGTTGGTGGATATTCTATGCATCTTCACCCAATCAGATTCTCTTTCTCCATAATAAATAATATGCCAATTAGCACTATTGATGGATATTCTATGCATCTTCACCCAATCGGATTCTCTTTCTCCATAATAAATAATACGCCAATGAGCACTATTGGTGGATATTCTATGCATCTTCACCCAATCGGATTCTCTTTCTCCATAATAAATAATATGTCAATGAGCACTGTTGGTGGATATTCTATGCATCTTCACCCTATCAGATAATTTATCTCCATAATAAATAATATGCCAATGAGCAGTATTGGTGGATATTCTATGCATCTTCACCCAATCAGATTCTCTTTCTCCATAATAAATAATATGTCAATGAGCACTATTGGTGGATATTCTCTGCATCTTCACCCTATCAGATCATTTATCTCCATAATAAATAATATGCCAATGAGCACTATTGGTGGATATTCTATGCATCTTCACCCTATCAGATAATTTATCTCCATAATAAATAATATGCCAATGAGCACTATTGGTGGATATTCTATGCATCTTCACCCTATCAGATAATTTATCGCCATAATAAATAATATGCCAACGAGCACTATTGGTGGATATTCTATGCATCTTCATCCAATCAGATTCTCTTTCTGCATAATAAATAATATGCCAATGAGCACTATTGGTGGATAGTCTATGCATCTTCACCCTATCAGATAATTTATCTCCATAATAAATAATATGCCAACGAGCACTATTGGTGGATATTCTATGCATCTTCACCCAATCAGATTCTCTTTCTCCATAATAAATAATATGTCAGTGAGCACTGTTGGTGGATATTCTATGCATCTTCATCCAATCAGATTCTCTTTCTCCATAATAAATAATAAGCCAATGAGCACTATTGGTGGATATTCCATGCATCTTCACCCTATCAGATCCTTTATCTCCATAATAAATAATATACCAATGAGCGCTATTGGTGGATATTCTATGCATCTTCACCCACTCAGATTCTCTTTCTCCATAATAAATAATATGCCAATGAGCACTATTGGTGGATATTCTATGCATCTTCACCCTATCAGATAATTTATCTCCATAATAAATAATATGCCAACGAGCACCATTGGTGGATATTCTATGCATCTTCACCCTATCAGATAATGTATCTCCATAATAAATAATATGCCAATGAGCACTATTGGTGGATATTCTATGCATCTTCACCCTATCAGATAATTTATCTCCATAATAAATAATATGCCAACGAGCACCATTGGTGGATATTCTATGCATCTTCACCCTATCAGATAATGTATCTCCATAATAAATAATATGCCAACGAGCACTATTGGTGGATATTCTATGCATCTTCATCCAATTAGATTCTCTTTCTGCATAATAAATAATATGCCAATGAGCACTATTGGTGGATATTCTATGCATCTTCATCCAATTAGATTCTCTTTCTGCATAATAAATAAGATATCAGTGAGCAGTGTTGGTGGATATTCTATGCATCTTCATCCAATCAGATTCTCTTTCTCCATAATAAATAATATGCCAATGAGCACTATTGGTGGATATTCTATGCATCTTCACCCAATCAGATCATTTATCTCCATAATAAATAATATGCAAACGAGCACTATTGGTGGATATTCTATGCATCTTCACCCAATCAGATTCTCTTTCTCCATAATAAATAAAATGTCAATGAGCACTGTTGGTGGATATTCTATGCATCTTCACCCAATCAGATTCTCTTTCTCCATAATAAATAAAATGTCAATGAGCACTGTTGGTGGATATTCTATGCATCTTTTGCCAATCAGATTCTCTTTCTCCATAATAAATAAAATGTCAATGAGCACTATTGGTGGATATTCTATGCATCTTCACCCTATCAGATAATTTATCTCCATAATAAATAATATGCCAAAAAGCACTATTGGTGGATATTCTATGCATCTTCACCCAATCAGATAATTTATCTCCATAATAAATAATATGCCAACAAGCACTATTGGTGGATATTCTATGCATCTTCACCCAATCAGATTCTCTTTCTCCATAAAAAAATAAAATGTCAATGAGCACTATTGGTGGATATTCTATGCATCTTCACCCTATCAGATAATTTATCTCCATAATAAATAATATGCCAAAAAGCACTATTGGTGGATATTCTATGCATCTTCACCCAATCAGATAATTTATCTCCATAATAAATAATATGCCAAAAAGCACTATTGGTGGATATTCTATGCATATTCACAAAATCAGAATCTCTTTCTCCATAATAAGTAACATGTCAATGAGCACTGTTGGTTGATATTCTATGCATCTTCATCCAATCAGATTCTCTTTCTCCATAATAAATAAAATGTCAATGAGCACTATTGGTGGATATTCTATGCATCTTCACCCAATCAGATTCTCTTTCTCCATAATAAATAAAATGTCAATGAGCACTATTGGTGGATATTCTATGCATCTTCACCCTATCAGATAATTTATCTCCATAATAAATAATATGCCAAAAAGCACTATTGGTGGATATTCTATGCATCTTCACCCAATCAGATTCTCTTTCTCCATAATAAATAACATGTCAATGCGCACTGTTGGTGGATATTCTATGCATCTTCATCCAATCAGATTCTCTTTCTCCATAATAAATAAAATGTCAATGAGCACTATTGGTGGATATTCTGTGCATCTTCACCCAATCAGATCATTTATCTCCATAATAAATAATATGCCAACGAGCACTGTTAGTGGATATTTTATGCATCTTCACCCAATCAGATTCTCTTTCTCCATAATAAATAATATGTCAATGAGCACTTTTGTTGGATATTCTATGCATCTTCATCCAATCAGATTCTCTTTCTCCATAATAAATAATATGCCAATGAGCACTATTGGTGGATATTCTATGCATCTTCATCCAATCAGATTCTCTTTCTCCATAATAAATAATATGCCAATGAGCACTATTGGTGGATATTCTATGCATCTTCATCCAATCAGATTCTCTTTCTCCATAATAAATAATATGCCAATGAGCACTATTGGTGGATATTCCATGCATCTTCACCCTATCAGATCTTTTATCTCCATAATAAATAATATACCAATGAGCGCTATTGGTGGATATTCTATGCATCTTCACCCAATCAGATTCTCTTTCTACATAATAAATAATATGTCAATGAGCACTATTGGTGGATATTCTGTGCATCTTCACCCAATCAGATCATTTATCTCCATAATAAATATTATGCCAATGAGCACTATTGGTGGATATTCTATGCATCTTCACCCAATCAGATAATTTATCTCCATAATAAATATTATGCCAGGGAGCACTATTGGTGGATATTCTATGCACCTTCACCCAATCAGATTCTCTTTCTCCATAATAAATAACAAGCCAATGAGCACTATTGGTGGATATTCTATGCATCTTCACCCAATCAGATTCTCTTTCGCCATAATAAATAACAAGCCAATGAGCACTATTGGTGGATATTCTATGCATCTTCACCCAATCAGATCATTTATCTCCATAATAAATATTATGCCAATGAGCACTATTGGTGGATATTCTATGCACCTTCACCCAATCAGATTCTCTTTCTCCATAATAAATAACAAGCCAATGAGCACTATTGGTGGATATTCTATGCACCTTCTCCCAATCAGATTCTCAGATTCTCTTTCTCCATAATAAATAACAAGCCAATGAGCACTGTTGGTGGATTTTCTATGCATCTTCACCCAATCAGATTCTCTTTCTCCATAATAAATCATATGCCAATGAGCACTATTGGTGGATATTCTGTGCATCTTCACCCAATCAGATCATTTATCTCCATAATAAATAATATGCCAACGAGCACTATTGGTGGATATTCTATGCACCTTCACCCAATCAGATTCTCTTTCTCCATAATAAATAACAAGCCAATGAGCACTATTGGTGGATATTCTATGCAAATTCTCCCAATCAGATTCTCAGATTCTCTTTCTCCATAATAAATAACAAGCCAATGAGCACTGTTGGTGGATTTTCTATGCATCTTCACCCAATCAGATTCTCTTTCTCCATAATAAATCATATGCCAATGAGCACTATTGGTGGATATTCTGTGCATCTTCACCCAATCAGATCATTTATCTCCATAATAAATAATATGCCAATGAGAACTATTGGTGGATATTCCATGCATCTTCACCCTATCAGATCCTTTATCTCCATAATAAATAATATACCAATGAGTGCTATTGGTGGATATTCTATGCATCTTCACCCAATCAGATTCTCTTTCTACATAATAAATAATAAGTCAATGAGCACTATTGGTGGATTTTCTGTGCATCTTCACCCAATCAGATCATTTATCTCCATAATAAATATTATGCCAATGAGCACTATTGGTGGATATTCCATGCATCTTCACCCTATCAGATCCTTTATCTCCATAATAAATAATATACCAATGAGCACTATTGGTGGATATTCTATGCATCTTCACCCACTCAGATTCTCTTTCTACATAATAAATAATATGTCAATGAGCACTATTGGTGGATTTTCTGTGCATCTTCACCCAATCAGATCATTTATCTCCATGATAAATATTATGCCAATGAGCACTATTGGTGGATATTCTATGCATCTTCACCCAATCAGATAATTTATTTCCATAATAAATATTATGCCAATGAGCACTATTGGTGGATATTTTATGCATCTTCACCCAATCAGATTCTCTTTCTCCATAATAAATAATATGCCAATGAGCACTATTGGTGGATATTCCATACATCTTCACCCTATCAGATCCTTTATCTCCATAATAAATAATATACCAATGAGCGCTATTGGTGGATATTCTATGCATCTTCACCGAATCAGATTCACTTTCTACATAATAAATAATATGTCAATGAGCACTATTGGTGGATTTTCTGTGCATCTTCACCCAATCAGATCATTTATCTCCATAATAAATATTATGCCAATGAGCACTATTGGTGGATATTCTATGCATCTTCACCCAATCAGATCATTTATCTCCATAATAAATATTATGCCAATGAGCACTATTGGTGGATATTCTATGCATCTTCACCCAATCAGATTCTCTTTATCCATAATAAATATCATGCCAGTGAGCACTATTGGTGGATATTCTGTGCATCTTCACCCAATCAGATCATGTATCTCCATGATAAATATCATGCCAGTGAGCAGTATTGGTGGATATTCTATGCACCTTCACCCAATCAGATTCTCTTTCTCCATAATAAATATCATGCCAGTGAGCACTATTGGTGGATATTCTGTGCATCTTCACCCAATCAGATCATTTATCTCCATGATAAATATCATGCCAGTGAGCACTATTGGTGGATATTCTATGCACCTTCACCCAATCAGATTCTCTTTCTCCATAATAAATAACAAGCCAATGAGCACTATTGGTGGATATTCTATGCATCTTCACCCAATCAGATTCTCTTTCTCCATAATAAATAACAAGCCAATGAGCACTATTGGTGGATATTCTATGCATCTTCACCCAATCAGATCATTTATCTCGATAATAAATATTATGCCAATGAGCACTATTTATTGGATATTCTATGCATCTTCACCCAATCAGATTATTTATCTCCATAATAAATAATTTGCCAATGAGCACTTTTGGTGGATATTCCATGCATCTTCACCCTATCAGATCCTTTATCTCCATAATAAATAATATACCAATGAGCGCTATTGGTGGATATTCTATGCATCTTCACCCAATCAGATTCTCTTTCTCCATAATAAATATGTCAATGAGCACTATTGGTGGATATTCTCTGCATCTTCACCCAATCAGATCATTTATCTCCATAATAAATATTATGCCAATGAGCACTATTGGTGGATATTCTATGCATCTTCACCCAATCAGATCATTTATCTCCATAATAAATATTATGCCAATGAGCACTATTGGTGGATATTCTATGCATCTTCACCCAATCAGATTCTCTTTCTCCATAATAAATAATATGCCAATGAGCACTATTGGTGGATATTCCATGCATCTTCACCCTATCAGATCCTTTATCTCCATAATAAAAAATATACCAATGAGCGCTATTGGTGGATATTCTATGCATCTTCACCCAATCAGATTCTCTTTCTCCATAATAAATAATATGCCAATGAGCACTATTGGTGGATATTCCATGCATCTTCACCCTATCAGATCCTTTATCTCCATAATAAATAATATACCAATGAGCGCTATTGGTGGATATTCTATGCATCTTCACCCAATCAGATTCTCTTTCTCCATGATAAATAATATGTCAATGAGCACTATTGGTGGATATTTTATGCATCTTCACCCAATCAGATCATTTATCTCCATATTAAATATTATGCCAATGAGCACTATTGGTGGATATTCTGTGCATCTTCACCCAATCAGATCATTTATCTCCATAATAAATAACAAGCCAATTTGCACTAGTGGTGGATATTCTGTGCATCTTCACCCAATGAGATCATTTATCTCCATAATAAATATTATGCCAATGAGCACTATTGGTGGATATTCTGTGCATCTTCACCCAATCAGATCATTTATCTCCATAATAAATAACAAGCCAATGTGCACTAGTGGTGGATATTCTGTGCATCTTCACCCAATCAGATCATTTATCTCCATAATAAATATTATGCCAATGAGCACTATTGGTGGATATTCTATGCATCTTCACCCAATCAGATTCTCTTTCTCCATAATAAATAATATGCCAATGAGCACTATTGGTGGATATTCCATGCATCTTCACCCTATCAGATCCTTTATCTCCATAATGAATAATATACCAATGAGCGCTATTGGTGGATATTCTATGCATCTTCACCCAATCAGATTCTCTTTCTCCGTAATAAATAATATGTCAATGAGCACTATTGGTGGATATTCTGTGCATCCTCACCCAAACAGATCATTTATCTCCATAATAAATATTATGCCAATGAGCACTATTGGTGGATAATCTATGCATCTTCACCCAATCAGATTCTCTTTCTCCATAATAAATAATATGCCAATGAGCACTATTGGTGGATATTCCATGCATCTTCACCCATTGAGATCATTTATCTCCGTAATAAATATTACGCCAATGAGCACTATTGGTGGCTATTCTATGCATCTTCACCCAATCAGATCATTTATCTCCATAATAAATATTATGCCAATGAGCACTATTGGTGGATATTTTGTGCATCTTCACCCAATCAGATCATTTTATCTCCATAATAAATAACAAGCAAATTTGCACTAGTGGTGGATATTCTATGCATCTTCACCCAATCAGATCATTTATCTCCATAATAAATATTATGCCAATGAGCACTATTGGTGGATATTCTATGCATCTTCACCCAATCAGATTCTCTTTCTTCATAATAAATAATATGCCAATGAGCACTATTGGTGGATATTCCATGCATCTTCACCCTATCAGATCCTTTATCTCCATAATAAATAATATACCAATGAGCGCTATTGGTGGATATTCTATGCATCTTCACCCAATCAGATTCTCTTTCTCCATAATAAATAATATGTCGATGAACACTATTGGTGGATATTCTGTGCATCTTCACCCAATCAGATCATTTATCTCCATAATAAATATTATGCCAATGAGCACTATTGGTGGATATTCTATGCATCTTCACCCTATCAGATAATTTATCTCCATAATAAATAATATGCCAACAAGCACTATTGGTGGATATTCTATGCATCTTCACCCAATCAGATTCTCTTTCTCCATAATAAATAATATGTCAATGAGCAATGTTGGTGGATATTCTATGCATCTTCATCCAATCAGATTCTCTTTCTGCATAATAAATAATATGCCAATGAGCACTATTGGTGGATAGTCTATGCATCTTCACCCTATCAGATAATTTATCTCCATAATAAATAATATGCCAACGAGCACTATTGGTGGATATTCTATGCATCTTCACCCAATCAGATTCTCTTTCTCCATAATAAATAATATGTCAGTGAGCACTGTTGGTGGATATTCTATGCATCTTCACCCATTCAGATCATGTATCTCCATAATAAATAACAAGCCAATGAGCACTATTGGTGGATATTCTGTGCATCTTCACCCAATCAGATTCTCTTTCTCCATAATAAATAAAATGTCAATGAGCACTGTTGGTGGATATTCTATGCATCTTCACCCTATCAGATAATGTATCTCCATAATAAATAATAAGCCAAGAAGCACTATTGGTGGATATTCTATGCATCTTCACCCAATCAGATTCTCTTTCTCCATAATAAATAATATGTCAATGAGCAATGTTGGTGGATATTCTATGCATCTTCATCCAATCAGATTCTCTTTCTGCATAATAAATAATATGCCAATGAGCACTATTGGTGGATAGTCTATGCATCTTCACCCTATCAGATAATTTATCTCCATAATAAATAATATGCCAACGAGCACTATTGGTGGATATTCTATGCATCTTCACCCAATCAGATTCTCTTTCTCCATAATAAATAATATGTCAGTGAGCACTGTTGGTGGATATTCTATGCATCTTCATCCAATCAGATTCTCTTTCTCCATAATAAATAATATGTCAATGAGCACTGTTGGTGGTTATTCTATGCATCTTCATCCAATCAGATTCTCTTCCTCCATAATAAATAATATGCCAATGAGCACTGTTGGTGGATATTCTATGCATCTTCACCCATTCAGATCATGTATCTCCATAATAAATAACAAGCCAATGAGCACTATTGGTGGATATTCTGTGCATCTTCACCCAATCAGATTCTCTTTCTCCATAATAAATAAAATGTCAATGAGCACTGTTGGTGGATATTCTATGCATCTTCACCCTATCAGATAATGTATCTCCATAATAAATAATAAGCCAAGAAGCACTATTGGTGGATATTCTATGCATCTTCACCCAATCAGATTCTCTTTCTCCATAATAAATAATATGTCAATGAGCAATGTTGGTGGATATTCTATGCATCTTCATCCAATCAGATTCTCTTTCTGCATAATAAATAATATGCCAATGAGCACTATTGGTGGATAGTCTATGCATCTTCACCCTATCAGATAATTTATCTCCATAATAAATAATATGCCAACGAGCACTATTGGTGGATATTCTATGCATCTTCACCCAATCAGATTCTCTTTCTCCATAATAAATAATATGCCAATGAGCACTATTGGTGGATATTCTATGCATCTTCACCCAATCAGATTTTCTTTCTTCATAATAAATAATATGCCAATGAGCACTATTGGTGGATATTCCATGCATCTTCACCCTATCAGATTCTCTTTCTACATAATAAATAATATGTCAATGAGCACTATTGGTGGATATTCTGTGCATCTTCACCCAATCAGATCATTTATCTCCATAATCAATATTATGCCAATGAGCACTATTGGTGGATATTCTATGCATCTTCACCCAATCAGATAATTTATCTCCATAATAAATATTATGCCAGGGAGCACTATTGGTGGATATTCTATGCACCTTCACCCAATCAGATTCTCTTTCTCCATAATAAATAACAAGCCAATGAGCACTATTGGTGGATATTCTATGCATCTTCACCCAATCAGATTCTCTTTCGCCATAATAAATAACAAGCCAATGAGCACTATTGGTGGATATTCTATGCATCTTCACCCAATCAGATCATTTATCTCCATAATAAATATTATGCCAATGAGCACTATTGGTGGATATTCTATGCACCTTCACCCAATCAGATTCTCTTTCTCCATAATAAATAACAAGCCAATGAGCACTATTGGTGGATATTCTATGCACCTTCTCCCAATCAGATTCTCAGATTCTCTTTCTCCATAATAAATAACAAGCCAATGAGCACTGTTGGTGGATTTTCTATGCATCTTCACCCAATCAGATTCTCTTTCTCCATAATAAATCATATGCCAATGAGCACTATTGGTGGATATTCTGTGCATCTTCACCCAATCAGATCATTTATCTCCATAATAAATAATATGCCAACGAGCACTATTGGTGGATATTCTATGCACCTTCACCCAATCAGATTCTCTTTCTCCATAATAAATAACAAGCCAATGAGCACTATTGGTGGATATTCTATGCAAATTCTCCCAATCAGATTCTCAGATTCTCTTTCTCCATAATAAATAACAAGCCAATGAGCACTGTTGGTGGATTTTCTATGCATCTTCACCCAATCAGATTCTCTTTCTCCATAATAAATCATATGCCAATGAGCACTATTGGTGGATATTCTGTGCATCTTCACCCAATCAGATCATTTATCTCCATAATAAATAATATGCCAATGAGAACTATTGGTGGATATTCCATGCATCTTCACCCTATCAGATCCTTTATCTCCATAATAAATAATATACCAATGAGTGCTATTGGTGGATATTCTATGCATCTTCACCCAATCAGATTCTCTTTCTACATAATAAATAATAAGTCAATGAGCACTATTGGTGGATTTTCTGTGCATCTTCACCCAATCAGATCATTTATCTCCATAATAAATATTATGCCAATGAGCACTATTGGTGGATATTCCATGCATCTTCACCCTATCAGATCCTTTATCTCCATAATAAATAATATACCAATGAGCACTATTGGTGGATATTCTATGCATCTTCACCCACTCAGATTCTCTTTCTACATAATAAATAATATGTCAATGAGCACTATTGGTGGATTTTCTGTGCATCTTCACCCAATCAGATCATTTATCTCCATGATAAATATTATGCCAATGAGCACTATTGGTGGATATTCTATGCATCTTCACCCAATCAGATAATTTATTTCCATAATAAATATTATGCCAATGAGCACTATTGGTGGATATTTTATGCATCTTCACCCAATCAGATTCTCTTTCTCCATAATAAATAATATGCCAATGAGCACTATTGGTGGATATTCCATACATCTTCACCCTATCAGATCCTTTATCTCCATAATAAATAATATACCAATGAGCGCTATTGGTGGATATTCTATGCATCTTCACCGAATCAGATTCACTTTCTACATAATAAATAATATGTCAATGAGCACTATTGGTGGATTTTCTGTGCATCTTCACCCAATCAGATCATTTATCTCCATAATAAATATTATGCCAATGAGCACTATTGGTGGATATTCTATGCATCTTCACCCAATCAGATCATTTATCTCCATAATAAATATTATGCCAATGAGCACTATTGGTGGATATTCTATGCATCTTCACCCAATCAGATTCTCTTTATCCATAATAAATATCATGCCAGTGAGCACTATTGGTGGATATTCTGTGCATCTTCACCCAATCAGATCATTTATCTCCATGATAAATATCATGCCAGTGAGCAGTATTGGTGGATATTCTATGCACCTTCACCCAATCAGATTCTCTTTCTCCATAATAAATATCATGCCAGTGAGCACTATTGGTGGATATTCTGTGCATCTTCACCCAATCAGATCATTTATCTCCATGATAAATATCATGCCAGTGAGCACTATTGGTGGATATTCTATGCACCTTCACCCAATCAGATTCTCTTTCTCCATAATAAATAACAAGCCAATGAGCACTATTGGTGGATATTCTATGCATCTTCACCCAATCAGATTCTCTTTCTCCATAATAAATAACAAGCCAATGAGCACTATTGGTGGATATTCTATGCATCTTCACCCAATCAGATCATTTATCTCGATAATAAATATTATGCCAATGAGCACTATTTATTGGATATTCTATGCATCTTCACCCAATCAGATTATTTATCTCCATAATAAATAATTTGCCAATGAGCACTATTGGTTGATATTCTATGCATCTTCACCCAATCAGATTCTCTTTCTCCATAATAAATAATATGCCAATGAGCACTTTTGGTGGATATTCCATGCATCTTCACCCTATCAGATCCTTTATCTCCATAATAAATAATATACCAATGAGCGCTATTGGTGGATATTCTATGCATCTTCACCCAATCAGATTCTCTTTCTCCATAATAAATATGTCAATGAGCACTATTGGTGGATATTCTCTGCATCTTCACCCAATCAGATCATTTATCTCCATAATAAATATTATGCCAATGAGCACTATTGGTGGATATTCTATGCATCTTCACCCAATCAGATCATTTATCTCCATAATAAATATTATGCCAATGAGCACTATTGGTGGATATTCTATGCATCTTCACCCAATCAGATTCTCTTTCTCCATAATAAATAATATGCCAATGAGCACTATTGGTGGATATTCCATGCATCTTCACCCTATCAGATCCTTTATCTCCATAATAAAAAATATACCAATGAGCGCTATTGGTGGATATTCTATGCATCTTCACCCAATCAGATTCTCTTTCTCCATAATAAATAATATGCCAATGAGCACTATTGGTGGATATTCCATGCATCTTCACCCTATCAGATCCTTTATCTCCATAATAAATAATATACCAATGAGCGCTATTGGTGGATATTCTATGCATCTTCACCCAATCAGATTCTCTTTCTCCATGATAAATAATATGTCAATGAGCACTATTGGTGGATATTTTATGCATCTTCACCCAATCAGATCATTTATCTCCATATTAAATATTATGCCAATGAGCACTATTGGTGGATATTCTGTGCATCTTCACCCAATCAGATCATTTATCTCCATAATAAATAACAAGCCAATTTGCACTAGTGGTGGATATTCTGTGCATCTTCACCCAATGAGATCATTTATCTCCATAATAAATATTATGCCAATGAGCACTATTGGTGGATATTCTGTGCATCTTCACCCAATCAGATCATTTATCTCCATAATAAATAACAAGCCAATGTGCACTAGTGGTGGATATTCTGTGCATCTTCACCCAATCAGATCATTTATCTCCATAATAAATATTATGCCAATGAGCACTATTGGTGGATATTCTATGCATCTTCACCCAATCAGATTCTCTTTCTCCATAATAAATAATATGCCAATGAGCACTATTGGTGGATATTCCATGCATCTTCACCCTATCAGATCCTTTATCTCCATAATGAATAATATACCAATGAGCGCTATTGGTGGATATTCTATGCATCTTCACCCAATCAGATTCTCTTTCTCCGTAATAAATAATATGTCAATGAGCACTATTGGTGGATATTCTGTGCATCCTCACCCAAACAGATCATTTATCTCCATAATAAATATTATGCCAATGAGCACTATTGGTGGATAATCTATGCATCTTCACCCAATCAGATTCTCTTTCTCCATAATAAATAATATGCCAATGAGCACTATTGGTGGATATTCCATGCATCTTCACCCATTGAGATCATTTATCTCCGTAATAAATATTACGCCAATGAGCACTATTGGTGGCTATTCTATGCATCTTCACCCAATCAGATCATTTATCTCCATAATAAATATTATGCCAATGAGCACTATTGGTGGATATTTTGTGCATCTTCACCCAATCAGATCATTTTATCTCCATAATAAATAACAAGCAAATTTGCACTAGTGGTGGATATTCTATGCATCTTCACCCAATCAGATCATTTATCTCCATAATAAATATTATGCCAATGAGCACTATTGGTGGATATTCTATGCATCTTCACCCAATCAGATTCTCTTTCTTCATAATAAATAATATGCCAATGAGCACTATTGGTGGATATTCCATGCATCTTCACCCTATCAGATCCTTTATCTCCATAATAAATAATATACCAATGAGCGCTATTGGTGGATATTCTATGCATCTTCACCCAATCAGATTCTCTTTCTCCATAATAAATAATATGTCGATGAACACTATTGGTGGATATTCTGTGCATCTTCACCCAATCAGATCATTTATCTCCATAATAAATATTATGCCAATGAGCACTATTGGTGGATATTCTATGCATCTTCACCCTATCAGATAATTTATCTCCATAATAAATAATATGCCAACAAGCACTATTGGTGGATATTCTATGCATCTTCACCCAATCAGATTCTCTTTCTCCATAATAAATAATATGTCAATGAGCAATGTTGGTGGATATTCTATGCATCTTCATCCAATCAGATTCTCTTTCTGCATAATAAATAATATGCCAATGAGCACTATTGGTGGATAGTCTATGCATCTTCACCCTATCAGATAATTTATCTCCATAATAAATAATATGCCAACGAGCACTATTGGTGGATATTCTATGCATCTTCACCCAATCAGATTCTCTTTCTCCATAATAAATAATATGTCAGTGAGCACTGTTGGTGGATATTCTATGCATCTTCACCCATTCAGATCATGTATCTCCATAATAAATAACAAGCCAATGAGCACTATTGGTGGATATTCTGTGCATCTTCACCCAATCAGATTCTCTTTCTCCATAATAAATAAAATGTCAATGAGCACTGTTGGTGGATATTCTATGCATCTTCACCCTATCAGATAATGTATCTCCATAATAAATAATAAGCCAAGAAGCACTATTGGTGGATATTCTATGCATCTTCACCCAATCAGATTCTCTTTCTCCATAATAAATAATATGTCAATGAGCAATGTTGGTGGATATTCTATGCATCTTCATCCAATCAGATTCTCTTTCTGCATAATAAATAATATGCCAATGAGCACTATTGGTGGATAGTCTATGCATCTTCACCCTATCAGATAATTTATCTCCATAATAAATAATATGCCAACGAGCACTATTGGTGGATATTCTATGCATCTTCACCCAATCAGATTCTCTTTCTCCATAATAAATAATATGTCAGTGAGCACTGTTGGTGGATATTCTATGCATCTTCATCCAATCAGATTCTCTTTCTCCATAATAAATAATATGTCAATGAGCACTGTTGGTGGTTATTCTATGCATCTTCATCCAATCAGATTCTCTTCCTCCATAATAAATAATATGCCAATGAGCACTGTTGGTGGATATTCTATGCATCTTCACCCATTCAGATCATGTATCATCTCCATAATAAATAACAAGCCAATGAGCACTATTGGTGGATATTCTGTGCATCTTCACCCAATCAGATTCTCTTTCTCCATAATAAATAAAATGTCAATGAGCACTGTTGGTGGATATTCTATGCATCTTCACCCTATCAGATAATGTATCTCCATAATAAATAATAAGCCAAGAAGCACTATTGGTGGATATTCTATGCATCTTCACCCAATCAGATTCTCTTTCTCCATAATAAATAATATGTCAATGAGCAATGTTGGTGGATATTCTATGCATCTTCATCCAATCAGATTCTCTTTCTGCATAATAAATAATATGCCAATGAGCACTATTGGTGGATAGTCTATGCATCTTCACCCTATCAGATAATTTATCTCCATAATAAATAATATGCCAACGAGCACTATTGGTGGATATTCTATGCATCTTCACCCAATCAGATTCTCTTTCTCCATAATAAATAATATGCCAATGAGCACTATTGGTGGATATTCTATGCATCTTCACCCAATCAGATTTTCTTTCTTCATAATAAATAATATGCCAATGAGCACTATTGGTGGATATTCCATGCATCTTCACCCTATCAGATCCTTTATCTCCATAATAAATAATATACCAATGAGCGCTATTGGTGGATATTCTATGCATCTTCACCCAATCAGATTCTCTTTCTCCATAAAAAATAATATGTCGATGAACACTATTGGTGGATATTCTGTGCATCTTCACCCAATCAGATCATTTATCTCCATAATAAATATTATGCCAATGAGCACTATTGGTGGATATTCTATGCATCTTCACCCTATCAGATAATTTATCTCCATAATAAATAATATGCCAACAAGCACTATTGGTGGATATTCTATGCATCTTCACCCAATCAGATTCTCTTTCTCCATAATAAATAATATGTCAATGAGCAATGTTGGTGGATATTCTATGCATCTTCATCCAATCAGATTCTCTTTCTGCATAATAAATAATATGCCAATGAGCACTATTGGTGGATAGTCTATGCATCTTCACCCTATCAGATAATTTATCTCCATAATAAATAATATGCCAACGAGCACTATTGGTGGATATTCTATGCATCTTCACCCAATCAGATTCTCTTTCTCCATAATAAATAATATGTCAGTGAGCACTGTTGGTGGATATTCTATGCATCTTCACCCTATCAGATAATGTATCTCCATAATAAATAATAAGCCAACAAGCACTATTGGTGGATATTTTATGCATCTTCACCCAATCAGATTCTCTTTCTCCATAATAAATAATATGTCAATGAGCAATGTTGGTGGATATTCTATGCATCTTCATCCAATCAGATTCTCTTTCTGCATAATAAATAATATGCCAATGAGCACTATTGGTGGATATTCTATGCATCTTCACCCTATCAGATAATTTATCTCCATAATAAATAATATGCCAACGAGCACTATTGGTGGATATTCTATGCATCTTCACCCAATCAGATTCTCTTTCTCCATAATAAATAATATGTCAGTGAGCACTGTTGGTGGATATTCTATGCATCTTCATCCAATCAGATTCTCTTTCTCCATAATAAATAATATGTCAATGAGCACTGTTGGTGGTTATTCTATGCATCTTCATCCAATCAGATTCTCTTTCTCCATAATAAATAATATGCCAATGAGCACTGTTGGTGGATATTCTATGCATCTTCACCCATTCAGATCATGTATCTCCATAATAAATAACAAGCCAATGAGCACTATTGGTGGATATTCTGTGCATCTTCACCCAATCAGATTCTCTTTCTCCATAAAAAAATAAAATGTCAATGAGCACTATTGGTGGATATTCTATGCATCTTCACCCAATCAGATTCTCGTTCTCCATAATAAATAATATGCCAATGAGCACTATTGGTGGATATTCTGTGCATCTTCACCCAATCAGATCATTTATCTCCAAAATAAATAATATGCCAATGAGCACTATTGGTGGATATTCTATGCATCTTCACCCAATCAGATTCTCTTTCTCCATAATAAATAATATGTCAATGAGCACTGTTGGTGGATATTCTATGCATCTTCATCCAATCAGATTCTCTTTCTCCATAATAAATAATATGCCAATGAGCACTATTGGTGGATATTCTATGCATCTTCACCCAATCGGATTCTCTTTCTCCATAATAAATAATATGTCATTGAACACTATTGGTGGATATTCTATGCATCTTCACCCTATCAGATCATTTATCTCCATAATAAATAATATGCCATCGAGCACTATTGGTGGATATTCTGTGCATCTTCACCCTATCAGATAATTTATCTCCATAATAAATAATATGCCAATGAGCACTATTGGTGGATATTCTGTGCATCTTCACCCTATCAGATAATTTATCTCCATAATAAATAATATGCCAATGAGCACTATTGGTGGATATTCTATGCATCTTCACCCAATCAGATTCTCGTTCTCCATAATAAATAATATGCCAATGAGCACTATTGGTGGATATTCTGTGCATCTTCACCCAATCAGATCATTTATCTCCAAAATAAATAATATGCCAATACGCACTATTGGTGGATATTCTATGCATCTTCACCCAATCAGATTCTCTTTCTCCATAATAAATAATATGTCAATGAGCACTGTTGGTGGATATTCTATGCATCTTCATCCAATCAGATTCTCTTTCTCCATAATAAATAATATGCCAATGAGCACTATTGGTGGATATTCTATGCATCTTCATCCAATCGGATTCTCTTTTTCCATAATAAATAATATGCCAATGAGCACTATTGGTGAATATTCTATGCATCTTCACCCAATCGGATTCTCTTTCTCCATAATAAATAATATGCCAATGAGCACTATTGGTGGATATTCTGTGCATCTTCACCCTATCAGATAATTTATCTCCATAATAAATAATATGCCAATGAGCACTATTGGTGGATATTCTGTGCATCTTCACCCTATCAGATAATTTATCTCCATAATAAATAATATGCCAAGGAGCACCATTGGTGGATATTCTATGCATCTTCACCCAATTAGATTCTCTTTCTCCATAATAAATAATATGTCAATGAGCACTGTTGATGGATATTCTATGCATCTTCATCCAATCAGATTCTCTTTCTCCATAATAAATAATATGCCAATGAGCACTATTGGTGGATATTCTGTGCATCTTCAACCAATCAGATTCTCTTTCTCCATAATAAATAATATGCCAATGAGCACTATTGGTGGATATTCTATGCATCTTCACCCTATCAGATCATTTATCTCCATAATAAATAATATGCCAATGAGCACTATTGGTGGATATTCTATGCATCTTCACCCTATCAGATAATTTATCTCCATAATAAATAATATGCCAACGAGCACTATTGGTGGATATTCTATGCATCTTCACCCAATCAGATTCTCTTTCTCCATAATAAATAATATGTCAATGAGCACTGTTGGTGGATATTCTATGCATCTTCATCCAATCAGATTCTCTTTCTCCATAATAAATAATATGCCAATGAGCACTATTGGTGGATATTCTGTGCATCTTCACCCAATCAGATCATTTATCTCCATAATAAATAATATGCAAACGAGCACTATTGATGGATATTCTATGCATCTTCACCCAATCAGATTCTCTTTCTCCATAATAAATAAAATGTCAATGAGCACTGTTGGTGGATATTCTATGCATCTTCATCCAATCAGATTCTCTTTCTCCATAATAAATAATATGTCAATGAGCACTGTTGGTGGTTATTCTATGCATCTTCATCCAATCAGATTCTCTTTCTCCATAATAAATAATATGCCAATGAGCACTGTTGGTGGATATTCTATGCATCTTCACCCATTCAGATCATGTATCTCCATAATAAATAACAAGCCAATGAGCACTATTGGTGGATATTCTGTGCATCTTCACCCAATCAGATTCTCTTTCTCCATAAAAAAATAAAATGTCAATGAGCACTATTGGTGGATATTCTATGCATCTTCACCCAATCAGATTCTCGTTCTCCATAATAAATAATATGCCAATGAGCACTATTGGTGGATATTCTGTGCATCTTCACCCAATCAGATCATTTATCTCCAAAATAAATAATATGCCAATGAGCACTATTGGTGGATATTCTATGCATCTTCACCCAATCAGATTCTCTTTCTCCATAATAAATAATATGTCAATGAGCACTGTTGGTGGATATTCTATGCATCTTCATCCAATCAGATTCTCTTTCTCCATAATAAATAATATGCCAATGAGCACTATTGGTGGATATTCTATGCATCTTCATCCAATCGGATTCTCTTTCTCCATAATAAATAATATGCCAATGAGCACTATTGGTGAATATTCTATGCATCTTCACCCAATCGGATTCTCTTTCTCCATAATAAATAATATGCCAATGAGCACTATTGGTGGATATTCTATGCATCTTCACCCAATCAGATTCTCTTTCTCCATAATAAACAATATGTCAATGAGCACTGTTGGTGGATATTCTATGCATCTTCATCCAATCAGATTCTCTTTCTCCATAATAAATAATATGCCAATGAGCACTATTGGTGGATATTCTATGCATCTTCATCCAATCGGATTCTCTTTCTCCATAATAAATAATATGCCAATGAGCACTATTGGTGAATATTCTATGCATCTTCACCCAATCGGATTCTCTTTCTCCATAATAAATAATATGCCAATGAGCACTATTGGTGGATATTCTGTGCATCTTCACCCTATCAGATAATTTATCTCCATAATAAATAATATGCCAATGAGCACTATTGGTGGATATTCTATGCATCTTCACCCTATCAGATCATTTATCTCCATAATAAATAATATGCCAATGAGCACTATTGGTGGATATTCTATGCATCTTCACCCTATCAGATAATTTATCTCCATAATAAATAATATGCCAACGAGCACTATTGGTGGATATTCTCTGCATCTTCACCCAATCAGATTCTCTTTCTCCATAATAAATAATATGTCAATGAGCACTGTTGGTGGATATTCTATGCATTTTCATCCAATCAGATTCTCTTTCTCCATAATAAATAATATGCCAATGAGCACTATTGGTGGATATTCTGTGCATCTTCACCCAATCAGATCATTTATCTCCATAATAAATAATATGCAAACGAGCACTATTGATGGATATTCTATGCATCTTCACCCAATCAGATTCTCTTTCTCCATAATAAATAAAATGTCAATGAGCACTGTTGGTGGATATTCTATGCATCTTCATCCAATCAGATTCTCTTTCTCCATAATAAATAATATGTCAATGAGCACTGTTGGTGGTTATTCTATGCATCTTCATCCAATCAGATTCTCTTTCTCCATAATAAATAATATGCCAATGAGCACTGTTGGTGGATATTTTATGCATCTTCACCCATTCAGATCATGTATCTCCATAATAAATAACAAGCCAATGAGCACTATTGGTGGATATTCTGTGCATCTTCACCCAATCAGATTCTCTTTCTCCATAAAAAAATAAAATGTCAATGAGCACTATTGGTGGATATTCTATGCATCTTCACCCAATCAGATTCTCGTTCTCCATAATAAATAATATGCCAATGAGCACTATTGGTGGATATTCTGTGCATCTTCACCCAATCAGATCATTTATCTCCAAAATAAATAATATGCCAATGAGCACTATTGGTGGATATTCTATGCATCTTCACCCAATCAGATTCTCTTTCTCCATAATAAATAATATGTCAATGAGCACTGTTGGTGGATATTCTATGCATCTTCATCCAATCAGATTCTCTTTCTCCATAATAAATAATATGCCAATGAGCACTATTGGTGGATATTCTATGCATCTTCATCCAATCGGATTCTCTTTCTCCATAATAAATAATATGCCAATGAGCACTATTGGTGAATATTCTATGCATCTTCACCCAATCGGATTCTCTTTCTCCATAATAAATAATATGCCAATGAGCACTATTGGTGGATATTCTGTGCATCTTCACCCTATCAGATAATTTATCTCCATAATAAATAATATGCCAATGAGCACTATTGGTGGATATTCTGTGCATCTTCACCCTATCAGATAATTTATCTCCATAATAAATAATATGCCAATGAGCACTATTGGTGGATATTCTATGCATCTTCACCCAATCAGATTCTCGTTCTCCATAATAAATAATATGCCAATGAGCACTATTGGTGGATATTCTGTGCATCTTCACCCAATCAGATCATTTATCTCCAAAATAAATAATATGCCAATGAGCACTATTGGTGGATATTCTATGCATCTTCACCCAATCAGATTCTCTTTCTCCATAATAAATAATATGTCAATGAGCACTGTTGGTGGATATTCTATGCATCTTCATCCAATCAGATTCTCTTTCTCCATAATAAATAATATGCCAATGAGCACTATTGGTGGATATTCTATGCATCTTCATCCAATCGGATTCTCTTTCTCCATAATAAATAATATGCCAATGAGCACTATTGGTGAATATTCTATGCATCTTCACCCAATCAGATTCTCTTTCTCCATAATAAATAATATGCCAATGAGCACTATTGGTGGATATTCTGTGCATCTTCACCCTATCAGATAATTTATCTCCATAATAAATAATATGCCAATGAGCACTATTGGTGGATATTCTATGCATCTTCACCCTATCAGATAATTTATCTCCATAATAAATAATATGCCAACGAGCACTATTGGTGGATATTCTATGCATCTTCACCCAATCGGATTCTCTTTCTCCATAATAAATAATATACCAATGAGCACTATTGGTGGATATTCTATGCATCTTCACCCAATCAGATTCTCTTTCTCCATAATAAATAATATGTCAATGAGCACTGTTGGTGGATATTCTATGCATCTTCATCCAATCAGATTCTCTTTCTCCATAATAAATAATATGCCAATGAGCACTATTGGTGGATATTCTGTGCATCTTCACCCAATCAGATCATTTATCTCCATAATAAATAATATGCAAACGAGCACTATTGATGGATATTCTATGCATCTTCACCCAATCAGATTCTCTTTCTCCATAATAAATAAAATGTCAATGAGCACTGTTGGTGGATATTCTATGCATCTTCATCCAATCAGATTCTCTTTCTCCATAATAAATAATATGTCAATGAGCACTGTTGGTGGTTATTCTATGCATCTTCATCCAATCAGATTCTCTTTCTCCATAATAAATAATATGCCAATGAGCACTGTTGGTGGATATTCTATGCATCTTCACCCATTCAGATCATGTATCTCCATAATAAATAACAAGCCAATGAGCACTATTGGTGGATATTCTGTGCATCTTCACCCAATCAGATTCTCTTTCTCCATAAAAAAATAAAATGTCAATGAGCACTATTGGTGGATATTCTATGCATCTTCACCCAATCAGATTCTCGTTCTCCATAATAAATAATATGCCAATGAGCACTATTGGTGGATATTCTGTGCATCTTCACCCAATCAGATCATTTATCTCCAAAATAAATAATATGCCAATGAGCACTATTGGTGGATATTCTATGCATCTTCACCCAATCAGATTCTCTTTCTCCATAATAAATAATATGTCAATGAGCACTGTTGGTGGATATTCTATGCATCTTCACCCAATCAGATTCTCTTTCTCCATAATAAATAATATGTCAATGAGCACTGTTGGTGGATATTCTATGCATCTTCACCCAATCAGATTTTCTTTCTTCATAATAAATAATATGCCAATGAGCACTATTGGTGGATATTCCATGCATCTTCACCCTATCAGATCCTTTATCTCCATAATAAATAATATACCAATGAGCGCTATTGGTGGATATTCTATGCATCTTCACCCAATCAGATTCTCTTTCTCCATAATAAATAATATGTCGATGAACACTATTGGTGGATATTCTGTGCATCTTCACCCAATCAGATCATTTATCTCCATAATAAATATTATGCCAATGAGCACTATTGGTGGATATTCTATGCATCTTCACCCTATCAGATAATTTATCTCCATAATAAATAATATGCCAACAAGCACTATTGGTGGATATTCTATGCATCTTCACCCAATCAGATTCTCTTTCTCCATAATAAATAATATGTCAATGAGCAATGTTGGTGGATATTCTATGCATCTTCATCCAATCAGATTCTCTTTCTGCATAATAAATAATATGCCAATGAGCACTATTGGTGGATAGTCTATGCATCTTCACCCTATCAGATAATTTATCTCCATAATAAATAATATGCCAACGAGCACTATTGGTGGATATTCTATGCATCTTCACCCAATCAGATTCTCTTTCTCCATAATAAATAATATGTCAGTGAGCACTGTTGGTGGATATTCTATGCATCTTCACCCATTCAGATCATGTATCTCCATAATAAATAACAAGCCAATGAGCACTATTGGTGGATATTCTGTGCATCTTCACCCAATCAGATTCTCTTTCTCCATAATAAATAAAATGTCAATGAGCACTGTTGGTGGATATTCTATGCATCTTCACCCTATCAGATAATGTATCTCCATAATAAATAATAAGCCAACAAGCACTATTGGTGGATATTCTATGCATCTTCACCCAATCAGATTCTCTTTCTCCATAATAAATAATATGTCAATGAGCAATGTTGGTGGATATTCTATGCATCTTCATCCAATCAGATTCTCTTTCTGCATAATAAATAATATGCCAATGAGCACTATTGGTGGATATTCTATGCATCTTCACCCTATCAGATAATTTATCTCCATAATAAATAATATGCCAACGAGCACTATTGGTGGATATTCTATGCATCTTCACCCAATCAGATTCTCTTTCTCCATAATAAATAATATGTCAGTGAGCACTGTTGGTGGATATTCTATGCATCTTCATCCAATCAGATTCTCTTTCTCCATAATAAATAATATGTCAATGAGCACTGTTGGTGGTTATTCTATGCATCTTCATCCAATCAGATTCTCTTTCTCCATAATAAATAATATGCCAATGAGCACTGTTGGTGGATATTCTATGCATCTTCACCCATTCAGATCATGTATCTCCATAATAAATAACAAGCCAATGAGCACTATTGGTGGATATTCTGTGCATCTTCACCCAATCAGATTCTCTTTCTCCATAAAAAAATAAAATGTCAATGAGCACTATTGGTGGATATTCTATGCATCTTCACCCAATCAGATTCTCGTTCTCCATAATAAATAATATGCCAATGAGCACTATTGGTGGATATTCTGTGCATCTTCACCCAATCAGATCATTTATCTCCAAAATAAATAATATGCCAATGAGCACTATTGGTGGATATTCTATGCATCTTCACCCAATCAGATTCTCTTTCTCCATAATAAATAATATGTCAATGAGCACTGTTGGTGGATATTCTATGCATCTTCATCCAATCAGATTCTCTTTCTCCATAATAAATAATATGCCAATGAGCACTATTGGTGGATATTCTATGCATCTTCACCCAATCGGATTCTCTTTCTCCATAATAAATAATATGTCATTGAACACTATTGGTGGATATTCTATGCATCTTCACCCTATCAGATCATTTATCTCCATAATAAATAATATGCCATCGAGCACTATTGGTGGATATTCTGTGCATCTTCACCCTATCAGATAATTTATCTCCATAATAAATAATATGCCAATGAGCACTATTGGTGGATATTCTGTGCATCTTCACCCTATCAGATAATTTATCTCCATAATAAATAATATGCCAATGAGCACTATTGGTGGATATTCTATGCATCTTCACCCAATCAGATTCTCGTTCTCCATAATAAATAATATGCCAATGAGCACTATTGGTGGATATTCTGTGCATCTTCACCCAATCAGATCATTTATCTCCAAAATAAATAATATGCCAATGAGCACTATTGGTGGATATTCTATGCATCTTCACCCAATCAGATTCTCTTTCTCCATAATAAATAATATGTCAATGAGCACTGTTGGTGGATATTCTATGCATCTTCATCCAATCGGATTCTCTTTCTCCATAATAAATAATATGCCAATGAGCACTATTGGTGAATATTCTATGCATCTTCACCCAATCGGATTCTCTTTCTCCATAATAAATAATATGCCAATGAGCACTATTGGTGGATATTCTGTGCATCTTCACCCTATCAGATAATTTATCTCCATTATAAATAATATGTCAATGAGCACTATTGGTGGATATTCTGTGCATCTTCACCCTATCAGATAATTTATCTCCATAATAAATAATATGCCAAGGAGCACCATTGGTGGATATTCTATGCATCTTCACCCAATTAGATTCTCTTTCTCCATAATAAATAATATGTCAATGAGCACTGTTGATGGATATTCTATGCATCTTCATCCAATCAGATTCTCTTTCTCCGTAATAAATAATATGCCAATGAGCACTATTGGTGGATATTCTGTGCATCTTCAACCAATCAGATTCTCTTTCTCCATAATAAATAATATGCCAATGAGCACTATTGGTGGATATTCTATGCATCTTCACCCTATCAGATCATTTATCTCCATAATAAATAATATGCCAATGAGCACTATTGGTGGATATTCTATGCATCTTCACCCTATCAGATAATTTATCTCCATAATAAATAATATGCCAACGAGCACTATTGGTGGATATTCTATGCATCTTCACCCAATCAGATTCTCTTTCTCCATAATAAATAATATGTCAATGAGCACTGTTGGTGGATATTCTATGCATCTTCATCCAATCAGATTCTCTTTCTCCATAATAAATAATATGCCAATGAGCACTATTGGTGGATATTCTGTGCATCTTCACCCAATCAGATCATTTATCTCCATAATAAATAATATGCAAACGAGCACTATTGATGGATATTCTATGCATCTTCACCCAATCAGATTCTCTTTCTCCATAATAAATAAAATGTCAATGAGCACTGTTGGTGGATATTCTATGCATCTTCATCCAATCAGATTCTCTTTCTCCATAATAAATAATATGTCAATGAGCACTGTTGGTGGTTATTCTATGCATCTTCATCCAATCAGATTCTCTTTCTCCATAATAAATAATATGCCAATGAGCACTGTTGGTGGATATTCTATGCATCTTCACCCATTCAGATCATGTATCTCCATAATAAATAACAAGCCAATGAGCACTATTGGTGGATATTCTGTGCATCTTCACCCAATCAGATTCTCTTTCTCCATAAAAAAATAAAATGTCAATGAGCACTATTGGTGGATATTCTATGCATCTTCACCCAATCAGATTCTTGTTCTCCATAATAAATAATATGCCAATGAGCACTATTGGTGGATATTCTGTGCATCTTCACCCAATCAGATCATTTATCTCCAAAATAAATAATATGCCAATGAGCACTATTGGTGGATATTCTATGCATCTTCACCCAATCAGATTCTCTTTCTCCATAATAAATAATATGTCAATGAGCACTGTTGGTGGATATTCTATGCATCTTCATCCAATCAGATTCTCTTTCTCCATAATAAATAATATGCCAATGAGCACTATTGGTGGATATTCTATGCATCTTCATCCAATCGGATTCTCTTTCTCCATAATAAATAATATGCCAATGAGCACTATTGGTGAATATTCTATGCATCTTCACCCAATCGGATTCTCTTTCTCCATAATAAATAATATGCCAATGAGCACTATTGGTGGATATTCTATGCATCTTCACCCAATCAGATTCTCTTTCTCCATAATAAATAATATGTCAATGAGCACTGTTGGTGGATATTCTATGCATCTTCATCCAATCAGATTCTCTTTCTCCATAATAAATAATATGCCAATGAGCACTATTGGTGGATATTCTATGCATCTTCATCCAATCGGATTCTCTTTCTCCATAATAAATAATATGCCAATGAGCACTATTGGTGAATATTCTATGCATCTTCACCCAATCGGATTCTCTTTCTCCATAATAAATAATATGCCAATGAGCACTATTGGTGGATATTCTGTGCATCTTCACCCTATCAGATAATTTATCTCCATAATAAATAATATGCCAATGAGCACTATTGGTGGATATTCTATGCATCTTCACCCAATCAGATTCTCGTTCTCCATAATAAATAATATGCCAATGAGCACTATTGGTGGATATTCTGTGCATCTTCACCCAATCAGATCATTTATCTCCAAAATAAATAATATGCCAATGAGCACTATTGGTGGATATTCTATGCATCTTCACCCAATCAGATTCTCTTTCTCCATAATAAATAATATGTCAATGAGCACTGTTGGTGGATATTCTATGCATCTTCATCCAATCAGATTCTCTTTCTCCATAATAAATAATATGCCAATGAGCACTATTGGTGGATATTCTATGCATCTTCACCCAATCAGATTCTCTTTCTCCATAATAAATAATATGTCAATGAGCACTGTTGGTGGATATTCTATGCATCTTCACCCAATCAGATTTTCTTTCTTCATAATAAATAATATGCCAATGAGCACTATTGGTGGATATTCCATGCATCTTCACCCTATCAGATCCTTTATCTCCATAATAAATAATATACCAATGAGCGCTATTGGTGGATATTCTATGCATCTTCACCCAATCAGATTCTCTTTCTCCATAATAAATAATATGTCGATGAACACTATTGGTGGATATTCTGTGCATCTTCACCCAATCAGATCATTTATCTCCATAATAAATATTATGCCAATGAGCACTATTGGTGGATATTCTATGCATCTTCACCCTATCAGATAATTTATCTCCATAATAAATAATATGCCAACAAGCACTATTGGTGGATATTCTATGCATCTTCACCCAATCAGATTCTCTTTCTCCATAATAAATAATATGTCAATGAGCAATGTTGGTGGATATTCTATGCATCTTCATCCAATCAGATTCTCTTTCTGCATAATAAATAATATGCCAATGAGCACTATTGGTGGATAGTCTATGCATCTTCACCCTATCAGATAATTTATCTCCATAATAAATAATATGCCAACGAGCACTATTGGTGGATATTCTATGCATCTTCACCCAATCAGATTCTCTTTCTCCATAATAAATAATATGTCAGTGAGCACTGTTGGTGGATATTCTATGCATCTTCACCCATTCAGATCATGTATCTCCATAATAAATAACAAGCCAATGAGTACTATTGGTGGATATTCTGTGCATCTTCACCCAATCAGATTCTCTTTCTCCATAATAAATAAAATGTCAATGAGCACTGTTGGTGGATATTCTATGCATCTTCACCCTATCAGATAATGTATCTCCATAATAAATAATAAGCCAACAAGCACTATTGGTGGATATTCTATGCATCTTCACCCAATCAGATTCTCTTTCTCCATAATAAATAATATGTCAATGAGCAATGTTGGTGGATATTCTATGCATCTTCATCCAATCAGATTCTCTTTCTGCATAATAAATAATATGCCAATGAGCACTATTGGTGGATATTCTATGCATCTTCACCCTATCAGATAATTTATCTCCATAATAAATAATATGCCAACGAGCACTATTGGTGGATATTCTATGCATCTTCACCCAATCAGATTCTCTTTCTCCATAATAAATAATATGTCAGTGAGCACTGTTGGTGGATATTCTATGCATCTTCATCCAATCAGATTCTCTTTCTCCATAATAAATAATATGTCAATGAGCACTGTTGGTGGTTATTCTATGCATCTTCATCCAATCAGATTCTCTTTCTCCATAATAAATAATATGCCAATGAGCACTGTTGGTGGATATTCTATGCATCTTCACCCATTCAGATCATGTATCTCCATAATAAATAACAAGCCAATGAGCACTATTGGTGGATATTCTGTGCATCTTCACCCAATCAGATTCTCTTTCTCCATAAAAAAATAAAATGTCAATGAGCACTATTGGTGGATATTCTATGCATCTTCACCCAATCAGATAAATAAATAAATCTTCACCCAATCAGATTTTCTTTCTTCATAATAAATAAATGTCAATGAGCACTATTGGTGGATATTCTATGCATCTTCACCCAATCAGATTCTCTTTCTCCATAATAAATAAAATGTCAATGAGCACTGTTGGTGGATATTCTATGCATCTTCATCCAATCAGATTCTCTTTCTCCATAATAAATAATATGTCAATGAGCACTGTTGGTGGTTATTCTATGCATCTTCATCCAATCAGATTCTCTTTCTCCATAATAAATAATATGCCAATGAGCACTGTTGGTGGATATTCTATGCATCTTCACCCATTCAGATCATGTATCTCCATAATAAATAACAAGCCAATGAGCACTATTGGTGGATATTCTGTGCATCTTCACCCAATCAGATTCTCTTTCTCCATAAAAAAATAAAATGTCAATGAGCACTATTGGTGGATATTCTATGCATCTTCACCCAATCAGATTCTCGTTCTCCATAATAAATAATATGCCAATGAGCACTATTGGTGGATATTCTGTGCATCTTCACCCAATCAGATCATTTATCTCCAAAATAAATAATATGCCAATGAGCACTATTGGTGGATATTCTATGCATCTTCACCCAATCAGATTCTCTTTCTCCATAATAAATAATATGTCAATGAGCACTGTTGGTGGATATTCTATGCATCTTCATCCAATCAGATTCTCTTTCTCCATAATAAATAATATGCCAATGAGCACTATTGGTGGATATTCTATGCATCTTCATCCAATCGGATTCTCTTTCTCCATAATAAATAATATGCCAATGAGCACTATTGGTGAATATTCTATGCATCTTCACCCAATCGGATTCTCTTTCTCCATAATAAATAATATGCCAATGAGCACTATTGGTGGATATTCTATGCATCTTCACCCAATCAGATTCTCTTTCTCCATAATAAATAATATGTCAATGAGCACTGTTGGTGGATATTCTATGCATCTTCATCCAATCAGATTCTCTTTCTCCATAATAAATAATATGCCAATGAGCACTATTGGTGGATATTCTATGCATCTTCATCCAATCGGATTCTCTTTCTCCATAATAAATAATATGCCAATGAGCACTATTGGTGAATATTCTATGCATCTTCACCCAATCGGATTCTCTTTCTCCATAATAAATAATATGCCAATGAGCACTATTGGTGGATATTCTGTGCATCTTCACCCTATCAGATAATTTATCTCCATAATAAATAATATGCCAATGAGCACTATTGGTGGATATTCTATGCATCTTCACCCTATCAGATCATTTATCTCCATAATAAATAATATGCCAATGAGCACTATTGGTGGATATTCTATGCATCTTCACCCTATCAGATAATTTATCTCCATAATAAATAATATGCCAACGAGCACTATTGGTGGATATTCTATGCATCTTCACCCAATCAGATTCTCTTTCTCCATAATAAATAATATGTCAATGAGCACTGTTGGTGGATATTCTATGCATTTTCATCCAATCAGATTCTCTTTCTCCATAATAAATAATATGCCAATGAGCACTATTGGTGGATATTCTGTGCATCTTCACCCAATCAGATCATTTATCTCCATAATAAATAATATGCAAACGAGCACTATTGATGGATATTCTATGCATCTTCACCCAATCAGATTCTCTTTCTCCATAATAAATAAAATGTCAATGAGCACTGTTGGTGGATATTCTATGCATCTTCATCCAATCAGATTCTCTTTCTCCATAATAAATAATATGTCAATGAGCACTGTTGGTGGTTATTCTATGCATCTTCATCCAATCAGATTCTCTTTCTCCATAATAAGTAATATGCCAATGAGCACTGTTGGTGGATATTCTATGCATCTTCACCCATTCAGATCATGTATCTCCATAATAAATAACAAGCCAATGAGCACTATTGGTGGATATTCTGTGCATCTTCACCCAATCAGATTCTCTTTCTCCATAAAAAAATAAAATGTCAATGAGCACTATTGGTGGATATTCTATGCATCTTCACCCAATCAGATTCTCGTTCTCCATAATAAATAATATGCCAATGAGCACTATTGGTGGATATTCTGTGCATCTTCACCCAATCAGATCATTTATCTCCAAAATAAATAATATGCCAATGAGCACTATTGGTGGATATTCTATGCATCTTCACCCAATCAGATTCTCTTTCTCCATAATAAATAATATGTCAATGAGCACTGTTGGTGGATATTCTATGCATCTTCATCCAATCAGATTCTCTTTCTCCATAATAAATAATATGCCAATGAGCACTATTGGTGGATATTCTATGCATCTTCATCCAATCGGATTCTCTTTCTCCATAATAAATAATATGCCAATGAGCACTATTGGTGAATATTCTATGCATCTTCACCCAATCGGATTCTCTTTCTCCATAATAAATAATATGCCAATGAGCACTATTGGTGGATATTCTATGCATCTTCACCCAATCAGATCATTTATCTCCATAATAAATAATATGCCAATGAGCACTATTGGTGGATATTCTGTGCATCTTCACCCTATCAGATAATTTATCTCCATAATAAATAATATGCCAATGAGCACTATTGGTGGATATTCTATGCATCTTCACCCAATCAGATTCTCGTTCTCCATAATAAATAATATGCCAATGGGCACTATTGGTGGATATTCTGTGCATCTTCACCCAATCAGATCATTTATCTCCAAAATAAATAATATGCCAATGAGCACTATTGGTGGATATTCTATGCATCTTCACCCAATCAGATTCTCTTTCTCCATAATAAATAATATGTCAATGAGCACTGTTGGTGGATATTCTATGCATCTTCATCCAATCAGATTCTCTTTCTCCATAATAAATAATATGCCAATGAGCACTATTGGTGGATATTCTATGCATCTTCATCCAATCGGATTCTCTTTCTCCATAATAAATAATATGCCAATGAGCACTATTGGTGAATATTCTATGCATCTTCACCCAATCGGATTCTCTTTCTCCATAATAAATAATATGCCAATGAGCACTATTGGTGGATATTCTGTGCATCTTCACCCTATCAGATAATTTATCTCCATAATAAATAATATGCCAATGAGCACTATTGGTGGATATTCTATGCATCTTCACCCTATCAGATAATTTATCTCCATAATAAATAATATGCCAACGAGCACTATTGGTGGATATTCTATGCATCTTCACCCAATCGGATTCTCTTTCTCCATAATAAATAATATACCAATGAGCACTATTGGTGGATATTCTATGCATCTTCACCCAATCAGATTCTCTTTCTCCATAATAAATAATATGTCAATGAGCACTGTTGGTGGATATTCTATGCATCTTCATCCAATCAGATTCTCTTTCTCCATAATAAATAATATGCCAATGAGCACTATTGGTGGATATTCTGTGCATCTTCACCCAATCAGATCATTTATCTCCATAATAAATAATATGCAAACGAGCACTATTGATGGATATTCTATGCATCTTCACCCAATCAGATTCTCTTTCTCCATAATAAATAAAATGTCAATGAGCACTGTTGGTGGATATTCTATGCATCTTCATCCAATCAGATTCTCTTTCTCCATAATAAATAATATGTCAATGAGCACTGTTGGTGGTTATTCTATGCATCTTCATCCAATCAGATTCTCTTTCTCCATAATAAATAATATGCCAATGAGCACTGTTGGTGGATATTCTATGCATCTTCACCCAATCAGATTCTCGTTCTCCATAATAAATAATATGCCAATGAGCACTATTGGTGGATATTCTGTGCATCTTCACCCATTCAGATCATGTATCTCCATAATAAATAACAAGCCAATGAGCACTATTGGTGGATATTCTGTGCATCTTCACCCAATCAGATTCTCTTTCTCCATAAAAAAATAAAATGTCAATGAGCACTATTGGTGGATATTCTATGCATCTTCACCCAATCAGATTCTCGTTCTCCATAATAAATAATATGCCAATGAGCACTATTGGTGGATATTCTGTGCATCTTCACCCAATCAGATCATTTATCTCCAAAATAAATAATATGCCAATGAGCACTATTGGTGGATATTCTATGCATCTTCACCCAATCAGATTCTCTTTCTCCATAATAAATAATATGTCAATGAGCACTATTGGTGAATATTCTGTGCATCTTCACCCAATCGGATTCTCTTTCTCCATAATAAATAATATGCCAATGAGCACTATTGGTGGATTTTCTATGCATCTTCACCCAATCGGATTCTCTTTCTCCATAATAAATAATATACCAATGAGCACTATTGGTGGTTATTCTGTGCATCTTCACCCTATCAGATAATTTATCTCCATAATAAATAATATGCCAATGAGCACTATTGGTGGATATTCTGTGCATCTTCACCCTATCAGATAATTTATCTCCATAATAAATAATATGCCAATGAGCACTATTGGTGGATATTCTATGCATCTTCACCCAATCGGATTCTCTTTCTCCATAATAAATAATATGCCAATGAGCACTATTGGTGAATATTCTATGCATCTTCACCCAATCGGATTCTCTTTCTCCATAATAAATAATATACCAATGAGCACTATTGGTGGATATTCTGTGCATCTTCACCCAATCAGATAATTTATCTCCATAATAAATAATATGCCAATGAGCACTATTGGTGGTTATTCTGTGCATCTTCACCCTATCAGATAATTTATCTCCATAATTAATAATATGCCAATGAGCACTATTGGTGGATATTCTGTGCATCTTCACCCTATCAGATAATTTATCTCCATAATAAATAATATGCCAATGAGCACTATTGGTGGATATTCTATGCATCTTCACCCAATCAGATTCTTGTTCTCCATAATAAATAATATGCCAATGAGCACTATTGGTGGATATTCTGTGCATCTTCACCCAATCAGATCATTTATCTCCATAATAAATAATATGCAAACGAGCACTATTGATGGATATTCTATGCATCTTCACCCAATCAGATTCTCTTTCTCCATAATAAATAAAATGTCAATGAGCACTGTTGGTGGATATTCTATGCATCTTCATCCAATCAGATTCTCTTTCTCCATAATAAATAATATGTCAATGAGCACTGTTGGTGGTTATTCTATGCATCTTCATCCAATCAGATTCTCTTTCTCCATAATAAATAATATGCCAATGAGCACTGTTGGTGGATATTCTATGCATCTTCACCCTATCAGATAATTTATCTCCATAATAAATAACAAGCCAATGAGCACTATTGGTGGATATTCTGTGCATCTTCACCCAATCAGATTCTCTTTCTCCATAAAAAAATAAAATGTCAATGAGCACTATTGGTGGATATTCTATGCATCTTCACCCAATCAGATCATTTATCTCCAAAATAAATAATATGCCAATGAGCACTATTGGTGTATATTCTATGCATCTTCACCCAATCAGATTCTCTTTCTCCATAATAAATAATATGTCAATGAGCACTGTTGGTGGATATTCTATGCATCTTCATCCAATCAGATTCTCTTTCTCCATAATAAATAATATGCCAATGAGCACTATTGGTGGATATTCTATGCATCTTCATCCAATCGGATTCTCTTTCTCCATAATAAATAATATGCCAATGAGCACTATTGGTGAATATTCTATGCATCTTCACCCAATCGGATTCTCTTTCTCCATAATAAATAATATGCCAATGAGCACTATTGGTGGATATTCTGTGCATCTTCACCCTATCAGATAATTTATCTCCATAATAAATAATATGCCAATGAGCACTATTGGTGGATATTCTGTGCATCTTCACCCTATCAGATAATTTATCTCCATAATAAATAATATGCCAATGAGCACTATTGGTGGATATTCTATGCATCTTCACCCAATCAGATTCTCGTTCTCCATAATAAATAATATGCCAATGAGCACTATTGGTGGATATTCTGTGCATCTTCACCCAATCAGATCATTTATCTCCAAAATAAATAATATGCCAATGAGCACTATTGGTGGATATTCTATGCATCTTCACCCAATCAGATTCTCTTTCTCCATAATAAATAATATGTCAATGAGCACTGTTGGTGGATATTCTATGCATCTTCATCCAATCAGATTCTCTTTCTCCATAATAAATAATATGCCAATGAGCACTATTGGTGGATATTCTATGCATCTTCATCCAATCGGATTCTCTTTCTCCATAATAAATAATATGCCAATGAGCACTATTGGTGAATATTCTGTGCATCTTCACCCAATCAGATCATTTATCTCCAAAATAAATAATATGCCAATGAGCACTATTGGTGGATATTCTATGCATCTTCACCCAATCAGATTCTCTTTCTCCATAATAAATAATATGCCAATGAGCACTATTGGTGGATATTCTCTGCATCTTCACCCTATCAGATAATTTATCTCCATAATAAATAATATGCCAATGAGCACTATTGGTGGATATTCTGTGCATCTTCACCCTATCAGATAATTTATCTCCATAATAAATAATATGCCAAGGAGCACCATTGGTGGATATTCTATGCATCTTCACCCAATTAGATTCTCTTTCTCCATAATAAATAATATGTCAATGAGCACTATTGGTGGATATTCTATGCATCTTCATCCAATCAGATTCTCTTTCTCCATAATAAATAATATGCCAATGAGCACTATTGGTGGATATTCTGTGCATCTTCAACCAATCAGATTCTCTTTCTCCATAATAAATAATATGCCAATGAGCACTATTGGTGGATATTCTATGCATCTTCACCCTATCAGATCATTTATCTCCATAATAAATAATATGCCAATGAGCACTATTGGTGGATATTCTATGCATCTTCACCCTATCAGATAATTTATCTCCATAATAAATAATATGCCAACGAGCACTATTGGTGGATATTCTATGCATCTTCACCCAATCAGATTCTCTTTCTCCATAATAAATAATATGTCAATGAGCACTGTTGGTGGATATTCTGTGCATCTTCACCCAATCAGATCATTTATCTCCATAATAAATAATATGCAAACAAGCACTATTGATGGATATTCTATGCATCTTCACCCAATCAGATTCTCTTTCTCCATAATAAATAAAATGTCAATGAGCACTGTTGGTGGATATTCTATGCATCTTCACCCAATCAGATTCTCTTTCTCCATAATAAATAAAATGTCAATGAGCACTATTGGTGGATATTCTGTGCATCTTCACCCAATCAGATCATTTATCTCCATAATAAATAATATGCCAACAAGCACTATTGGTGGATATTCTATGCAGCTTCACCCAATCAGATTCTCTTTCTCCATAAAAAAATAAAATGTCAATGAGCACTATTGGTGGATATTCTATGCATCTTCACAAAATCAGAATCTCTTTCTCCATAATAAATAACATGTCAATGAGCACTGTTGGTGGATATTCTATGCATCTTCATCCAATCACATTCTCTTTCTCCATAATAAATAATATGTCAATGAGCACTATTGGTGGATATTCTGTGCATCTTCACCCAATCAGATTCTCTTTCTCCATAATAAATAAAATGTCAATGAGCACTATTGGTGGATATTCTATGCATCTTCACCCAATCAGATTCTCTTTCTCCATAATAAATAAAATGTCAATGAGCACTATTGGTGGATATTCTATGCATCTTCACCCTATCAGATAATTTATCTCCATAATAAATAATATGCCAAAAAGCACTATTGGTGGATATTCTATGCATCTTCACCCAATCAGATTCTCTTTCTCCATAATAAATAACATGTCAATGAGCACTGTTGGTGGATATTCTATGCATCTTCATCCAATCAGATTCTCTTTCTCCATAATAAATAAAATGTCAATGAGCACTATTGGTGGATATTCTGTGCATCTTCACCCAATCAGATCATTTATCTCCATAATAAATAATATGCCAACGAGCACTGTTAGTGGATATTTTATGCATCTTCACCCAATCAGATTCTCTTTCTCCATAATAAATAATATGTCAATGAGCACTTTTGTTGGATATTCTATGCATCTTCATCCAATCAGATTCTCTTTCTCCATAATAAATAATATGCCAATGAGCACTATTGGTGGATATTCTATGCATCTTCATCCAATCAGATTCTCTTTCTCCATAATAAATAATATGCCAATGAGCACTATTGGTGGATATTCTATGCATCTTCATCCAATCAGATTCTCTTTCTCCATAATAAATAATATGCCAATGAGCACTATTGGTGGATATTCCATGCATCTTCACCCTATCAGATCTTTTATCTCCATAATAAATAATATACCAATGAGCGCTATTGGTATATATTCTATGCATCTTCACCCAATCAGATTCTCTTTCTACATAATAAATAATATGTCAATGAGCACTATTGGTGGATATTCTGTGCATCTTCACCCAATCAGATCATTTATCTCCATAATAAATATTATGGCAATGAGCACTATTGGTGGATATTCTATGCATCTTCACCCAATCAGATAATTTATCTCCATAATAAATATTATGCCAGGGAGCACTATTGGTGGATATTCTATGCACCTTCACCCAATCAGATTCTCTTTCTCCATAATAAATAACAAGCCAATGAGCACTATTGGTGGATATTCTATGCATCTTCACCCAATCAGATTCTCTTTCGCCATAATAAATAACAAGCCAATGAGCACTATTGGTGGATATTCTATGCATCTTCACCCAATCAGATCATTTATCTCCATAATAAATATTATGCCAATGAGCACTATTGGTGGATATTCTATGCACCTTCACCCAATCAGATTCTCTTTCTCCATAATAAATAACAAGCCAATGAGCACTATTGGTGGATATTCTATGCACCTTCTCCCAATCAGATTCTCAGATTCTCTTTCTCCATTCTAAATAACAAGCCAATGAGCACTGTTGGTGGATTTTCTATGCATCTTCACCCAATCAGATTCTCTTTCTCCATAATAAATCATATGCCAATGAGCACTATTGGTGGATATTCTGTGCATCTTCACCCAATCAGATCATTTATCTCCATAATAAATAATATGCCAACGAGCACTATTGGTGGATATTCTATGCACCTTCACCCAATCAGATTCTCTTTCTCCATAATAAATAACAAGCCAATGAGCACTATTGGTGGATATTCTATGCACCTTCTCCCAATCAGATTCTCAGATTCTCTTTCTCCATAATAAATAACAAGCCAATGAGCACTGTTGGTGGATTTTCTATGCATCTTCACCCAATCAGATTCTCTTTCTCCATAATAAATCATATGCCAATGAGCACTATTGGTGGATATTCTGTGCATCTTCACCCAATCAGATCATTTATCTCCATAATAAATAATATGCCAACGAGCACTATTGGTGGATATTCTATGCATCTTCACCCAATCAGATTCTCTTTCTCCATAATAAATAATATGTCAATGAGCACTGTTGGTGGATGTTCTATGCATCTTCATCCAATCAGATTCTCTTTCTCCATAATAAATAATATGCCAATGAGCACTATTGGTGGATATTCTTTGCATCTTCACCCAATCAGATCATTTATCTCCATAATAAATAATATGCCAATGAGAACTATTGGTGGATATTCTATGCATCTGCACCCAATCAGATTCTCTTTCTACATAATAAATAATAAGTCAATGAGCACTATTGGTGGATTTTCTGTGCATCCTCACCCAATCAGATCATTTATCTCCATAATAAATATTATGCCAATGAGCACTATTGGTGGATATTCCATGCATCTTCACCCTATCAGATCCTTTATCTCCATAATAAATAATATACCAATGAGTGCTATTGGTGAATATTCTATGCATCTTCACCCAATCAGATTCTCTTTCTACATAATAAATAATATGTCAATGAGCACTATTGGTGGATTTTCTGTGCATCTTCACCCAATCAGATCATTTATCTCCATGATAAATATTATGCCAATGAGCACTAATGGTGGATATTCTATGCATCTTCACCCAATCAGATAATTTATTTCCATAATAAATATTATGCCAATGAGCACTATTGGTGGATATTCTATGCATCTTCACCCAATCAGATTCTCTTTCTCCATAATAAATAATATGCCAATGAGCACTATTGGTGGATATTCCATACATCTTCACCCTATCAGATCCTTTATCTCCATAATAAATAATATACCAATGAGCGCTATTGGTGGATATTCTATGCATCTTCACCGAATCAGATTCACTTTCTACATAATAAATAATATGTCAATGAGCACTATTGGTGGATTTTCTGTGCATCTTCACCCAATCAGATCATTTATCTCCATAATAAATATTATGCCAATGAGCACTATTGGTGGATATTCTATGCATCTTCACCCAATCAGATCATTTATCTCCATAATAAATATTATGCCAATGAGCACTATTGGTGGATATTCTATGCATCTTCACCCAATCAGATTCTCTTTATCCATAATAAATATCATGCCAGTGAGCACTATTGGTGGATATTCTGTGCATCTTCACCCAATCAGATCATTTATCTCCATGATAAATATCATGCCAGTGAGCACTATTGGTGGATATTCTATGCACCTTCACCCAATCAGATTCTCTTTCTCCATAATAAATATCATGCCAGTGAGCACTATTGGTGGATATTCTGTGCATCTTCACCCAATCAGATCATTTATCTCCATGATAAATATCATGCCAATGAGCACTATTGGTGGATATTCCATGCATCTTCACCCTATCAGATCCTTTATCTCCATAATAAATAATATACCAATGAGCGCTATTGGTGGATATTCTATGCATCTTCACCCAATCAGATTCTCTTTCTCCATAATAAATAATATGCCAATGAGCACTATTGGTGGATATTCCATGCATCTTCACCCTATCAGATCCTTTATCTCCATAATAAATAATATACCAATGAGCGCTATTGGTGGATATTCTATGCATCTTCACCCAATCAGATTCTCTTTCTCCATGATAAATAATATGTCAATGAGCACTATTGGTGGATATTTTATGCATCTTCACCCAATCAGATCATTTATCTCCATATTAAATATTATGAAAATGTGCACTATTGGTGGATATTCTGTGCATCTTCACCCAATCAGATCATTTATCTCCATAATAAATAACAAGCCAATTTGCACTAGTGGTGGATATTCTGTGCATCTTCACCCAATCAGATCATTTATCTCCATAATAAATATTATGCCAATGAGCACTATTGGTGGATATTCTGTGCATCTTCACCCAATCAGATCATTTATCTCCATAATAAATAACAAGCCAATGTGCACTAGTGGTGGATATTCTGTGCATCTTCACCCAATCAGATCATTTATCTCCATAATAAATATTATGCCAATGAGCACTATTGGTGGATATTCTATGCATCTTCACCCAATCAGATTCTCTTTCTCCATAATAAATAATATGCCAATGAGCACTATTGGTGGATATTCTATGCATCTTCATCCAATCGGATTCTCTTTCTCCATAATAAATAATATGCCAATGAGCACTATTGGTGAATATTCTGTGCATCTTCACCCAATCAGATCATTTATCTCCAAAATAAATAATATGCCAATGAGCACTATTGGTGGATATTCTATGCATCTTCACCCAATCAGATTCTCTTTCTCCATAATAAATAATATGCCAATGAGCACTATTGGTGGATATTCTCTGCATCTTCACCCTATCAGATAATTTATCTCCATAATAAATAATATGCCAATGAGCACTATTGGTGGATATTCTGTGCATCTTCACCCTATCAGATAATTTATCTCCATAATAAATAATATGCCAAGGAGCACCATTGGTGGATATTCTATGCATCTTCACCCAATTAGATTCTCTTTCTCCATAATAAATAATATGTCAATGAGCACTATTGGTGGATATTCTATGCATCTTCATCCAATCAGATTCTCTTTCTCCATAATAAATAATATGCCAATGAGCACTATTGGTGGATATTCTGTGCATCTTCAACCAATCAGATTCTCTTTCTCCATAATAAATAATATGCCAATGAGCACTATTGGTGGATATTCTATGCATCTTCACCCTATCAGATCATTTATCTCCATAATAAATAATATGCCAATGAGCACTATTGGTGGATATTCTATGCATCTTCACCCTATCAGATAATTTATCTCCATAATAAATAATATGCCAACGAGCACTATTGGTGGATATTCTATGCATCTTCACCCAATCAGATTCTCTTTCTCCATAATAAATAATATGTCAATGAGCACTGTTGGTGGATATTCTGTGCATCTTCACCCAATCAGATCATTTATCTCCATAATAAATAATATGCAAACAAGCACTATTGATGGATATTCTATGCATCTTCACCCAATCAGATTCTCTTTCTCCATAATAAATAAAATGTCAATGAGCACTGTTGGTTGATATTCTATGCATCTTCACCCAATCAGATTCTCTTTCTCCATAATAAATAAAATGTCAATGAGCACTATTGGTGGATATTCTGTGCATCTTCACCCAATCAGATCATTTATCTCCATAATAAATAATATGCCAACAAGCACTATTGGTGGATATTCTATGCAGCTTCACCCAATCAGATTCTCTTTCTCCATAAAAAAATAAAATGTCAATGAGCACTATTGGTGGATATTCTATGCATCTTCACAAAATCAGAATCTCTTTCTCCATAATAAATAACATGTCAATGAGCACTGTTGGTGGATATTCTATGCATCTTCATCCAATCACATTCTCTTTCTCCATAATAAATAATATGTCAATGAGCACTATTGGTGGATATTCTGTGCATCTTCACCCAATCAGATTCTCTTTCTCCATAATAAATAAAATGTCAATGAGCACTATTGGTGGATATTCTATGCATCTTCACCCAATCAGATTCTCTTTCTCCATAATAAATAAAATGTCAATGAGCACTATTGGTGGATATTCTATGCATCTTCACCCTATCAGATAATTTATCTCCATAATAAATAATATGCCAAAAAGCACTATTGGTGGATATTCTATGCATCTTCACCCAATCAGATTCTCTTTCTCCATAATAAATAACATGTCAATGAGCACTGTTGGTGGATATTCTATGCATCTTCATCCAATCAGATTCTCTTTCTCCATAATAAATAAAATGTCAATGAGCACTATTGGTGGATATTCTGTGCATCTTCACCCAATCAGATCATTTATCTCCATAATAAATAATATGCCAACGAGCACTGTTAGTGGATATTTTATGCATCTTCACCCAATCAGATTCTCTTTCTCCATAATAAATAATATGTCAATGAGCACTTTTGTTGGATATTCTATGCATCTTCATCCAATCAGATTCTCTTTCTCCATAATAAATAATATGCCAATGAGCACTATTGGTGGATATTCTATGCATCTTCATCCAATCAGATTCTCTTTCTCCATAATAAATAATATGCCAATGAGCACTATTGGTGGATATTCTATGCATCTTCATCCAATCAGATTCTCTTTCTCCATAATAAATAATATGCCAATGAGCACTATTGGTGGATATTCCATGCATCTTCACCCTATCAGATCTTTTATCTCCATAATAAATAATATACCAATGAGCGCTATTGGTGGATATTCTATGCATCTTCACCCAATCAGATTCTCTTTCTACATAATAAATAATATGTCAATGAGCACTATTGGTGGATATTCTGTGCATCTTCACCCAATCAGATCATTTATCTCCATAATAAATATTATGGCAATGAGCACTATTGGTGGATATTCTATGCATCTTCACCCAATCAGATAATTTATCTCCATAATAAATATTATGCCAGGGAGCACTATTGGTGGATATTCTATGCACCTTCACCCAATCAGATTCTCTTTCTCCATAATAAATAACAAGCCAATGAGCACTATTGGTGGATATTCTATGCATCTTCACCCAATCAGATTCTCTTTCGCCATAATAAATAACAAGCCAATGAGCACTATTGGTGGATATTCTATGCATCTTCACCCAATCAGATCATTTATCTCCATAATAAATATTATGCCAATGAGCACTATTGGTGGATATTCTATGCACCTTCACCCAATCAGATTCTCTTTCTCCATAATAAATAACAAGCCAATGAGCACTATTGGTGGATATTCTATGCACCTTCTCCCAATCAGATTCTCAGATTCTCTTTCTCCATTCTAAATAACAAGCCAATGAGCACTGTTGGTGGATTTTCTATGCATCTTCACCCAATCAGATTCTCTTTCTCCATAATAAATCATATGCCAATGAGCACTATTGGTGGATATTCTGTGCATCTTCACCCAATCAGATCATTTATCTCCATAATAAATAATATGCCAACGAGCACTATTGGTGGATATTCTATGCACCTTCACCCAATCAGATTCTCTTTCTCCATAATAAATAACAAGCCAATGAGCACTATTGGTGGATATTCTATGCACCTTCTCCCAATCAGATTCTCAGATTCTCTTTCTCCATAATAAATAACAAGCCAATGAGCACTGTTGGTGGATTTTCTATGCATCTTCACCCAATCAGATTCTCTTTCTCCATAATAAATCATATGCCAATGAGCACTATTGGTGGATATTCTGTGCATCTTCACCCAATCAGATCATTTATCTCCATAATAAATAATATGCCAACGAGCACTATTGGTGGATATTCTATGCATCTTCACCCAATCAGATTCTCTTTCTCCATAATAAATAATATGTCAATGAGCACTGTTGGTGGATGTTCTATGCATCTTCATCCAATCAGATTCTCTTTCTCCATAATAAATAATATGCCAATGAGCACTATTGGTGGATATTCTTTGCATCTTCACCCAATCAGATCATTTATCTCCATAATAAATAATATGCCAATGAGAACTATTGGTGGATATTCTATGCATCTGCACCCAATCAGATTCTCTTTCTACATAATAAATAATAAGTCAATGAGCACTATTGGTGGATTTTCTGTGCATCCTCACCCAATCAGATCATTTATCTCCATAATAAATATTATGCCAATGAGCACTATTGGTGGATATTCCATGCATCTTCACCCTATCAGATCCTTTATCTCCATAATAAATAATATACCAATGAGTGCTATTGGTGAATATTCTATGCATCTTCACCCAATCAGATTCTCTTTCTACATAATAAATAATATGTCAATGAGCACTATTGGTGGATTTTCTGTGCATCTTCACCCAATCAGATCATTTATCTCCATGATAAATATTATGCCAATGAGCACTAATGGTGGATATTCTATGCATCTTCACCCAATCAGATAATTTATTTCCATAATAAATATTATGCCAATGAGCACTATTGGTGGATATTCTATGCATCTTCACCCAATCAGATTCTCTTTCTCCATAATAAATAATATGCCAATGAGCACTATTGGTGGATATTCCATACATCTTCACCCTATCAGATCCTTTATCTCCATAATAAATAATATACCAATGAGCGCTATTGGTGGATATTCTATGCATCTTCACCGAATCAGATTCACTTTCTACATAATAAATAATATGTCAATGAGCACTATTGGTGGATTTTCTGTGCATCTTCACCCAATCAGATCATTTATCTCCATAATAAATATTATGCCAATGAGCACTATTGGTGGATATTCTATGCATCTTCACCCAATCAGATCATTTATCTCCATAATAAATATTATGCCAATGAGCACTATTGGTGGATATTCTATGCATCTTCACCCAATCAGATTCTCTTTATCCATAATAAATATCATGCCAGTGAGCACTATTGGTGGATATTCTGTGCATCTTCACCCAATCAGATCATTTATCTCCATAATAAATAATATACCAATGAGCGCTATTGGTGGATATTCTATGCATCTTCACCCAATCAGATTCTCTTTCTCCATAATAAATAATATGCCAATGAGCACTATTGGTGGATATTCCATGCATCTTCACCCTATCAGATCCTTTATCTCCATAATAAATAATATACCAATGAGCGCTATTGGTGGATATTCTATGCATCTTCACCCAATCAGATTCTCTTTCTCCATGATAAATAATATGTCAATGAGCACTATTGGTGGATATTTTATGCATCTTCACCCAATCAGATCATTTATCTCCATATTAAATATTATGAAAATGTGCACTATTGGTGGATATTCTGTGCATCTTCACCCAATCAGATCATTTATCTCCATAATAAATAACAAGCCAATTTGCACTAGTGGTGGATATTCTGTGCATCTTCACCCAATCAGATCATTTATCTCCATAATAAATATTATGCCAATGAGCACTATTGGTGGATATTCTGTGCATCTTCACCCAATCAGATCATTTATCTCCATAATAAATAACAAGCCAATGTGCACTAGTGGTGGATATTCTGTGCATCTTCACCCAATCAGATCATTTATCTCCATAATAAATATTATGCCAATGAGCACTATTGGTGGATATTCTATGCATCTTCACCCAATCAGATTCTCTTTCTCCATAATAAATAATATGCCAATGAGCACTATTGGTGGATATTCCATGCATCTTCACCCTATCAGATCCTTTATCTCCATAATGAATAATATACCAATGAGCGCTATTGGTGGATATTCTATGCATCTTCACCCAATCAGATTCTCTTTCTCCGTAATAAATAATATGTCAATGAGCACTATTGGTGGATATTCTGTGCATCCTCACCCAAACAGATCATTTATCTCCATAATAAATATTATGCCAATGAGCACTATTGGTGGATAATCTATGCATCTTCACCCAATCAGATTCTCTTTCTCCATAATAAATAATATGCCAATGAGCACTATTGGTGGATATTCCATGCATCTTCACCCATTCAGATCATTTATCTCCGTAATAAATATTATGCCAATGAGCACTATTGGTGGCTATTCTATGCATCTTCACCCAATCAGATCATTTATCTCCATAATAAATATTATGCCAATGAGCACTATTGGTGGATATTCTGTGCATCTTCACCCAATCAGATCATTTTATCTCCATAATAAATAACAAGCAAATTTGCACTAGTGGTGGATATTCTATGCATCTTCACCCAATCAGATCATTTATCTCCATAATAAATATTATGCCAATGAGCACTATTGGTGGATATTCTATGCATCTTCACCCAATCAGATTCTCTTTCTTCATAATAAATAATATGCCAATGAGCACTATTGGTGGATATTCCATGCATCTTCACCCTATCAGATCCTTTATCTCCATAATAAATAATATACCAATGAGCGCTATTGGTGGATATTCTATGCATCTTCACCCAATCAGATTCTCTTTCTCCATAATAAATAATATGTCGATGAACACTATTGGTGGATATTCTGTGCATCTTCACCCAATCAGATCATTTATCTCCATAATAAATATTATGCCAATGAGCACTATTGGTGGATATTCTATGCATCTTCACCCTATCAGATAATTTATCTCCATAATAAATAATATGCCAACAAGCACTATTGGTGGATATTCTATGCATCTTCACCCAATCAGATTCTCTTTCTCCATAATAAATAATATGTCAATGAGCAATGTTGGTGGATATTCTATGCATCTTCATCCAATCAGATTCTCTTTCTGCATAATAAATAATATGCCAATGAGCACTATTGGTGGATAGTCTATGCATCTTCACCCTATCAGATAATTTATCTCCATAATAAATAATATGCCAACGAGCACTATTGGTGGATATTCTATGCATCTTCACCCAATCAGATTCTCTTTCTCCATAATAAATAATATGTCAGTGAGCACTGTTGGTGGATATTCTATGCATCTTCATCCAATCAGATTCTCTTTCTCCATAATAAATAATATGTCAATGAGCACTGTTGGTGGTTATTCTATGCATCTTCATCCAATCAGATTCTCTTCCTCCATAATAAATAATATGCCAATGAGCACTGTTGGTGGATATTCTATGCATCTTCACCCATTCAGATCATGTATCTCCATAATAAATAACAAGCCAATGAGCACTATTGGTGGATATTCTGTGCATCTTCACCCAATCAGATTCTCTTTCTCCATAAAAAAATAAAATGTCAATGAGCACTATTGGTGGATATTCTATGCATCTTCACCCAATCAGATTCTCGTTCTCCATAATAAATAATATGCCAATGAGCACTATTGGTGGATATTCTGTGCATCTTCACCCAATCAGATCATTTATCTCCAAAGTAAATAATATGCCAATGAGCACTATTGGTGGATATTCTATGCATCTTCACCCAATCAGATTCTCTTTCTCCATAATAAATAATATGTCAATGAGCACTGTTGGTGGATATTCTATGCATCTTCATCCAATCAGATTCTCTTTCTCCATAATAAATAATATGCCAATGAGCACTATTGGTGGATATTCTATGCATCTTCATCCAATCGGATTCTCTTTCTCCATAATAAATAATATGCCAATGAGCACTATTGGTGAATATTCTATGCATCTTCACCCAATCGGATTCTCTTTCTCCATAATAAATAATATGCCAATGAGCACTATTGGTGGATATTCTGTGCATCTTCACCCTATCAGATAATTTATCTCCATAATAAATAATATGCCAATGAGCACTATTGGTGGCTATTCTATGCATCTTCACCCAATCAGATCATGTATCTCCATAATAAATATTATGCCAATGAGCACTATTGGTGGATATTCTGTGCATCTTCACCCAATCAGATCATTTTATCTCCATAATAAATAACAAGCAAATTTGCACTAGTGGTGGATATTCTATGCATCTTCACCCAATCAGATCATTTATCTCCATAATAAATATTATGCCAATGAGCACTATTGGTGGATATTCTATGCATCTTCACCCAATCAGATTTTCTTTCTTAATAATAAATAATATGCCAATGAGCACTATTGGTGGATATTCCATGCATCTTAACCCTATCAGATCCTTTATCTCCATAATAAATAATATACCAATGAGCGCTATTGGTGGATATTCTATGCATCTTCACCCAATCAGATTCTCTTTCTCCATAATAAATAATATGTCGATGAACACTATTGGTGGATATTCTGTGCATCTTCACCCAATCAGATCATTTATCTCCATAATAAATATTATGCCAATGAGCACTATTGGTGGATATTCTATGCATCTTCACCCTATCAGATAATTTATCTCCATAATAAATAATATGCCAACAAGCACTATTGGTGGATATTCTATGCATCTTCACCCAATCAGATTCTCTTTCTCCATAATAAATAATATGTCAATGAGCAATGTTGGTGGATATTCTATGCATCTTCATCCAATCAGATTCTCTTTCTGCATAATAAATAATATGCCAATGAGCACTATTGGTGGATAGTCTATGCATCTTCACCCTATCAGATAATTTATCTCCATAATAAATAATATGCCAACGAGCACTATTGGTGGATATTCTATGCATCTTTACCCAATCAGATTCTCTTTCTCCATAATAAATAATATGTCAGTGGGCACTGTTGGTGGATATTCTATGCATCTTCACCCATTCAGATCATGTATCTCCATAATAAATAACAAGCCAATGAGCACTATTGGTGGATATTCTGTGCATCTTCACCCAATCAGATTCTCTTTCTCCATAATAAATAAAATGTCAATGAGCACTGTTGGTGGATATTCTATGCATCTTCACCCTATCAGATAATGTATCTCCATAATAAATAATAAGCCAACAAGCACTATTGGTGGATATTCTATGCATCTTCACCCAATCAGATTCTCTTTCTCCATAATAAATAATATGTCAATGAGCAATGTTGGTGGATATTCTATGCATCTTCATCCAATCAGATTCTCTTTCTGCATAATAAATAATATGCCAATGAGCACTATTGGTGGATATTCTATGCATCTTCACCCTATCAGATAATTTATCTCCATAATACATAATATGCCAACGAGCACTATTGGTGGATATTCTATGCATCTTCACCCAATCAGATTCTCTTTCTCCATAATAAATAATATGTCAGTGAGCACTGTTGGTGGATATTCTATGCATCTTCATCCAATCAGATTCTCTTTCTCCATAATAAATAATATGTCAATGAGCACTGTTGGTGGTTATTCTATGCATCTTCATCCAATCAGATTCTCTTTCTCCATAATAAATAATATGCCAATGAGCACTGTTGGTGGATATTCTATGCATCTTCACCCATTCAGATCATGTATCTCCATAATAAATAACAAGCCAATGAGCACTATTGGTGGATATTCTGTGCATCTTCACCCAATCAGATTCTCTTTCTCCATAAAAAAATAAAATGTCAATGAGCACTATTGGTGGATATTCTATGCATCTTCACCCAATCAGATTCTCGTTCTCCATAATAAATAATATGCCAATGAGCACTATTGGTGGATATTCTGTGCATCTTCACCCAATCAGATCATCTATCTCCAAAATAAATAATATGCCAATGAGCACTATTGGTGGATATTCTATGCATCTTCACCCAATCAGATTCTCTTTCTCCATAATAAATAATATGTCAATGAGCACTGTTGGTGGATATTCTATGCATCTTCATCCAATCAGATTCTCTTTCTCCATAATAAATAATATGCCAATGAGCACTATTGGTGGATATTCTATGCATCTTCACCCAATCGGATTCTCTTTCTCCATAATAAATAATATGTCATTGAACACTATTGGTGGATATTCTATGCATCTTCACCCTATCAGATCATTTATCTCCATAATAAATAATATGCCATCGAGCACTATTGGTGGATATTCTGTGCATCTTCACCCTATCAGATAATTTATCTCCATAATAAATAATATGCCAATGAGCACTATTGGTGGATATTCTGTGCATCTTCACCCTATCAGATAATATATCTCCATAATAAATAATATGCCAATGAGCACTATTGGTGGATATTCTATGCATCTTCACCCAATCAGATTCTCGTTCTCCATAATAAATAATATGCCAATGAACACTATTGGTGGATATTCTGTGCATCTTCACCCAATCAGATCATTTATCTCCAAAATAAATAATATGCCAATGAGCACTATTGGTGGATATTCTATGCATCTTCATCCAATCAGATTCTCTTTCTCCATAATAAATAATATGTCAATGAGCACTGTTGGTGGATATTCTATGCATCTTCATCCAATCAGATTCTCTTTCTCCATAATAAATAATATGCCAATGAGCACTATTGGTGGATATTCTATGCATCTTCATCCAATCGGATTCTCTTTCTCCATAATAAATAATATGCCAATGAGCACTATTGGTGAATATTCTATGCATCTTCACCCAATCGGATTCTCTTTCTCCATAATAAATAATATGCCAATGAGCACTATTGGTGGATATTCTGTGCATCTTCACCCTATCAGATAATTTATCTCCATAATAAATAATATGCCAATGAGCACTATTGGTGGATATTCTGTGCATCTTCACCCTATCAGATAATTTATCTCCATAATAAATAATATGCCAAGGAGCACCATTGGTGGATATTCTATGCATCTTCACCCAATTAGATTCTCTTTCTCCATAATAAATAATATGTCAATGAGCACTGTTGATGGATATTCTATGCATCTTCATCCAATCAGATTCTCTTTCTCCATAATAAATAATATGCCAATGAGCACTATTGGTGGATATTCTGTGCATCTTCAACCAATCAGATTCTCTTTCTCCATAATAAATAATATGCCAATGAGCACTATTGGTGGATATTCTATGCATCTTCACCCTATCAGATCATTTATCTCCATAATAAATAATATGCCAATGAGCACTATTGGTGGATATTCTATGCATCTTCACCCTATCAGATAATTTATCTCCATAATAAATAATATGCCAACGAGCACTATTGGTGGATATTCTATGCATCTTCACCCAATCAGATTCTCTTTCTCTATAATAAATAATATGTCAATGAGCACTGTTGGTGGATATTCTATGCATCTTCATCCAATCAGATTCTCTTTCTCCATAATAAATAATATGCCAATGAGCACTATTGGTGGATATTCTGTGCATCTTCACCCAATCAGATCATTTATCTCCATAATAAATAATATGCAAACGAGCACTATTGATGGATATTCTATGCATCTTCACCCAATCAGATTCTCTTTCTCCATAATAAATAAAATGTCAATGAGCACTGTTGGTGGATATTCTATGCATCTTCATCCAATCAGATTCTCTTTCTCCATAATAAATAATATGTCAATGAGCACTGTTGGTGGTTATTCTATGCATCTTCATCCAATCAGATTCTCTTTCTCCATAATAAATAATATGCCAATGAGCACTGTTGGTGGATATTCTATGCATCTTCACCCATTCAGATCATGTATCTCCATAATAAATAACAAGCCAATGAGCACTATTGGTGGATATTCTGTGTATCTTCACCCAATCAGATTCTCTTTCTCCATAAAAAAATAAAATGTCAATGAGCACTATTGGTGGATATTCTATGCATCTTCACCCAATCAGATTCTCGTTCTCCATAATAAATAATATGCCAATGAGCACTATTGGTGGATATTCTGTGCATCTTCACCCAATCAGATCATTTATCTCCAAAATAAATAATATGCCAATGAGCACTATTGGTGGATATTCTATGCATCTTCACCCAATCAGATTCTCTTTCTCCATAATAAATAATATGTCAATGAGCACTGTTGGTGGATATTCTATGCATCTTCATCCAATCATATTCTCTTTCTCCATAATAAATAATATGCCAATGAGCACTATTGGTGGATATTCTATGCATCTTCATCCAATCGGATTCTCTTTCTCCATAATAAATAATATGCCAATGAGCACTATTGGTGAATATTCTATGCATCTTCACCCAATCGGATTCTCTTTCTCCATAATAAATAATATGCCAATGAGCACTATTGGTGGATATTCTGTGCATCTTCACCCTATCAGATAATTTATCTCCATAATAAATAATATGCCAATGAGCACTATTGGTGGATATTCTGTGCATCTTCACCCTATCAGATAATTTATCTCCATAATAAATAATATGCCAATGAGCACTATTGGTGGATATTCTATGCATCTTCACCCAATCAGATTCTCGTTCTCCATAATAAATAATATGCCAATGAGCACTATTGGTGGATATTCTGTGCATCTTCACCCAATCAGATCATTTATCTCCAAAATAAATAATATGCCAATGAGCACTATTGGTGGATATTCTATGCATCTTCACCCAATCAGATTCTCTTTCTCCATAATAAATAATATGTCAATGAGCACTGTTGGTGGATATTCTATGCATCTTCATCCAATCAGATTCTCTTTCTCCATAATAAATAATATGCCAATGAGCACTATTGGTGGATATTCTATGCATCTTCATCCAATCGGATTCTCTTTCTCCATAATAAATAATATGCCAATGAGCACTATTGGTGGATATTCTGTGCATCTTCACCCTATCAGATAATTTATCTCCATAATAAATAATATGCCAATGAGCACTATTGGTGGATATTCTATGCATCTTCACCCTATCAGATAATTTATCTCCATAATAAATAATATGCCAACGAGCACTATTGGTGGATATTCTATGCATCTTCACCCAATCAGATTCTCTTTCTCCATAATAAATAATATGTCAATGAGCACTGTTGGTGGATATTCTATGCATCTTCATCCAATCAGATTCTCTTTCTCCATAATAAATAATATGCCAATGAGCACTATTGGTGGATATTCTGTGCATCTTCACCCAATCAGATCATTTATCTCCATAATAAATAATATGCAAACGAGCACTATTGATGGATATTCTATGCATCTTCACCCAATCAGATTCTCTTTCTCCATAATAAATAAAATGTCAATGAGCACTGTTGGTGGATATTCTATGCATCTTCATCCAATCAGATTCTCTTTCTCCATAATAAATAATATGTCAATGAGCACTGTTGGTGGTTATTCTATGCATCTTCATCCAATCAGATTCTCTTTCTCCATAATAAATAATATGCCAATGAGCACTGTTGGTGGATATTCTATGCATCTTCACCCATTCAGATCATGTATCTCCATAATAAATAACAAGCCAATGAGCACTATTGGTGGATATTCTGTGCATCTTCACCCAATCAGATTCTCTTTCTCCATAAAAAAATAAAATGTCAATGAGCACTATTGGTGGATATTCTATGCATCTTCACCCAATCAGATTCTCTTTCTCCATAATAAATAATATGTCAATGAGCACTGTTGGTGGATATTCTATGCATCTTCATCCAATCAGATTCTCTTTCTCCATAATAAATAATATGCCAATGAGCACTATTGGTGGATATTCTATGCATCTTCATCCAATCGGATTCTCTTTCTCCATAATAAATAATATGCCAATGAGCACTATTGGTGAATATTCTATGCATCTTCACCCAATCGGATTCTCTTTCTCCATAATAAATAATATGCCAATGAGCACTATAGGTGGATATTCTGTGCATCTTCACCCTATCAGATAATTTATCTCCATAATAAATAATATGCCAATGAGCACTATTGGTGGATATTCTGTGCATCTTCACCCTATCAGATAATTTATCTCCATAATAAATAATATGCCAATGAGCACTATTGGTGGATATTCTATGCATCTTCACCCAATCAGATTCTCGTTCTCCATAATAAATAATATGCCAATGAGCACTATTGGTGGATATTCTGTGCATCTTCACCCAATCAGATCATTTATCTCCATAATAAATAATATGCAAACGAGCTCTATTGATGGATATTCTATGCATCTTCACCCAATCAGATTCTCTTTCTCCATAATAAATAAAATGTCAATGAGCACTGTTGGTGGATATTCTATGCATCTTCATCCAATCAGATTCTCTTTCTCCATAATAAATAATATGTCAATGAGCACTGTTGGTGGTTATTCTATGCATCTTCATCCAATCAGATTCTCTTTCTCCATAATAAATAATATGCCAATGAGCACTGTTGGTGGATATTCTATGCATCTTCACCCATTCAGATCATGTATCTCCATAATAAATAACAAGCCAATGAGCACTATTGGTGGATATTCTGTGCATCTTCACCCAATCAGATTCTCTTTCTCCATAAAAAAATAAAATGTCAATGAGCACTATTGGTGGATATTCTATGCATCTTCACCCAATCAGATTCTCGTTCTCCATAATAAATAATATGCCAATGAGCACTATTGGTGGATATTCTGTGCATCTTCACCCAATCAGATCATTTATCTCCAAAATAAATAATATGCCAATGAGCACTATTGGTGGATATTCTATGCATCTTCACCCAATCAGATTCTCTTTCTCCATAATAAATAATATGTCAATGAGCACTGTTGGTGGATATTCTATGCATCTTCATCCAATCAGATTCTCTTTCTCCATAATAAATAATATGTCAATGAGCACTGTTGGTGGATATTCTATGCATCTTCATCCAATCAGATTCTCTTTCTCCATAATAAATAATATGCCAATGAGCACTATTGGTGAATATTCTATGCATCTTCACCCAATCGGATTCTCTTTCTCCATAATAAATAATATGCCAATGAGCACTATTGGTGGATATTCTGTGCATCTTCACCCTATCAGATAATTTATCTCCATAATAAATAATATGCCAATGAGCACTATTGGTGGATATTCTATGCATCTTCACCCAATCAGATTCTCGTTCTCCATAATAAATAATATGCCAATGAGCACTATTGGTGGATATTCTGTGCATCTTCACCCAATCAGATCATTTATCTCCAAAATAAATAATATGCCAATGAGCACTATTGGTGGATATTCTATGCATCTTCACCCAATCAGATTCTCTTTCTCCATAATAAATAATATGTCAATGAGCACTGTTGGTGGATATTCTATGCATCTTCATCCAATCAGATTCTCTTTCTCCATAATAAATAATATGCCAATGAGCACTATTGGTGGATATTCTATGCATCTTCATCCAATCGGATTCTCTTTCTCCATAATAAATAATATGCCAATGAGCACTATTGGTGAATATTCTATGCATCTTCACCCAATCGGATTCTCTTTCTCCATAATAAATAATATGCCAATGAGCACTATTGGTGGATATTCTGTGCATCTTCACCCTATCAGATAATTTATCTCCATAATAAATAATATGCCAATGAGCACTATTGGTGGATATTCTGTGCATCTTCACCCTATCAGATAATTTATCTCCATAATAAATAATATGCCAAGGAGCACCATTGGTGGATATTCTATGCATCTTCACCCAATTAGATTCTCTTTCTCCATAATAAATAATATGTCAATGAGCACTGTTGATGGATATTCTATGCATCTTCATCCAATCAGATTCTCTTTCTCCATAATAAATAATATGCCAATGAGCACTATTGGTGGATATTCTGTGCATCTTCAACCAATCAGATTCTCTTTCTCCATAATAAATAATATGCCAATGAGCACTATTGGTGGATATTCTATGCATCTTCACCCTATCAGATCATTTATCTCCATAATAAATAATATGCCAATGAGCACTATTGGTGGATATTCTATGCATCTTCACCCTATCAGATAATTTATCTCCATAATAAATAATATGCCAACGAGCACTATTGGTGGATATTCTATGCATCTTCACCCAATCAGATTCTCTTTCTCCATAATAAATAATATGTCAATGAGCACTGTTGGTGGATATTCTATGCATCTTCATCCAATCAGATTCTCTTTCTCCATAATAAATAATATGCCAATGAGCACTATTGGTGGATATTCTGTGCATCTTCACCCAATCAGATCATTTATCTCCATAATAAATAATATGCAAACAAGCACTATTGATGGATATTCTATGCATCTTCACCCAATCAGATTCTCTTTCTCCATAATAAATAAAATGTCAATGAGCACTATTGGTGGATATTCTGTGCATCTTCACCCAATCAGATCATTTATCTCCATAATAAATAATATGCCAACAAGCACTATTGGTGGATATTCTATGCAGCTTCACCCAATCAGATTCTCTTTCTCCATAAAAAAATAAAATGTCAATGAGCACTATTGGTGGATATTCTATGCATCTTCACAAAATCAGAATCTCTTTCTCCATAATAAATAACATGTCAATGAGCACTGTTGGTGGATATTCTATGCATCTTCATCCAATCACATTCTCTTTCTCCATAATAAATAATATGTCAATGAGCACTATTGGTGGATATTCTGTGCATCTTCACCCAATCAGATCATTTATCTCCATAACTGTTAGTGGATATTTTATGCATCTTCACCCAATCATATTCTCTTTCTCCATAATAAATAATATGTCAATGAGCACTTTTGTTGGATATTCTATGCATCTTCATCCAATCAGATTCTCTTTCTCCATAATAAATAATATGCCAATGAGCACTATTGGTGGATATTCTATGCATCTTCATCCAATCAGATTATCTTTCTCCATAATAAATATTATGCCAATGAGCACTATTGGTGGATATTCTATGCATCTTCACCGAATCAGATTCTCTTTCTACATAATAAATAATATGCCAATGAGCACTATTGGTGGATATTCTGTGCATCTTCACCCAATCAGATCATTTATCTCCATAAAAAATATTATGCCAATGAGCACTATTGGTGGATATTCTATGCATCTTCACCCAATCAGATCATTTATCTCCATAATAAATATTATGCCAATGAGCACTATTGGTGGATGTTCTATGTATCTTCACCCAATCAGATTCTCTTTCTCCATAATAAACAATATGCCAATGAACACTATTGGTGGATATTCCATGCATCTTCACCCTATCAGATCCTTTATCTCCATAATAAATAATATACCAATGAGCGCTATTGGTGGATATTCTATGCATCTTCACCCAATCAGATTCTCTTTCTCCATAATAAATAATATGTCAATGAGCACTATTGGTGGATATTCTGTGCATCTTCACCCAATCAGATCATTTAGCTCCATAATAAATATTATGCCAGGGAGCACTATTGGTGGATATTCTATGCACCTTCACCCAATCAGATTCTCTTTCTCCATTATAAATAACAAGCCAATGAGCACTATTGTTGGATATTCTATGCATCTTCACCCAATCAGATTCTCTTTCGCCATAATAAATAACAAGCCAATGAGCACTATTGGTGGATATTCTATGCATCTTCACCCAATCAGATCATTTATCTCCATAATAAATATTATGCCAATGAGCACTATTGGTGGATATTCTATGCACCTTCACCCAATCAGATTCTCTTTCTCCATAATAAATAACAAGCCAATGAGCACTATTGGTGGATATTCTATGCACCTTCTCCCAATCAGATTCTCAGATTCTCTTTCTCCATAATAAATAACAAGCCAATGAGCACTGTTGGTGGATATTCTATGCATCTTCATCCAATCAGATTCTCTTTCTCCATAATAAATAATATGCCAATGAGCACTATTGGTGGATATTCTGTGCATCTTCACCCAATCAGATCATTTATCTCCATAATAAATAATATGCAAACGAGCACTATTGATGGATATTCTATGCATCTTCACCCAATCAGATTCTCTTTCTCCATAATAAATAAAATGTCAATGAGCACTGTTGGTGGATATTCTATGCATCTTCACCCAATTAGATTCTCTTTCTCCATAATAAATAATATGTCAATGAGCACTGTTGATGGATATTCTATGCATCTTCATCCAATCAGATTCTCTTTCTCCATAATAAATAATATGCCAATGAGCACTATTGGTGGATATTCTGTGCATCTTCAACCAATCAGATTCTCTTTCTCCATAATAAATAATATGCCAATGAGCACTATTGGTGGATATTCTATGCATCTTCACCCTATCAGATCATTTATCTCCATAATAAATAATATGCCAATGAGCACTATTGGTGGATATTCTATGCATCTTCACCCTATCAGATAATTTATCTCCATAATAAATAATATGCCAACGAGCACTATTGGTGGATATTCTATGCATCTTCACCCAATCAGATTCTCTTTCTCCATAATAAATAATATGTCAATGAGCACTGTTGGTGGATATTCTATGCATCTTCATCCAATCAGATTCTCTTTCTCCATAATAAATAATATGCCAATGAGCACTATTGGTGGATATTCTGTGCATCTTCACCCAATCAGATCATTTATCTCCATAATAAATAATATGCAAACAAGCACTATTGATGGATATTCTATGCATCTTCACCCAATCAGATTCTCTTTCTCCATAATAAATAAAATGTCAATGAGCACTATTGGTGGATATTCTGTGCATCTTCACCCAATCAGATCATTTATCTCCATAATAAATAATATGCCAACAAGCACTATTGGTGGATATTCTATGCAGCTTCACCCAATCAGATTCTCTTTCTCCATAAAAAAATAAAATGTCAATGAGCACTATTGGTGGATATTCTATGCATCTTCACAAAATCAGAATCTCTTTCTCCATAATAAATAACATGTCAATGAGCACTGTTGGTGGATATTCTATGCATCTTCATCCAATCACATTCTCTTTCTCCATAATAAATAATATGTCAATGAGCACTATTGGTGGATATTCTGTGCATCTTCACCCAATCAGATCATTTATCTCCATAACTGTTAGTGGATATTTTATGCATCTTCACCCAATCATATTCTCTTTCTCCATAATAAATAATATGTCAATGAGCACTTTTGTTGGATATTCTATGCATCTTCATCCAATCAGATTCTCTTTCTCCATAATAAATAATATGCCAATGAGCACTATTGGTGGATATTCTATGCATCTTCATCCAATCAGATTATCTTTCTCCATAATAAATATTATGCCAATGAGCACTATTGGTGGATATTCTATGCATCTTCACCGAATCAGATTCTCTTTCTACATAATAAATAATATGCCAATGAGCACTATTGGTGGATATTCTGTGCATCTTCACCCAATCAGATCATTTATCTCCATAAAAAATATTATGCCAATGAGCACTATTGGTGGATATTCTATGCATCTTCACCCAATCAGATCATTTATCTCCATAATAAATATTATGCCAATGAGCACTATTGGTGGATGTTCTATGTATCTTCACCCAATCAGATTCTCTTTCTCCATAATAAACAATATGCCAATGAACACTATTGGTGGATATTCCATGCATCTTCACCCTATCAGATCCTTTATCTCCATAATAAATAATATACCAATGAGCGCTATTGGTGGATATTCTATGCATCTTCACCCAATCAGATTCTCTTTCTCCATAATAAATAATATGTCAATGAGCACTATTGGTGGATATTCTGTGCATCTTCACCCAATCAGATCATTTAGCTCCATAATAAATATTATGCCAGGGAGCACTATTGGTGGATATTCTATGCACCTTCACCCAATCAGATTCTCTTTCTCCATTATAAATAACAAGCCAATGAGCACTATTGTTGGATATTCTATGCATCTTCACCCAATCAGATTCTCTTTCGCCATAATAAATAACAAGCCAATGAGCACTATTGGTGGATATTCTATGCATCTTCACCCAATCAGATCATTTATCTCCATAATAAATATTATGCCAATGAGCACTATTGGTGGATATTCTATGCACCTTCACCCAATCAGATTCTCTTTCTCCATAATAAATAACAAGCCAATGAGCACTATTGGTGGATATTCTATGCACCTTCTCCCAATCAGATTCTCAGATTCTCTTTCTCCATAATAAATAACAAGCCAATGAGCACTGTTGGTGGATATTCTATGCATCTTCATCCAATCAGATTCTCTTTCTCCATAATAAATAATATGCCAATGAGCACTATTGGTGGATATTCTGTGCATCTTCACCCAATCAGATCATTTATCTCCATAATAAATAATATGCAAACGAGCACTATTGATGGATATTCTATGCATCTTCACCCAATCAGATTCTCTTTCTCCATAATAAATAAAATGTCAATGAGCACTGTTGGTGGATATTCTATGCATCTTCACCCAATCAGATTCTCTTTCTCCATAATAAATAAAATGTCAATGAGCACTATTGGTGGATATTCTGTGCATCTTCACCCAATCAGATCATTTATCTCCATAATAAATAATATGCCAACAAGCACTATTGATGGATATTCTATGCATCTTCACCCAATCAGATTCTCTTTCTCCATAATAAATAAAATGTCAATGAGCACTATTGGTGGATATTCTGTGCATCTTCACCCAATCAGATCATTTATCTCCATAATAAATAATATGCCAACAAGCACTATTGGTGGATATTCTATGCAGCTTCACCCAATCAGATTCTCTTTCTCCATAAAAAAATAAAATGTCAATGAGCACTATTGGTGGATATTCTATGCATCTTCACAAAATCAGAATCTCTTTCTCCATAATAAATAACATGTCAATGAGCACTGTTGGTGGATATTCTATGCATCTTCATCCAATCACATTCTCTTTCTCCATAATAAATAATATGTCAATGAGCACTATTGGTGGATATTCTGTGCATCTTCACCCAATCAGATCATTTATCTCCATAACTGTTAGTGGATATTTTATGCATCTTCACCCAACCAGATTCTCTTTCTCCATAATAAATAATATGTCAATGAGCACTATTGTTGGATATTCTATGCATCTTCATCCAATCAGATTCTCTTTCTCCATAATAAATAATATGCCAATGAGCACTATTGGTGGATATTCTATGCATCTTCATCCAATCAGATTCTCTTTCTCCATAATAAATATTATGCCAATGAGCACTATTGGTGGATATTCTATGCATCTTCACCGAATCAGATTCTCTTTCTACATAATAAATAATATGCCAATGAGCACTATTGGTGGATATTCTGTGCATCTTCACCCAATCAGATCATTTATCTCCATAAAAAATATTATGCCAATGAGCACTATTGGTGGATATTCTATGCATCTTCACCCAATCAGATCATTTATCTCCATAATAAATATTATGCCAATGAGCACTATTGGTGGATGTTCTATGTATCTTCACCCAATCAGATTCTCTTTCTCCATAATAAACAATATGCCAATGAACACTATTGGTGGATATTCCATGCATCTTCACCCTATCAGATCCTTTATCTCCATAATAAATAATATACCAATGAGCGCTATTGGTGGATATTCTATGCATCTTCACCCAATCAGATTCTCTTTCTCCATAATAAATAATATGTCAATGAGCACTATTGGTGGATATTCTGTGCATCTTCACCCAATCAGTTCATTTATCTCCATAATAAATATTATGCCAAGGAGCACTATTGGTGGATATTCTATGCACCTTCACCCAATCAGATTCTCTTTCTCCATTATAAATAACAAGCCAATGAGCACTATTGTTGGATATTCTATGCATCTTCACCCAATCAGATTCTCTTTCGCCATAATAAATAACAAGCCAATGAGCACTATTGGTGGATATTCTATGCATCTTCACCCAATCAGATCATTTATCTCCATAATAAATATTATGCCAATGAGCACTATTGGTGGATATTCTATGCACCTTCACCCAATCAGATTCTCTTTCTCCATAATAAATAACAAGCCAATGAGCACTATTGGTGGATATTCTATGCACCTTCTCCCAATCAGATTCTCAGATTCTCTTTCTCCATAATAAATAACAAGCCAATGAGCACTGTTGGTGGATTTTCTATGCATCTTCACCCAATCAGATTCTCTTTCTCCATAATAAATAATATGCTAATGAGCACTATTGGTGGATATTCTGTGCATCTTCACCCAATCAGATCATTTATCTCCATAATAAATAATATGCCAACGAGCACTATTGGTGGATATTCTATGCATCTTCACCCAATCAGATTCTCTTTCTCCATAATAAATAATATGCCAACGAGCACTATTGGTGGATGTTCTATGCATCTTCATCCAATCAGATTCTCTTTCTCCATAATAAATAATATGCCAATGAGCACTATTGGTGGATATTCTTTGCATCTTCACCCAATCAGATCATTTATCTCCATAATAAATAATATGCCAATGAGCACTATTGGTGGATATTCCATGCATCTTCACCCTATCAGATCCTTTATCTCCATAATAAATAATATACCAATGAGTGCTATTGGTGGATATTCTATGCATCTTCACCCAATCAGATTCTCTTTCTACATAATAAATAATAAGTCAATGAGCACTATTGGTGGATTTTCTGTGCATCTTCACCCAATCAGATCATTTATCTCCATAATAAATATTATGCCAATGAGCACTATTGGTGGATATTCCATGCATCTTCACCCTATCAGATCCTTTATCTCCATAATAAATAATATACCAATGAGTGCTATTGGTGAATATTCTATGCATCTTCACCCAATCAGATTCTCTTTCTACATAATAAATAATATGTCAATGAGCACTGTTGGTGGATCTTCTGTGCATCTTCACCCAATCAGATCATTTATCTCCATGATAAATATTATGCCAATGAGCACTATTGGTGGATATTCTATGCATCTTCACCCAATCAGATCATTTATTTCCATAATAAATATTATGCCAATGAGCACTATTGGTGGATATTCTATGCATCTTCACCCAATCAGATTCTCTTTCTCCATAATAAATAATATGTCATTGAGCACTATTGGTGGATATTCTATGCATCTTCACCCAATCAGATTCTCTTTATCCATAATAAATAATATGCCAATGAGCACTATTGGTGGATATTCTATTCATCTTCACCCTATCAGATCCTTTATCTCCATAATAAATAATATACCAATGAGCGCTATTGGTGGATATTCTATGCATCTTCACCGAATCAGAGTCACTTTCTCCATAATAAATAATATACCAATGAGCACTATTGGTGGATATTCTATGCACCTTCACCCAATCAGATCACTTATCTCCATAATAAATATCATGCCAGTGAGCACTATTGGTGGATATTCTGTGCATCTTCACCCAATCCGATCATTTATCTCCATGATAAATATCATGCCAGTGAGCACTATTGGTGGATATTCTATGCACCTTCACCCAATCAGATTCTCTTTCTCCATAATAAATAACAAGCCAATGAGCACTATTGGTGGATATTCTATGCATCTTCACCCAATCAGATTCTCTTTCTCCATAATAAATAACAAGCCAATGAGCACTGTTGGTGGATATTCTGTGCATCTTCACCCTATCAGATCATTTATCTCCATAATAAATAATATGTCAATGAGCACTATTGGTGGATATTCTGTGCATCTTCACCCAATCAGATCATTTATCTCGATAATAAATATTATGCCAATGAGCACTATTGGTGGATATTCTATGCATCTTCACCCAATCAGATTATTTATCTCCATAATAAATATTATGCCAATGAGCACTATTGGTTGATATTCTATGCATCTTCACCCAATCAGATTCTCTTTCTCCATAATAAATAATATGCCAATGAGCACTATTGGTGGATATTCCATGCATCTTCACCCTATCAGATCCTTTATCTCCAGAATAAATGATATACCAATGAGCGCTATTGGTGGATATTCTATGCATCTTCACCCAATCAGATTCTCTTTCTCCATAATAAATATGTCAATGAGCACTATTGGTGGATATTCTCTGCATCTTCACCCAATCAGATCATTTAGTTCCATAATAAATATTATGCCAATGAGCACTATTGGTGGATATTCTATGCATCTTCACCCAATCAGATCATTTATCTCCATAATAAATATTATGCCAATGAGCACTATTGGTGGATATTCTATGCATCTTCACCCAATCAGATTCTCTTTCTCCATAATAAATAATATGCCAATGAGCACTATTGGTGGATATTCCATGCATCTTCACCCTATCAGATCCTTTATCTCCATAATAAATAATATACCAATGAGCGCTATTGGTGGATATTCTATGCATCTTCACCCAATCAGATTCTCTTTCTCCATGATAAATAATATGTCAATGAGCACTATTGGTGGATATTCTATGCATCTTCACCCATTCAGATAATTTATCTCCATAATAAATATTATGCCAATGAGCACTATTGGTGGATATTCCATGCATCTTCACCCTATCAGATCCTTTATCTCCATAATAAATAATATACCAATGAGCGCTATTGGTGGATATTCTATGCATCTTCACCCAATCAGATTCTCTTTCTCCATGATAAATAATATGTCAATGAGCACTATTGGTGGATATTCTATGCATCTTCACCCATTCAGATCATTTATCTCCATAATAAATATTATGCCAATGAGCACTATCGGTGGATATTTTATGCATCTTCACCCAATCAGATCATTTATCTCCATATTAAATATTATGCCAATGAGCACTATTGGTGGATATTCTGTGCATCTTCACCCAATCAGATCATTTATCTCCATAATAAATAACAAGCCAATTTGCACTAGTGGTGGATATTCTGTGCATCTTCACCCAATGAGATCATTTATCTCCATAATAAATATTATGCCAATGAGCACTATTGGTGGATATTCTGTGCATCTTCACCCAATCAGATCATTTATCTCCATAATAAATAACAAGCCAATGTGCACTAGTGGTGGATATTCTGTGCATCTTCACCCAATCAGATCATTTATCTCCATAATAAATATTATGCCAATGAGCACTATTGGTGGATATTCTATGCATCTTCACCCAATCAGATTCTCTTTCTCCATAATAAATAATATGCCAATGAGCACTATTGGTGGATATTCCATACATCTTCACCCTATCAGATCCTTTATCTCCATAATAAATAATATACCAATGAGCGCTATTGGTGGATATTCTATGCATCTTCACCGAATCAGATTCACTTTCTACATAATAAATAATATGTCAATGAGCACTATTGGTGGATTTTCTGTGCATCTTCACCCAATCAGATCATTTATCTCCATAATAAATATTATGCCAAAGAGCACTATTGGTGGATATTCTATGCATCTTCACCCAATCAGATTCTCTTTATCCATAATAAATAATATGCCAATGAGCACTATTGGTGGATATTCCATTCATCTTCACCCTATCAGATCCTTTATCTCCATAATAAATAATATACCAATGAGCGCTATTGGTGGGTATTCTATGCATCTTCACCGAATCAGAGTCACTTTCTCCATAATAAATAATATGTCAATGAGCACTATTGGTGGATATTCTATGCACCTTCACCCAATCAGATCACTTATCTCCATAATAAATATCATGCCAGTGAGCACTATTGGTGGATATTCTGTGCATCTTCACCCAATCAGATAATTTATCTCCATGATAAATATCATGCCAGTGAGCACTATTGGTGGATATTCTATGCACCTTCACCCAATCAGATTCTCTTTCTCCATAATAAATATCAAGCCAATGAGCACTATTGGTGGATATTCTATGCATCTTCACCCAATCAGATTCTCTTTCTCCATAATAAATAACAAGCCAATGAGCACTATTGGTGGATATTCTATGCATCTTCACCCAATCAGATCATTTATCTCGATAATAAATATTATGCCAATGAGCACTATTGGTGGATATTCTATGCATCTTCACCCAATCAGATTATGTATCTCCATAATAAATATTATGCCAATGAGCACTATTGGTTGATATTCTGTGCATCTTCACCCAATCAGATTCTCTTTCTCCATAATAAATAATATGCCAATGAGCACTATTGGTGGATATTCCATGCATCTTCACCCTATCAGATCCTTTATCTCCATAATAAATAATATACCAATGAGCGCTATTGGTGGATATTCTATGCATCTTCACCCACTCAGATTCTCTTTCTCCATAATAAATAATATGTCAATGAGCACTATTGGTGGATATTCTATCCATCTTCACCCATTCAGATCATTTATCTCCATAATAAATATTATGCCAATGAGCACTATTGGTGGCTATTCTATGCATCTTCACCCAATCAGATCATTTATCTCCATAATAAATATTATGCCAATGAGCACTATTGGTGGATATTCTGTGCATCTTCACCCAATCAGATCATTTATCTCCATAATAAATAACAAGCAAATTTGCACTAGTGGTGGATATTCTATGCATCTTCACCCAATCAGATCATTTATCTCCATAATAAATATTATGCCAATGAGCACTATTGGTGGATATTCTATGCATCTTCACCCAATCAGATTCTCTTTTTTCATAATAAATAATATGCCAATGAGCACTATTGGTGGATATTCTATGCATCTTCATCCAATCAGATTCTCTTTCTCCATAATAAATAATATGTCAATGAGCACTGTTGGTGGATATTCTATGCATCTTCACCCAATCAGATCATTTATCTCCATAATAAATAATATGCAAACAAGCACTATTGGTGGATATTCTATGCATCTTCACCCAATCAGATTCTCTTTTTTCATAATAAATAAAATGTCAATGAGCACTGTTGGTGGATATTCTATGCATCTTCACCCAATCAGATTCTCTTTCTCCATAATAAATAAAATGTCAATGAGCACTGTTGGTGGATATTCTGTGCATCTTCACCCTATCAGATAATTTATCTCCATAATAAATAATATGCCAACAAACACTATTGGTGGATATTCTATGCATCTTCACCCAATCAGATTCTCTTTCTCCATAAAAAAATAAAATGTCAATGAGCACTATTGGTGGATATTCTATGCATCTTCACCCAATCAGATTCTCTTTCTCCATAATAAATAAAATGTCAATGAGCACTATTGGTGGATATTCTATGCATCTTCACCCTATCAGATAATTTATCTCCATAATAAATAATATGCTAAAAAGCACTATTGGTGGATATTCTATGCATCTTCACAAAATCAGAATCTCTTTCTCCATAATAAATAACATGTCAATGAGCACTGTTGGTGGATATTCTATGCATCTTCATCCAATCAGAATCTCTTTCTCCATAATAAATAATATGCGAATGAGCACTGTTGGTGGCTATTCCAGGCATCTTCACCCAATCAGATTCTCTTTCTCCATAATAAATAAAATGTCAATGAGCACTATTGGTGGATATTCTGTGCATCTTCACCCAATCAGATAATTTATCTCCATAATAAATAATATGCCAACGAGCACTATTGGTGGATATTCTGTGCATCTTCACCCAATCAGATCATTTATCTCCATAATAAATATTATGCCAATGAGCACTATTGGTGGATATTCTATGCATCTTCACCCAATCAGATTCTCTTTCTACATAATAAATAATATGTCAATGAGCACTATTGGTGGATATTCTGTGCATCTTCACCCAATCAGATCATTTATCTCCATAATAAATATTATGCCAATGAGCACTATTGGTGGATATTCTATGCATCTTCACCCAATCAGATAATTTATCTCCATAATAAATATTATGGCAATGAGCACTATTGGTGGATGTTCTATGTATCTTCACCCAATCAGATTCTCTTTCTCCATAATAAACAATATGCCAATGAACACTATTGGTGGATATTCCATGCATCTTCACCCTATCAGATCCTTTACCTCCATAATAAATAATATACCAATGAGCGCTATTGGTGGATATTCTATGCATCTTCACCCAATCAGATTCTCTTTCTCCATAATAAATAATATGTCAATGAGCACTATTGGTGGATATTCTGTGCATCTTCACCCAATCAGATCATGTATCTCCATAATAAATATTATGCCAGGGAGCACTATTGGTGGATATTCTATGCACCTTCACCCAATCAGATTCTCTTTCTCCATAATAAATAACAAGCCAATGAGCACTATTGGTGGATATTCTATGCATCTTCACCCAATCAGATTCTCTTTCGCCATAATAAATAACAAGCCAATGAGCACTATTGGTGGATATTCTATGCATCTTCACCCAATCAGATCATTTATCGCCATAATAAATATTATGCCAATGAGCACTATTGGTGGATATTCTATGGACCTTCACCCAATCAGATTCTCTTTCTCCATAATAAATAACAAGCCAATGAGCACTATTGGTGGATATTCTATGCACCTTCTCCCAATCAGATTCTAAGATTCTCTTTCTCCATAATAAATAACAAGCCAATGAGCACTGTTGGTGGATTTTCTATGCATCTTCACCCAATAAGATTCTCTTTCTCCATAATAAATAATATGCCAATGAGCACTATTGGTGGATATTCCATACATCTTCACCCTATCAGATCCTTTATCTCCATAATAAATAATATACCAATGAGCGCTATTGGTGGATATTCTATGCATCTTCACCGAATCAGAGTCACTTTCTCCATAATAAATAATATGACAATGAGCACTATTGGTGGATATTCCATACATCTTCACCCTATCAGATCCTTTATCTCCATAATAAATAATATACCAATGAGCGCTATTGGTGGATATTCTATGCATCTTCACCGAATCAGATTCACTTTCTACATAATAAATAATATGTCAATGAGCACTATTGGTGGATTTTCTGTGCATCTTCACCCAATCAGATAATTTATCTCCATAATAAATATTATGCCAATGAGCACTATTGGTGGATATTCTATGCATCTTCACCCAATCAGATTCTCTTTATCCATAATAAATAATATGCCAATGAGCACTATTGGTGGATATTCCATTCATCTTCACCCTATCAGATCCTTTATCTCCATAATAAATAATATACCAATGAGCGCTATTGGTGGATATTCTATGCATCTTCACCGAATCAGAGTCACTTTCTCAATAATAAATAATATGTCAATGAGCACTATTGGTGGATATTCTATGCACCTTCACCCAATCAGATCACTTATCTCCATAATAAATATCATGCCAGTGAGCACTATTGGTGGATATTCTGTGCATCTTCACCCAATCAGATCATTTATCTCCATGATAAATATCATGCCAGTGAGCACTATTGGTGGATATTCTATGCACCTTCACCCAATCAGATTCTCTTTCTCCATAATAAATATCAAGCCAATGAGCACTATTGGTGGATATTCTATGCATCTTCACCCAATCAGATTCTCTTTCTCCATAATAAATAACAAGCCAATGAGCACTATTGGTGGATATTCTATGCATCTTCACCCAATCAGATCATTTATCTCGATAATAAATATTATGCCAATGAGCACTATTGGTGGATATTCTATGCATCTTCACCCAATCAGATTATTTATCTCCATAATAAATATTATGCCAATGAGCACTATTGGTTGATATTCTATGCATCTTCACCCAATCAGATTCTCTTTCTCCATAATAAATAATATGCCAATGAGCACTATTGGTGGATATTCCATGCATCTTCACCCTATCAGATCCTTTATCTCCATAATAAATAATATACCAATGAGCGCTATTGGTGGATATTCTATGCATCTTCACCCAATCAGATTCTCTTTCTCCATGATAAATAATATGTCAATGAGCACTATTGGTGGATATTCTATGCATCTTCACCCATTCAGATAATTTATCTCCATAATAAATATTATGCCAATGAGCACTATTGGTGGATATTCCATGCATCTTCACCCTATCAGATCCTTTATCTCCATAATAAATAATATACCAATGAGCGCTATTGGTGGATATTCTATGCATCTTCACCCAATCAGATTCTCTTTCTCCATGATAAATAATATGTCAATGAGCACTATTGGTGGATATTCTATGCATCTTCACCCATTCAGATCATTTATCTCCATAATAAATATTATGCCAATGAGCACTATTGGTGGATATTTTATGCATCTTCACCCAATCAGATCATTTATCTCCATATTAAATATTATGCCAATGAGCACTATTGGTGGATATTCTGTGCATCTTCACCCAATCAGATCATTTATCTCCATAATAAATAACAAGCCAATTTGCACTAGTGGTGGATATTCTGTGCATCTTCACCCAATGAGATCATTTATCTCCATAATAAATATTATGCCAATGAGCACTATTGGTGGATATTCTGTGCATCTTCACCCAATCAGATCATTTATCTCCATAATAAATAACAAGCCAATGTGCACTAGTGGTGGATATTCTGTGCATCTTCACCCAATCAGATCATTTATCTCCATAATAAATAACAAGCCAATGAGCACTATTGGTGGATATTCTATGCATCTTCACCCAATCAGATTCTCTTTCTCCATAATAAATAATATGCCAATGAGCACTATTGGTGGATATTCTATGCATCTTCACCCTATCAGATCCTTTATCTCCATAATAAATAATATACCAATGAGCGCTATTGGTGGATATTCTATGCATCTTCACCCAATCAGATTCTCTTTCTCAGTAATAAATAATATGTCAATGAGCACTATTGGTGGATATTCTGTGCATCCTCACCCAATCAGATAATTTATCTCCATAATAAATATTATGCCAATGAGCACTATTGGTGGATATTCTATGCATCTTCACCCAATCAGATTCTCTTTCTCCATAATAAATAATATGCCAATGAGCACTATTGGTGGATATTCCATGCATCTTCACCCTATCAGATCCTTTATCTCCATAATAAATAATATACCAATGAGCGCTATTGGTGGATATTCTATGTATCTTCACCCACTCAGATTCTCTTTCTCCATAATAAATAATATGTCAATGAGCACTATTGGTGGATATTCTATCCATCTTCACCCATTCAGATCATTTATCTCCATAATAAATATTATGCCAATGAGCACTATTGGTGGCTATTCTATGCATCTTCACCCAATCAGATCATTTATCTCCATAATAAATATTATGCCAATGAGCACTATTGGTGGATATTCTGTGCATCTTCACCCAATCAGATCATTTATCTCCATAATAAATAACAAGCAAATTTGCACTAGTGGTGGATATTCTATGCATCTTCACCCAATCAGATCATTTATCTCCATAATAAATATTATGCCAATGAGCACTATTGGTGGATATTCTATGCATCTTCACCCAATCAGATTCTCTTTTTTCATAATAAATAATATGCCAATGAGCACTATTGGTGGATATTCTATGCATCTTCATCCAATCAGATTCTCTTTCTCCATAATAAATAATATGTCAATGAGCACTGTTGGTGGATATTCTATGCATCTTCATCCAATCAGATTCTCTTTCTCCATAATAAATAATATGCCAATGAGCACTATTGGTGGATATTCTGTGCATCTTCACCCAATCAGATCATTTATCTCCATAATAAATAATATGCAAACAAGCACTATTGGTGGATATTCTATGCATCTTCACCCAATCAGATTCTCTTTCTCCATAATAAATAAAATGTCAATGAGCACTGTTGGTGGATATTCTATGCATCTTCACCCAATCAGATTCTCTTTCTCCATAATAAATAAAATGTCAATGAGCACTGTTGGTGGATATTCTGTGCATCTTCACCCTATCAGATAATTTATCTCCATAATATATAATATGCCAACAAACACTATTGGTGGATATTCTATGCATCTTCACCCAATCAGATTCTCTTTCTCCATAAAAAAATAAAATGTCAATGAGCACTATTGGTGGATATTCTATGCATCTTCACCCAATCAGATTCTCTTTCTCCATAATAAATAAAATGTCAATGAGCACTATTGGTGGATATTCTATGCATCTTCACCCTATCAGATAATTTATCTCCATAATAAATAATATGCTAAAAAGCACTATTGGTGGATATTCTATGCATCTTCACAAAATCAGAATCTCTTTCTCCATAATAAATAACATGTCAATGAGCACTGTTGGTGGATATTCTATGCATCTTCATCCAATCAGATTCTCTTTCTCCATAATAAATAATATGCGAATGAGCACTGTTGGTGGATATTCCATGCATCTTCACCCAATCAGATTCTCTTTCTCCATAATAAATAAAATGTCAATGATCACTATTGGTGGATATTCTGTGCATCTTCACCCAATCAGATCATTTATCTCCATAATAAATAATATGCCAACGAGCACTGTTAGTGGATATTTTATGCATCGTCACCCAATCAGATTCTCTTTCTCCATAATAAATAATATGTCAATGAGCACTATTGGTGGATATTCTGTGCATCTTCACCCAATCAGATCATTTATCTCCATAATAAATATTATGCCAATGAGCACTATTGGTGGATATTCTATGCATCTTCACCCAATCAGATTCTCTTTCTACATAATAAATAATATGTCAATGAGCACTATTGGTGGATATTCTGTGCATCTTCACCCAATCAGATCATTTATCTCCATAATAAATATTATGCCAATGAGCACTATTGGTGGATATTCTGTGCATCTTCACCCAATCAGATCATTTATCTCCATAATAAATATTATGCCAATGAGCACTATTGGTGGATATTCTATGCATCTTCACCCAATCAGATTCTCTTTCTACATAATAAATAATATGTCAATGAGCACTATTGGTGGATATTCTGTGCATCTTCACCCAATCAGATCATTTATCTCCATAATAAATATTATGCCAATGAGCACTATTGGTGGATATTCTGTGCATCTTCACCCAATCAGATCATTTATCTCCATAATAAATATTATGCCAATGAGCACTATTGGTGGATATTCTATGCATCTTCACCCAATCAGATCATTTATCTCCATAATAAATATTATGGCAATGAGCACTATTGGTGGATGTTCTATGTATCTTCACCCAATCAGATTCTCTTTCTCCATAATAAACAATATGCCAATGAACACTATTGGTGGATATTCCATGCATCTTCACCCTATCAGATCCTTTACCTCCATAATAAATAATATACCAATGAGCGCTATTGGTGGATATTCTATGCATCTTCACCCAATCAGATTCTCTTTCTCCATAATAAATAATATGTCAATGAGCACTATTGGTGGATATTCTGTGCATCTTCACCCAATCAGATCATGTATCTCCATAATAAATATTATGCCAGGGAGCACTATTGGTGGATATTCTATGCACCTTCACCCAATCAGATTCTCTTTCTCCATAATAAATAACAAGCCAATGAGCACTATTAGTGGATATTCTATGCATCTTCACCCAATCAGATTCTCTTTTGCCATAATAAATAACAAGCCAATGAGCACTATTAGTGGATATTCTATGCATCTTCACCCAATCAGATCATTTATCGCCATAATAAATATTATGCCAATGAGCACTATTGGTGGATATTCTATGGACCTTCACCCAATCAGATTCTCTTTCTCCATAATAAATAACAAGCCAATGAGCACTATTGGTGGATATTCTATGCACCTTCTCCCAATCAGATTCTCAGATTCTCTTTCTCCATAATAAATAACAAGCCAATGAGCACTGTTGGTGGATTTTCTATGCATCTTCACCCAATCAGATTCTCTTTCTCCATAATAAATAATATGCCAATGAGCACTATTGGTGGATATTCTGTGCATCTTCACCCAATCAGATCATTTATCTCCATAATAAATAATATGCCAACGAGCACTATTGGTGGATATTCTATGCATCTTCACCCAATCAGATTCTCTTTCTCCATAATAAATAATATGTCAATGAGCACTGTTGGTGGATGTTCTATGCATCTTCATCCAATCAGATTCTCTTTCTCCATAATAAATAACAAGCCAATGAGCACTATTGGTGGATATTCTTTGCATCTTCACCCAATCAGATCATTTATCTCCATAATAAATAATATGCCAATGAGCACTATTGGTGGATATTCCATGCATCTTCACCCTATCAGATCCTTTATCTCCATAATAAATAATATACCAATGAGTGCTATTGGTGGATATTCTATGCATCTTCACCCAATCAGATTCTCTTTCTACATAATAAATAATAAGTCAATGAGCACTATTGGTGGATTTTCTGTGCATCTTCACCCAATCAGATCATTTATCTCCATAATAAATATTATGTCAATGAGCACTATTGGTGGATATTCCATGCATCTTCACCCTATCAGATCCTTTATCTCCATAATAAATAATATGCCAATGAGCACTATTGGTGGATATTCTATGCATCTTCACCCAATCAGATCATTTATTTCCATAATAAATATTATGCCAATGAGCACTATTGGTGGATATTCTGTGCATCTTCACCCAATCAGATCATTTATCTCCATAATAAATAATATGCCAATGAGCACTATTGGTGGATATTCCATACATCTTCACCCTATCAATTCCTTTATCTCCATAATAAATAATATACCAATGAGCGCTATTGGTGGATATTCCATGCATCTTCACCCTATCAGATCCTTTATCTCCATAATAAATATTATGCCAATGAGCACTATTGGTGGATATTCTATGCATCTTCACCCAATCAGATCATTTATCTCCATAATAAATATTATGCCAATGAGCACTATTGGTGGATATTCTATGCATCTTCACCCAATCAGATTCTCTTTATCCATAATAAATAATATGCCAATGAGCACTATTGGTGGATATTCCATTCATCTTCACCCTATCAGATCCTTTATCTCCATAATAAATAATATACCAATGAGCGCTATTGGTGGATATTCTATGCATCTTCACCGAATCAGATTCACTTTCTCCATAATAAATAATATGTCAATGAGCAGTATTGGTGGATATTCTATGCACCTTCACCCAATCAGATAACTTATCTCCATAATAAATATCATGCCAGTGAGCACTATTGGTGGATATTCTGTGCATCTTCACCCAATCAGATCATTTATCTCCATGATAAATATCATGCCAGTGAGCACTATTGGTGGATATTCTATGCACCTTCACCCAATCAGATCATTTATCTCGATAATAAATATTATGCCAATGAGCACTATTGGTGGATATTCTATGCATCTTCACCCAATCAGATTATTTATCTCCATAATAAATATTATGACAATGAGCACTATTGGCTGATATTCTATGCATCTTCACCCAATCAGATTATCTTTCTCCATAATAAATAATATGCCAATGAGCACTATTGGTGGATATTCCATGCATCTTCACCCTATCAGATCCTTTATCTCCATAATAAATAATATACCAATGAGCGCTATTGGTGGATATTCTATGCATCTTCACCCAATCAGATTCTCTTTCTCCATAATAAATATGTCAATGAGCACTATTGGTGGATATTCTCTGCATCTTCACCCAATCAGATCATTTATCTCCATAATAAATATTATGCCAATGAGCACTATTGGTGGATATTCTATGCATCTTCACCCAATCAGATCATTAATCTCCATAATAAATATTATGCCAATGAGCACTATTGGTGGATATTCTATGCATCTTCACCCAATCAGATTCTCTTTCTCCATAATAAATAATATGCCAATGAGCACTATTGGTGGATATTCCATGCATCTTCACCCTATCAGATCCTTTATCTCCATAATAAATAATATACCAATGAGCGCTATTGGTGGATATTCTATGCATCTTCATCCAATCAGATTCTCTTTCTCCATGATAAATAATATGTCAAAGAGCACTATTGGTGGATGCATCTTCACCCATTCAGATCATTTATCTCCATAATAAATATTATGCCAATGAGCACTATTTGTGGATATTTTATGCATCTTCACCCAATCAGATCATTTATCTCCATATTAAATATTATGCCAATGAGCACTATTGATGGATATTCTGTGCATCTTCACCCAATCAGATCATTTGTCTCCATAATAAATAACAAGCCAATTTGCACTAGTGGTGGATATTCTGTGCATCTTCACCCAATGAGATCATTTATCTCCATAATAAATATTATGCCAATGAGCACTATTGGTGGATATTCTGTGCATCTTCACCCAATCAGATCATTTATCTCCATAATAAATATTATGCCAATGAGCACTATTGGTAGATATTCTATGCATCTTCACCCAATCAGATCATTTATCTCCATAATAAATATTATGCCAATGAGCACTATTGGTGGATATTCCATGCATCTTCACCCTATCAGATCCTTTATCTCCATAATAAATAATATACCAATGAGAGCTATTGGTGGATATTCTATGCATCTTCACCCAATCAGATTCTCTTTCTCCGTAATAAATAATATGTCAATGAGCACTATTGGTGGATATTCTGTGCATCCTCACCCAATCAGATCATTTATCTCCATAATAAATATTATGCCAATGAGCACTATTGGTGGATATTCTATGCATCTTCACCCAATCAGATTCTCTTTCTCCATAATAAATAATATGCCAATGAGCACTATTGTAGGATATTCCATGCATCTTCACCCTATCAGACCTTTATCTCCATAATAAATAATATACCAATGAGCGCTATTGGTGGATATTCTATGCATCTTCACCCACTCAGATTCTCTTTCTCCATAATAAATATTATGCCAATGAGCACTATTGGTGGATATTCTATGCATCTTCACCCATTCAGATCATTTATCTCCATAATAAATATTATGCCAATGAGCACTATTGGTGGCTATTCTATGCATCTTCACCCAATCAGATCATTTATCTCCATAATAAATATTATACCAATGAGCACTATTGGTGGATATTCTGTGCATCTTCACCCAATCAGATCATTTATCTCCATAATTAATAACAAGCAAATTTGCACTAGTGGTGGATATTCTATGCATCTTCACCCAATCAGATCATTTATCTCCATAATAAATATTATGCCAATGAGCACTATTGGTGGATATTCTATGCATCTTCACCCAATCAGATTCTCTTTCTTCATAATAAATAATATGCCAATGAGCACTATTGGTGGATATTCCATGCATCTTCACCCAATCAGATCCTTTATCTCCATAATAAATAATATACCAATGAGCACTATTGGTGGATATTCTATGCATCTTCACCCAATCAGATTCTCTTTCTCCATAATAAATAATATGTCGATGAACACTATTGGTGGATATTCTGTGCATCTTCACCCAATCAGATCATTTATCTCCATAATAAATATTATTCCAATGAGCACTATTGGTGGAAATTCTATGCATCTTCACCCAATCAGATTCTCTTTCTCTATAATAAATAATATGCCAATGAGCACTATTGGTGGATATTCCATGCATCTTCACCCTATCAGATCCCTTATCTCCATAATAAATAATATACCAATGAGCGCTATTGGTGGATATTCTATGCATCTTCACCCAATCAGATTCTCTTTCTCCATAATAAATAATATGTCAATGAGCACTATTGGTGGATATTCTATGCATCTTCACCCATTCAGATAATGTATCTCCATAATACATATTATGCCAAGGAGCACTATTGGTGGATATTCTATGCATCTTCACCCAATCAGATTGCTAATCTCCATAATAAATATTATGCCAATGAGCACTAATAGTGGATATTCTGTGCATCTTCACCCAATCAGATCATTTATCTCCATAATAAATAACAAGCCAAATTGCACTAGTGGTGGATATTCTGTGCATCTTCACCCAATCAGATCATTTATCTCCATAATAAATATTATGCCAATGAACACTATTAGTGGATATTCTGTGCATCTTCACCCAATACAATCATCTATCTCCATAATAAATAACAAGCTAATTTGCACTAGTGGTGGATATTCTATGCATCTTCACCCAATCAGATCATTTATCTCCATAATAAATATTATGCCAATGAGCACTATTGGTGGATATTCTGTGCATCTTCACCCAATCAGATCATTTATGTCCATAATAAATAACAAGCAAATTTGCACTAGTGGTGGATATTCTATGCATCTTCACCCAATCAGATCATTTATCTCAATAATAAATATTATGCCAATGAGCACTATTGGTGGATATTCTATGCATCTTTACCCAATCAGATTCTCTTTCTTCATAATAAATAATATGCCCATGAGCACTATTGGTGGATATTCCATGCATCTTCACCCTATCAGATCCTTTATCTCCATAATAAATAATATACCAATGAGCGCTATTGGTGGATATTCTATGCATCTTCACCCAATCAGATTCTCTTTCTCCATAATAAATAATATGTCGATGAGCACTATTGGTGGATATTCTGTGCATCTTCACCCAATCAGATCATTTATCTCCATAATAAATATTATGCCAATGAGCACTATTGATGGATATTCTATGCATCTTCACCCAATCTGAAAATGTATCTCCATAATAAATATTATGCCAATGAGCACTATTGGTGGAAATTCTATGCATCTTCACCCAATCAGATTCTCTTTCTCTATAATAAATAATATGCCAATGAGCACTATTGGTGGATATTCCATGCATCTTCACCCTATCAGATCCTTTATCTCCATAATAAATAATATACCAATGAGCGCTATTGGTGGATATTCTATGCATCTTCACCCAATCAGATTCTCTTTCTCCATAATAAATAATATGTCAATGAGCACTATTGGTGGATATTCTATGCATCTTCACCCATTCAGATAATTTATCTCGATAATACATATTATGCCAAGGAGCACTATTGGTGGATATTCTATGCATCTTCACCCAATCAGATCGTTTATCTCCATAATAAATATTATGCCAATGAGCACTAATAGTGGATATTCTGTGCATCTTCACCCAATCAGATCATTTATCTCCATAATAAATAACAAGCCAATTTGCACTAGTGGTGGATATTCTGTGCATCTTCACCCAATCAGATCATTTATCTCCATAATAAATATTATGCCAGTGAGCACTATTGGTGGATATTCTGTGCATCTTCACCCAATCAGATCATTTATCTCCATAATAAATAACAAGCCAATTTGCACTAGTGGTGGATATTCTGTGCATCTTCACCCAATCAGATCATTTATCTCCATAATAAATATTATGCCAATGAGCACTATTGGTGGATATTCTATGCATCTTCACCCTATCAGATTCTTTTTCTCCATAATAAATAATATGTCAATGAGCACTATTGGTGGATATTCTGTGCATCTTCACCCAATCAGATCATTTATCTCCATAATAAATATTATGCCAATGAACACTATTGGTGGATATTCTATGCATCTTCACCCAATCAGATCATTTATCTTCATAATAAATAGTATGCCAATGAGCACTATTGGTGGATATTCTATGCATCTTCACCGAATCAGATTCTCTTTCTCCATAATAAATAATATGTCAATTAGCACTATTGGTGGATATTCTATGCATCTTCACCCATTCATATCATTTATCTCCATAATAAATACTATGCCAATGAGCACTATTGGTGGATATTCTATGCATCTTCACCCAATCAGATCGTTTACCTCCATAATAAATATTATGCCAATGAGCACTATTGGTGGATATTCTATGCATCTTCACCCAATCAGATTTTCTTTCTTCATAATAAATAATATGCCAGTGAGCACTATTGGTGGTTATTCCATGCATCTTCACCCTATCAGATCCTTTATCTCCATAATAAATAATATACCAATGAGCGCTATTGGTGGATATTCTATGCATCTTCACCCAATCAGATTCTCTTTCTCCATAATAAATAATATGTCGATGAGCACTATTGGTGGATATTCTGTGCATCTTCACCCAATCAGATCATTTATCTCCATAATAAATATTATGCCAATGAGCACTATTGGTGGAAATTCTATGCATCTTCACCCAATCAGATTCTCTTTCTCTATAATAAATAATATGCCAATGAGCACTATTGGTGGATATTCCATGCATCTTCACCCTATCAGATCCTTTATCTCCATAATAAATAATATACCAATGAGCGCTATTGGTGGATATTCTATGCATCTTCACCCAATCAGATTCTCTTTCTCCATAATAAATAATATGTCAATGAGCAGTATTGGTGGATATTCTATGCATCTTCACCCAATCAGATCATTTATCTCCATAATAAATAACAAGCCAATTTGCACTAGTGGTGGATATTCTGTGCATCTTCATCCAATCAGATAATTTATCTCCATAATAAATATTATGCCAATGAGCACTAATAGTGGATATTCTGTGCATCTTCACCCAATCAGATCATTTATCTCCATAATAAATAACAAGCCAATTTGCACTAGTGGTGGATATTCTGTGCATCTTCATCCAATCAGATCATTTATCTCCATAATAAATAATATGCCAATGAGCACTATTGGTGGATATTCTGTGCATCTTCACCCAATCAGATCATTTATCTCCATAATAAATAACAAGCCAATTTGCACTAGTGGTGGATATTCTGTGCATCTTCACCCAATCAGATCATTTATCTCCATAATAAATATTATGCCAATGAGCACTATTGGTGGATATTCTATGCATCTTCACCCTATCATATCCTTTATCTCCATAATAAATAATATACCAATGAGCGCTATTGGTGGATATTCTATGCATCTTCACCCAATCAGATTCTTTTTCTCCATAATAAATAATATGTCAATGAGCACTATTGGTGGATATTCTGTGCATCTTCACCCAATCAGATCATTTATCTCCATAATAAATATTATGCCAATGAGCACTATTGGTGGATATTCTATGCATCTTCACCCAATCAGATTCTCTTTCTCTATAATAAATAATATGCCAATGAGCACTATTGGTGGATATTCCATGCATCTTCACCCTATCAGATCCTTTATCTCCATAATAAATAATATACCAATGAGCGCTATTGGTGGATATTCTATGCATCTTCACCCAATCAGATTCTCTTTCTCCATAATAAATAATATGTCAATGAGCACTATTGGTGGATATTCTATGCATCTTCACCCATTCAGATAATTTATCTCGATAATACATATTATGCCAAGGAGCACTATTGGTGGATATTCTATGCATCTTCACCCAATCAGATCGTTTATCTCCATAATAAATATTATGCCAATGAGCACTAATAGTGGATATTCTGTGCATCTTCACCCAATCAGATCATTTATCTCCATAATAAATAACAAGCCAATTTGCACTAGTGGTGGATATTCTGTGCATCTTCACCCAATCAGATCATTTATCTCCATAATAAATATTATGCCAGTGAGCACTATTGGTGGATATTCTGTGCATCTTCACCCAATCAGATCATTTATCTCCATAATAAATAACAAGCCAATTTGCACTAGTGGTGGATATTCTGTGCATCTTCACCCAATCAGATCATTTATCTCCATAATAAATATTATGCCAATGAGCACTATTGGTGGATATTCTATGCATCTTCACCCTATCATATCCTTTATCTCCATAATAAATAATATACCAACGAGCGCTATTGGTGGATATTCTATGCATCTTCACCCAATCAGATTCTTTTTCTCCATAATAAATAATATGTCAATGAGCACTATTGGTGGATATTCTGTGCATCTTCACCCAATCAGATCATTTATCTCCATAATAAATATTATGCCAATGAACACTATTGGTGGATATTCTATGCATCTTCACCCAATCAGATCATTTATCTTCATAATAAATAGTATGCCAATGAGCACTATTGGTGGATATTCTATGCATCTTCACCCAATCAGATTCTCTTTCTCCATAATAAATAATATGTCAATTAGCACTATTGGTGGATATTCTATGCATCTTCACCCATTCATATCATGTATCTCCATAATAAATACTATGCCAATGAGCACTATTGGTGGATATTCTATGCATCTTCACCCAATCAGATCGTTTACCTCCATAATAAATATTATGCCAATGAGCACTATTGGTGGATATTCTATGCATCTTCACCCAATCAGATTTTCTTTCTTCATAATAAATAATATGCCAGTGAGCACTATTGGTGGTTATTCCATGCATCTTCACCCTATCAGATCCTTTATCTCCATAATAAATAATATACCAATGAGCGCTATTGGTGGATATTCTATGCATCTTCACCCAATCAGATTCTCTTTCTCCATAATAAATAATATGTCGATGAGCACTATTGGTGGATATTCTGTGCATCTTCACCCAATCAGATCATTTATCTCCATAATAAATATTATGCCAATGAGCACTATTGGTGGAAATTCTATGCATCTTCACCCAATCAGATTCTCTTTCTCTATAATAAATAATATGCCAATGAGCACTATTGGTGGATATTCCATGCATCTTCACCCTATCAGATCCTTTATCTCCATAATAAATAATATACCAATGAGCGCTATTGGTGGATATTCTATGCATCTTCACCCAATCAGATTCTCTTTCTCCATAATAAATAATATGTCAATGAGCAGTATTGGTGGATATTCTGTGCATCTTCACCCAATCAGATCATTTATCTTCATAATAAATAGTATGCCAATGAGCACTATTGGTGGATATTCTATGCATCTTCACCCAATCAGATTCTCTTTCTCCATAATAAATAATATGTCAATTAGCACTATTGGTGGATATTCTATGCATCTTCACCCATTCATATCATGTATCTCCATAATAAATACTATGCCAATGAGCACTATTGGTGGATATTCTATGCATCTTCACCCAATCAGATCGTTTACCTCCATAATAAATATTATGCCAATGAGCACTATTGGTGGATATTCTATGCATCTTCACCCAATCAGATTTTCTTTCTTCATAATAAATAATATGCCAGTGAGCACTATTGGTGGTTATTCCATGCATCTTCACCCTATCAGATCCTTTATCTCCATAATAAATAATATACCAATGAGCGCTATTGGTGGATATTCTATGCATCTTCACCCAATCAGATTCTCTTTCTCCATAATAAATAATATGTCGATGAGCACTATTGGTGGATATTCTGTGCATCTTCACCCAATCAGATCATTTATCTCCATAATAAATATTATGCCAATGAGCACTATTGGTGGAAATTCTATGCATCTTCACCCAATCAGATTCTCTTTCTCTATAATAAATAATATGCCAATGAGCACTATTGGTGGATATTCCATGCATCTTCACCCTATCAGATCCTTTATCTCCATAATAAATAATATACCAATGAGCGCTATTGGTGGATATTCTATGCATCTTCACCCAATCAGATTCTCTTTCTCCATAATAAATAATATGTCAATGAGCAGTATTGGTGGATATTCTATGCATCTTCACCCAATCAGATCATTTATCTCCATAATAAATAACAAGCTAATTTGCACTAGTGGTGGATATTCTGTGCATCTTCATCCAATCAGATAATTTATCTCCATAATAAATATTATGCCAATGAGCACTAATAGTGGATATTCTGTGCATCTTCACCCAATCAGATCATTTATCTCCATAATAAATAACAAGCCAATTTGCACTAGTGGTGGATATTCTGTGCATCTTCATCCAATCAGATCATTTATCTCCATAATAAATAATATGCCAATGAGCACTATTGGTGGATATTCTGTGCATCTTCACCCAATCAGATCATTTATCTCCATAATAAATAACAAGCCAATTTGCACTAGTGGTGGATATTCTGTGCATCTTCACCCAATCAGATCATTTATCTCCATAATAAATATTATGCCAATGAGCACTATTGGTGGATATTCTATGCATCTTCACCCTATCATATCCTTTATCTCCATAATAAATAATATACCAATGAGCGCTATTGGTGGATATTCTATGCATCTTCACCCAATCAGATTCTTTTTCTCCATAATAAATAATATGTCAATGAGCACTATTGGTGGATATTCTGTGCATCTTCACCCAATCAGATCATTTATCTCCATAATAAATATTATGCCAATGAGCACTATTGGTGGATATTCTATGCATCTTCACCCAATCAGATCATTTATCTTCATAATAAATAGTATGCCAATGAGCACTATTGGTGGATATTCTATGCATCTTCACCCAATCAGATTCTCTTTCTCCATAATAAATAATATGTCAATGAGCACTATTGGTGGATATTCTATGCATCTTCACCCATTCAGATCATTTATCTCCATAATAAATATTATGCCAATGAGCACTATTGGTGGATATTCTATGCATCTTCACCCAATCAGATAATTTATCTCCATAATAAATATTATGCCAATGAGCACTATTGGTGGATATTCTGTGCATCTTCACCCAATCAGATCATTTATCTCCATAATAAATAACAAGCCAATTTGCACTAGTGGTGGATATTCTGTGCATCTTCACCCAATCAGATCATTTATCTCCATAATAAATATTATGCCAATGAGCACTATTGGTGGATATTCTGTGCATCTTCACCCAATCAGATCATATATCTCCATAATAAATAACTGTCATGATACCTACCTCCAAGGAGCCAGGCCGGGCCCAGCAACCCCAGAGGCAGACATCATTTTCCCCAGGGAAGTCTCAGCGGGCCCAAGTCGGGGCCCTTTGGACTCAGTCCTGGCGCCTTAGACGCCAGGCTCATAGCGGACCCCAGTCCTGGCGCCTTAGGCGCCAGGCTCATAGAAGAGGATATGTGTTTAAGTGCTTGGGTGCACACTTACCTGATGCAGACCTTGCTGCTTCATCCAGGCCCTCTTGAGGCCTGAATGGGACTACTTTACCTGTAGGACTACTTCACCACCCGGGTGTGGTCGGGGAAGGATACACACCTGATTGGTGGAAGGATACATACCAGGAACTTCTTCCAAGGCTATTTAAACCCCACCCGAACAGCCACACGTGCTTCGCGTTGTTCTGCACCTAGCAGCTGGACGCTCACCGTGTCAGCTCCTGCATCCTGACTTCAGCCACGCCTGCCAGCATCCTGGAACACCTGCAAGGGGAGAAAGGAAGAGAATAGGAGAAGAAAAGCCCTTACCTGCTAAATCTGCATCCCGGAGTCATTTCTCCAACGGCCCTGAAAAGGAAGACATCATTTTAAAGGCATTTTGTTTCGATCGCTGCAGCGCTGCATTTTACTCACCTTTGCAAGGCGCTTCCATCTTCAGCAGCGATCTTCCGGATTCAGCTACGCCCCGGCGCCTAGAGGAAAAAAGACAAGAACAAAGGTGAGAGGGAGAAAAGGAATAAGGAAAGCTCAGTTTCCTTTTAAGTCTTACCTGTTGGATTATTCCCACTGCATTTCGGGTCCTGCCGCTTCCTGGCATCTCCGGACCCCGGCCCCTATGGGGAAAAAAGACAAAGACATTGAATGAGCGAATGCAAAGACATTACCTGAGCGCTCATCCAGAACTGTTTCACTTCGGGTCAGCGCCATATCTCCGGCACACCGAACCCCGGTCTCTAAGGGGAAAAAGACATAAGCATTAGCGCTTGCTGCAATTAGTCAACAAACATTATTATTAAGCTTGAACTTTTGAACAGAACTTTTACAGCGCCTTACCTGAACAGTCAAGCTTACCTGAACTCCCATCAATCCTCAATCCAGTGAAGTAACTGGGTTTCAACGCGCCCCTGCATCAGAAGCAGGATGGAGAGCTCATCCTTCCAAACCCTAAGGAGGGTATCCAACGAGCCAGGGAAGCCAGAATAGAGGGGCCCTTCCTGTCCATCTTCAGAGTTCTGCGCCTTCGACGCCGCGCCTCCGTGGGAACCAGGTGAGCGTTACAGAACGCGAAGCCTTACCACAATTTCCCACCTGGGCGCTATGGAGACTTCCGAGACAGATCAGCTGGCCCATCTTTTAGGGGAATTATGGGCAGAAGTGCACTCAGCCCGCCAGGAGACTAATGCTCTCAGAAGGGAACTAATCCTATCCAAGGAAAGAACTGATGATCTGGCCAAAAGGTTATTGCAGGGCCAGCACACTCCTTTACCTGTTTCCGGAGATATTTCTACAACAATGGGTTCGAATAACCCGGTACAAATCAATCTACCTGGACACATGCCTTTGGCCCCGCCGGAACGTTTTGCGGGGGATCCCAAGAAATATGCCGTTTTTATGAACCAATGCCGTTTACACTTTTTATGCAGGCCCGGGGCCTTCCCCAACGACCAGACCAAAGTAGCCTTTGTACTATCTTACCTCAGTGTCTGTGCTGCCGATTGGTCTATTCCATTGGTAAATCAGGATGATCCCATTCTCCGGGATTTCCAGGGCTTCCAGGCCAGCATGGAAAGATTGTTCGCTCGACACTCGCAGGGACAGGCCCTTGACAACGAACTGCTATCCTTACGACAAGGTAATCAGGATCTTTTGTTCTATATCGCCACCTTTAATAGACTAGTTGTGGAAACCGGATGGCCTGAAAATAAAAGGATCACATTGTTTCATCGAGGCCTGCGCGGAGAGCTTAAAGATGTTATAGCTCAGATAGTAGATCCACTCCAGGCCTGCGCAGACTACATAGACTTAGTGGTTCAACTTGATCACAGACTTCAAAATAGAAAAGCAGATCGGCTCAAGTATGAAACCAGAGTACCTATCAAGACCCACGTTAACTCCAAGAGTACTGACGTTTCCGAACCTATGCAAATTGGCAATGTTAAAGGACCATTAACGCAGAAGGAACGAGAGAGAAGGCGACAAATGCAACTTTGTCTGTATTGCGGAACTTCCGGTCACTTTCTTCAAAGGTGTCCAGTTAAACCACCCAAGAAGGTGGTTGGAGCCACTGATAACGAGTTATTGACACCTGGTTCGGGAAACGACCTAGCCCGACAAGCGTAGGGGTCCGCTTGCCGAGCTTGAAAACAAACTCTTTGACCTCGCATTTTGTCATGCCAATGGTGCTTGTGAACCCAAAACAGCCTCAGCAGTTGCATGCTATAAAAGCATACATAGACAGTGGAGCTATTGGAAATTACATAGACCGTGAATTGGCTTCCAGGATTAAGCTTCCTCTCCGCCAGAAAGTAACCCAAGATGTAATTACTACAGTTGATGGAACCGAAATAGCCTCAGGGCCTGTAACGCATTCGACAGTTGAAATCACTCTGGTGGGTCAGGACGGACATCGGGAAGCAATCGTGTTTGATGTGATCAAGGCCCCACAATTTCAAGTACTTCTTGGTATCCCTTGGTTAGAAACACATAATCCGAGAATAGACTGGCGAGCAAAGAAGATAACTTTTCCTGATTGTGAACCAACCTGTTACCCAAGGAATCCAGCTATGGGTCTAGCCTCTGTAACTTCCACCCCTGTACAGCTACCATCTGAATACCAAGAATTCCAAGACGTTTTTCAGAAAGAGCAGGCTAACACCTTACCTCCCCATCGATCTTACGATTGCCAAATCGACTTGGTACCCAATGCACAACTACCTTGTAGTAGGATTTATGCTCTTACTGAACCTGAGAACCTGCATTTGCGCCAGTATTTGGATCAATACCTGGCCAATGGCTTCATTCGCCCATCAAAGTCACCAGTCTCTTCCGCTTTGTTCTTCGTACCTAAAAAGGAAGGAGACCTTAGGGCCTGTATTGACTACCGCGCCCTAAATCAGATAACGATTATGAATCGTTACCCTTTGCCCCTGATACCTGAGCTTATCGACCAAGTAAAAGATGCTTGTGTGTACACCAAGCTAGATCTCAGAGGAGCTTACCACCTGGTACGTATAAAAGAGGGCGACGAGTGGAAGACTGCATTCCGCACCAAATTTGGGCTCTTCGAATATCAAGTAATGCCCTTCGGTTTGTGCAACACACCTGCCGCCTTTCAGTACTTCATGAATGATGTTCTTCGGGAATTTATCGATGTTTGTCTCATCGTTTATATTGACGACATCCTGGTGTATTCCTCCTCAGAATCTGATCACAGAAACCATGTTAGGGCAGTTCTTGAGAAATTGCGCCAGCACAAATTATTTGCCAAGCTCGAAAAATGCGTTTTTCATACCACAGAAGTGGAGTTTCTCGGATTCATCCTGACACCTCAAGGAATCCGAATGGACTCGCGGAAAGTGGACGCCATTCTCAAATGGCCATCTCCTAGCTCTGTGAAGGGAGTGCAAAGCATGCTTGGCTTTGCCAATTTCCATCGAAGGTTCATCCCGGAATTTTCTCGAACTGTTCAACCCATCACAGCTCTCCTAAAGAAAAATAAACGCTTTGAATGGACTCTTGAGGCTGAACAAGCCTTTCAGGACCTGAAAACCAAATTCACCTCTGCACCTGTATTGAAGCACCCGCGCCCAGATCTCCCTTACATCGTGGAAACCGATGCATCCAGTTCGGCCATGGGAGCTGTCCTGTCGCAAAGAGACCCAGAAACTAACCAACTACACCCTGTAGCCTTTTGGTCCAGAAAATTCTCTCCACCTGAACTCAATTACGCAATTACCGACAAAGAACTACTGGCTATTGAATCAGCTTTCAAGGCTTGGCGTCACTATCTTCTCGGTGCAAGACACACCATCACCGTAATTACGGACCACAGAAATTTGCAGTATTTAAAGACGGCCAAAGCTCAATCTTCGCGACAACTCCGATGGGCTTTATTCTTTGCGGAATTTGATTTTGTAATTACCTATCGCCCTGGCTGCAAGAATGGTAAGGCAGATGCCTTATCCCGGATAGGCATGGAAGAACCCAATTCGAGTTTAGAACTTGTGCCAATCATACCGGAACAAAGAATTCTGGGCTTGACTTCATTGCAAACCATTGAGGACATCCAAGCTCAAGTAAAACAGCTTTTTGACTCTTCTGCCTTACTGGAATGGAGTCAAAAGGGTCCTCACTACACCGTTAAGGGTGATTTACCCTACTTCCAAGAGCGGTTATTTCTGCCAAGTAAAGAATTGCAGGAACTTGTCATTACCCGTCATCATGAATCATTAATGGAAGGACACCCCGGTATCGCGAAAACAGAAGAAAAGATCAAACGCCACTTCTGGTGGCCTTCTTGGAGAAAAGACATAAAGTCATTTGTGTTGTCTTGCGGAATCTGTGCCCAAAATAAGAGTCAAAAGAAAAGGCCAGCCGGCCTACTTCAACCTTTGGACATTCCACCAGCACCTTGGCACACCTTGTCAATGGACTTTATAACTGACCTGCCTCCTTGTGGTGGTTACAACACGATTCTCGTAATAGTGGATCTATTCTCCAAAATGGCCCATTTTATCCCTTTAAAAGGATTGCCGTCAGCTTCCACCTTGGCCAAGGAATTTATGGAAAATATAGTGCGGTTACATGGTTTCCCTTCCATATTAGTCTCAGACCGTGGAAGTCAATTTATCTCCCACTTTTGGAAGAAATGTTGCCAACTAGCACAAATAGACGTGCGGTTATCCACCAGCCACCACCCCCAGACCGACGGACAAACCGAGAGAACCAATCAGACTCTCGAGCAATATCTGCGGTGCATGTTAGACCAATCCGAGTTAAATTGGAAAGACATCCTTTGGATTGCAGAATATGCATACAACAATTCAGTGCATTCTGGAACCGGACAGACTCCTTTTTATACCCTGTATGGTCACCATCCTCGGACCTCTGACCTAGATCCACCTCTGACCCTGGAGATGTCTGCAGTAAATCACCTACATTCCACAATAACCCAAGCCTTCAAAGAAGCTACAACCCACTTACAGCAAGCCAAGAAAAAGTATAAAGAAAACGCTGATTTGCACCGAAGTAAAACTCCTCCTTACCAAGTAGGAGATCAGGTATGGCTAGCAACTAAACATCTACCCCTCAAGGGTCAGCAAACTTTTAATCCCAGATTCATTGGGCCTTACCCCATCAAAGCTATTATCAACCCAGTGGCCTTTAAACTCGATTTACCATCCAACATGCGGATTCATCCCGTTTTTCACGCATCTCTTCTAAAACCAGTACAAGCTGGAACCAGACTGTCTGAGCCCCCAGGCCCTGTCCAAATTGATGGAGAATTAGAATTCGAAGTGAAAGACATTTTAGGTTCCAAGATAGTTAAGTCGAAACTCTTCTATCTTGTTGATTGGAAAGGATATGGACCTCAGGAAAGACCTTGGGAACCCAGTAACTATGTTCACGCACCACGATTAATTCAACGATTCCATCGAAGATTCCCGCACAAACCAAAACCCCAGGAGGAAAAGACCTTGGGAGGGGCCTTGAGGGGGGGTACTGTCATGATGCCTACCTCCAAGGAGCCAGGCCGGGCCCAGCAACCCCAGAGGCAGACATCATTTTCCCCAGGGAAGTCTCAGCGGGCCCAAGTCGGGGCCCTTTGGACTCAGTCCTGGCGCCTTAGGCGCCAGGCTCATAGCGGACCCCAGTCCTGGCGCCTTAGGCGCCAGGCTCATAGAAGAGGATATGTGTTTAAGTGCTTGGGTGCACACTTACCTGATGCAGACCTTGCTGCTTCATCCAGGCCCTCTTGAGGCCTGAATGGGACTACTTTACCTGTAGGACTACTTCACCACCCGGATGTGGTCGGGGAAGGATACACACCTGATTGGTGGAAGGATACATACCAGGAACTTCTTCCAAGGCTATTTAAACCCCACCCGAACAGCCACACGTGCTTCGCGTTGTTCTGCACCTAGCAGCTGGACGCTCACTGTGTCAGCTCCTGCATCCTGACTTCAGCCACGCCTGTCAGCATCCTGGAACACCTGCAAGGGGAGAAAGGAAGAGAATAGGAGAAGAAAAGCCCTTACCTGCTAAATCTGCATCCCAGAGTCATTTCTCCAACGGCCCTGAAAAGGAAAACATCATTTTAAAGGCATTTTGTTTCGATCGCTGCAGAGCTGCATTTTACTCACCTTTGCAAGGCGCTTCCATCTTCAGCAGCGATCTTCCGGATTCAGCTACGCCCCGGCGCCTAGAGGAAAAAAGACAAGAACAAAGGTAAGAGGGAGAAAAGGAATAAGGAAAGCTCAGTTTCCTTTTAAGTCTTACCTGTTGGATTATTCCCACTGCATTTCGGGTCCTGCCGCTTCCTGGCATCTCCGGACCCCGGCCCCTATGGGGAAAAAAGACAAAGACATTGAATGAGCGAATGCAAAGACATTAACTGAGCGCTCATCCAGAACTGTTTCACTTCGGGTCGCGCCATATCTCCGGCACACCGAACCCCGGCCCCTAAGGGGAAAAAGACATAAGCATTAGCGCTTGCTGCAATTAGTCAACGAACATTATTATTAAGCTTGAACTTTTGAACAGAACTTTTACAGCGCCTTACCTGAACAGTCAAGCTTACCTGAACTCCCATCAATCCTCAATCCAGTGAAGTAACTGGGTTTCAACGCGCCCCTGCATCAGAAGCAGGATGGAGAGCTCATCCTTCCAAACCCTAAGGAGGGTATCCAACGAGCCAGGGAAGCCAGAATAGAGGGGCCCTTCCTGTCCATCTTCAGAGTTCTGCGCCTTCGACGCCGCGCCTCCGTGGGAACCAGGTGAGCGTTACAATAACAAGCCAATTTGCACTAGTGGTGGATATTCTGTGCATCTTCACGCAATCAGATCATTTATCTCCATAATATATAATATGCCAATGAGCACTATTGGTGGATATTCCATGCATCTTCACCCTATCAGATCCTTTATCTCCATAATAAATAATATACCAATGAGTGCTATTGGTGGATATTCTATGCATCTCCACCCAATCAGATTCTCTTTCTCCATAATAAATAATATGCCAATGAGCACTATTGGTGGATATTCCATGCATCTTCACCCTATCAGATCCTTTATCTCCATAATAAATAATATACCAATGAGCATTATTGGTGGATATTCTATGCATCTTCACCCAATCAGATTCTCTTTCTCCATAATAAATAATATGTCAATGAGCACTATTGGTAGATATTCTGTGCATCTTCACCCAATCAAATGATTTATCTCCATAATAAATATTATGCCAATGAGCACTATTGGTGGATATTCTATCCATCTTCACCCAATCAGATCATTTATCTCCATAATAAATATTATGCCAATGAGCACTATTGGTGGATATTTTATGCATCTTCACCCAATCAGATTCTCTTTCTCCATAATAAATAATATGCCAATGAGCACTATTGGTGGATATTCCATGCATCTTCACCCTATCAGATCCTTTATATCCATTATAAATAATATACCAATGAGCGCTATTGGTGGATATTCTATGCATCTTCACCCAATCAGATTCTCTTTCTCCATAATACATCATATGTCAATGAGCACTATTGGTGGATATTCTATGCATCTTCACCCAATCAGATCATTTATCTCCATAATAAATATTATGCCAATGAGCACTATTGGTGGATATTCTATGCATCTTCACCCAATCAGATCATTTAGCTCCATAATAAATATTATGCCAATGAGCACTATTGGTGGATATTTTATGCATCTTCACCCAATCAGATTCTCTTTCTCCATAATAAATAATATGCCAATGAGCACTATTGGTGGATATTCCATGCATCTTCACTCTATCAGATCCTTTATATCCATTATAAATAATATACCAATGAGCGCTATTGGTGGATATTCTATGCATCTTCATCCAATCAGATTCTCTTTCTCCATAATACATAATATGTCAATGAGCACTATTGGTGGATATTCTATGCATCTTCACCCAATCAGATCATTTATCTCCATAATAAATATTATGCCAATGAGCACTATTGGTGGATATTCTATGCATCTTCACCCAATCAGATAATTTATCTCCATAATAAATATTATGCCAATGAGCACTATTGGTGGATATTCTGTGCATCTTCACCCAATCAGATCATTTATCTCCATAATAAATAACAAGCCAATTTGCACTAGTGGTGTATATTCTGTGCATCTTCACCCAATCGGATAATTTATCTCCATAATAAATATTATGCCAATGAGCACTATTGGTGGATATTCTGTGCATCTTCACCCAATCAGATCATTTATCTCCATAATAAATATTATGCCAATGAGCACTATTGGTGGATATTCTATGCATCTTCACCCAATCAGATCATTTATCTCCATAATAAATAGTATGCCAATGAGCACTATTGGTGGATATTCTATGCATCTTCACCCAATCAGATTCTCTTTCTCCATAATAAATAATATGTCAATGAACACTATTGGTGGAAATTCTGTGCATCTTCAGCCAATCAGATCATTTATCTCCATAATAAATATTATGCCAATGAGCACTATTATTGGATATTCTATGCATCTTCACCCAATCAGATTCTCTTTCTCCATAATAAATAATATGTCAATGAGCACTATTGGTGGATATTCTGTGCATCTTCACCCAATCAGATCATTTATCTCCATAATAAATATTATGCCAATGAGCACTATTGGTGGATATTCTATGCATCTTCACCCAATCAGATCATTTATCTCCATAATAAATATTATGCCAATGAGCACCATTGGTGGATATTCTGTGCATCTTCACCCAATCAGATCATTTATCTCCGTAATAAATAACAAGCCAATTTGCACTAGTGGTGGATATTCTGTGCATCTTCACCCAATCGGATAATTTATCTCCATAATAAATATTATGCCAATGAGCACTATTGGTGGATATTCTGTGCATCTTCACCCAATCAGATTCTTTTTCTCCATAATAAATAATATGTCAATGAGCACTATTGGTGGATATTCTGTGCATCTTCACCCAATCAGATCATTTATCTCCATAATAAATATTATGCCAATGAGCACTATTGGTGGATATTCTATGCATCTTCACCCAATCAGATCATTTATCTTCATAATAAATAGTATGCCAATGAGCACTATTGGTGGATATTCTATGCATCTTCACCCAATCAGATTCTCTTTCTCCATAATAAATAATATGCCAATGAGCACTATTGGTGGATATTCCTTGCATCTTCACCCTATCAGATCCTTTATATCCATTATAAATAATATACCAATGAGCGCTATTGGTGGATATTCCATGCATCTTCACCCTATCAGATCCTTTATATCCATTATAAATAATATACCAATGAGCGCTATTGGTGGATATTCTATGCATCTTCACCCAATCAGAACATTTATCTCCATAATACATATTATGCCAATGAGCACTATTGGTGGATATTCTATGCATCTTCACCCAATCAGATCATTTATCTCCATAATAAATATTATGCCAATGAGCACTATTGGTGGATATTCTATGCATCTTCACCCAATCAGATCATTTATCTCCATAATACATATTATGCCAATGAGCACTATTGGTGGATATTCTGTGCATCTTCACCCAATCAGATCATTTATCTCCATAATACATATTATGCCAATGAGCACTATTGGTGGATATTCTATGCATCTTCACCCAATCAGATCATTTATCTCCATAATAAATATTATGCCAATGAGCACTATTGGTGGATATTCTATGCATCTTCACCCAATCAGATCATTTATCTCCATAATACATATTATGCCAATGAGCACTATTGGTGGATATTCTGTGCATCTTCACCCAATCAGATCATTTATCTCCATAATAAATAACAAGCCAATTTGCACTAGTGGTGGATATTCTGTGCATCTTCACCCAATCGGATAATTTATCTCCATAATAAATATTATGCCAATGAGCACTATTGGTGGATATTCTGTGCATCTTCACCCAATGAGATCATTTATCTCCATGATAAATATTATGCCAATGAGCACTATTGGTGGATATTCTATGTATCTTCACCCAATCAGATCATTTATCTCCATAATAAATATTATGCCAATGAGCACTATTGGTGGATACTCTATGCATCTTCACCCAATCAGATTCTCTTTCTCCATAATAAATAATATGTCAATGAGCACTATTGGTGGATATTCTGTGCATCTTCAGCCAATCAGATAATTTATCTCCATAATATATATTATGCCAATAAGCACTATTGGTGTATACTCTATGCATCTTCACCCAATCAGATTCTCTTTCTTCATTATAAATAATATGTCAATGAGCACTATTGGTGGATATTCTGTGCATCTTCACCCAATCAGATCATTTATCTGCATAATAAATATTATGCCAATGAGCACTATTGGTGGATATTCTATGCATCTTCACCCAATCAGATCATTTATCTCCATAATAAATATTATGCCAATGAGCACTATTGGTGGATATTCTATGCATCTTCACCCAATCAGATTCTCTTTCTCCATAATAAATAATATGCCAATGAGCACTATTGGTGGATATTCCATGCATCTTCACCCTATCAGATCCTTTATCTCCATAATAAATAATATACCAATGAGCGCTATTGGTGGATATTCTATGCATCTTCACCCAATCAGATTCTCTTTCTCCATAATAAATAATATGTCAATGAGCACTATTGGTGGATATTCTATGCATCTTCACCCATTCAGATCATTTATCTCCATAAAAAATATTATGCCAATGAGCACTATTGGTGGATATTCTGTGCATCTTCACCCAATCAGATCATTTATCTCCATAATAAATATTATGCCAATGAGCACTATTGGTGGATATTCTATGCATCTTCTCCCAATCAGATCATTTATCTCCATAATAAATATTATGCCAATGAGCACTATTGGTGGATATTCTGTGCATCTTCTCCCAATCAGATCATTCATCTCCATAATAAATAACAAGCCAATTTGCACTAGTGGTGGATATTCTGTGCCTCTTCACCCAATCAGATAATTTATCTCCATAATAAATATTATGCCAATGAGCACTATTGGTGGATATTCTATGCATCTTCACCCAATCAGATTCGCTTTCTCCATAATAAATAATATGCCAATGAATACTATTGGTGGATATTCCATGCATCTTCAACCTATCAGATCCTTTATCACCATAATAAATAATATACCAATGAGCGCTATTGGTGGATATTCTATGCATCTTCACCCAATCAGATTCTCCTTCTCCTTAATAAATAATATGTCAATGAGCACTATTGGTGGATATTCTATGCATCTTCACCCAATCAGATTCTCTTTCTCCTTAATAAATAATATGTCAATGAGCACTATTGGTGGATATTCTATGCATCTTCACCCAATCAGATTCTCTTTCTCCATAATAAATAATATGCCAATGAGCACTATTGATGGATATTCTATGCATCTTCACCCATTCAGATCATTTATCTCCATAATAAATATTATGCCAATGAGCACTATTGGTGGATATTCTGTGCATCTTCACCCAATCAGATCATTTATCTCCATAATAAATATTATGCCAATGAGCACTATTGGTGGATATTCTGTGCATCTTCACCCAATCAGATCATTTATCTCCATAATAAATAATATGCCAATGAGCACTATTGGTGGATATTCTGTGCATCTTCACCCAATCAGATCATTTATCTCCCTAATAAATAATAAGCCAATGAGCCCTAGTGGTGGATATTCCGTGCATCTTCACCCTATCAGATCCTTTATATCCATAATAAATAATATACCAATGAGCGCTATTGGTGGATATTCTGTGCATCTTCACCCAATCAGATTCTCTTTCTCCATAATAAATAATATGTCAATGAGCACTATTGGTGGATATTCTGTGCATCTTCACCCAATCAGATTCTCTTTCTCCATAATAAATAATATGTCAATGAGCACTATTGGTGGATATTCTGTGCATCTTCACCCAATCAGATTCTCTTTCTCCATAATAAATAATATGCCAATGAGCACTATTGGTGGATATTCTGTGCATCTTCACCCAATCAGATTCTCTTTCTCCATAATAAATAATATGCCAATGAGCACTATTGGTGGATATTCTGTGCATCTTCACCCAATCAGATTCTCCTTCTCCATAATAAATAATATGCCAATGAGCACTATTGGTGGATATTCTATGCATCTTCACCCAATCAGATCATTTATCTCCATAATAAATATTATGCCAATGAGCACTATTGGTGGATATTCTGTGCATCTTCACCCAATCAGATCATTTATGTCCATAATAAATAACAAGCAAATTTGCACTAGTGGTGGATATTCTATGCATCTTCACCCAATCAGATCATTTATCTCAATAATAAATATTATGCCAATGAGCACTATTGGTGGATATTCTATGCATCTTTACCCAATCAGATTCTCTTTCTTCATAATAAATAATATGCCCATGAGCACTATTGGTGGATATTCCATGCATCTTCACCCTATCAGATCCTTTATCTCCATAATAAATAATATACCAATGAGCGCTATTGGTGGATATTCTATGCATCTTCACCCAATCAGATTCTCTTTCTCCATAATAAATAATATGTCGATGAGCACTATTGGTGGATATTCTGTGCATCTTCACCCAATCAGATCATTTATCTCCATAATAAATATTATGCCAATGAGCACTATTGATGGATATTCTATGCATCTTCACCCAATCTGAAAATGTATCTCCATAATAAATATTATGCCAATGAGCACTATTGGTGGAAATTCTATGCATCTTCACCCAATCAGATTCTCTTTCTCTATAATAAATAATATGTCAATGAGCACTATTGGTGGATATTCTGTGCATCTTCACCCAATCAGATTCTCTTTCTCCATAATAAATAATATGTCAATGAGCACTATTGGTGGATATTCTGTGCATCTTCACCCAATCAGATTCTCTTTCTCCATAATAAATAATATGTCAATGAGCACTATTGGTGGATATTCTGTGCATCTTCACCCAATCAGATTCTCCTTCCCATAATAAATAATATGCCAATGAGCACCATTGGTGGATATTCTATGCATCTTCACCCAATCAGATCATTTATCTCCATAATAAATATTATGCAAATGAGCACTATTGGTGGATATTCTGTGCATCTTCACCCAATCAGATTCTCTTTCTCCATAATAAATAATATGTCAATGAGCACTATTGGTGGATATTCTATGCATCTTCACCCAATCAGATTCTCTTTCTCCTTAATACATATTATGCCAATGAGCACTATTGTTTGATATTCTATGCATCTTCACCCAATCAGATTCTCTTTCTCCATAATAAATAATATGCCAATGAGCACTATTGGTGGATATTCCATGCATCTTCACCCTATCTGATCCTTTATCTCCATAATAAATAATATACCAATGAGCGCTATTGGTGGATATTCTATGCATCTTCACCCAATCAGATTCTCTTTCTCCATAATAAATATGTCAATGAGCACTATTGGTGGATATTCTGTGCATCTTTACCCAATCAGATCATTTATCTCCATAATAAATGTTATGCCAATGAGCACTATTGGTGGATATTCTATGCATCTTCACCCAATCAGATCATTTATCTCCATAATAAATATTATGCCAATGAGCACTATTGGTGGATATTCTATGCATCTTCACCCAATCAGATCCTTTATCTCCATAATAAATAATATACCAATGAGCACTATTGGTGGATATTCTGTGCATCTTCACCCAATCAGATCATTTATCTCCATAATAAATAATATGCCAATGAGCACTATTGGTGGATATTCTGTGCATCTTCACCCAATCAGATCATTTATCTCCCTAATAAATAATAAGCCAATGAGCACTAGTGGTGGATATTCTGTGCATCTTCACCCTATCAGATCCTTTATATCCATAATAAATAATATACCAATGAGCGCTATTGGTGGATATTCTGTGCATCTTCACCCAATCAGATTCTCTTTCTCCATAATAAATAATATGTCAATGAGCACTATTGGTGGATATTCTGTGCATCTTCACCCAATCAGATTCTCTTTCTCCATAATAAATAATATGTCAATGAGCACTATTGGTGGATATTCTGTGCATCTTCACCCAATCAGATTCTCTTTCTCCATAATAAATAATATGCCAATGAGCACTATTGGTGGATATTCTGTGCATCTTCACCCAATCAGATTCTCTTTCTCCATAATAAATAATATGTCAATGAGCACTATTGGTGGATATTCTGTGCATCTTCACCCAATCAGATTCTCTTTCTCCATAATAAATAATATGCCAATGAGCACTATTGGTGGAAATTCTGTGCATCTTCACCCAATCAGATTCTCCTTCTCCATAATAAATAATATGCCAATGAGCACTATTGGTGGATATTCTATGCATCTTCACCCAATCAGATCATTTATCTCCATAATAAATATTATGCAAATGAGCACTATTGGTGGATATTCTGTGCATCTTCACCCAATCAGATTCTCTTTCTCCATAATAAATAATATGTCAATGAGAACTATTGGTGGATATTCTGTGCATCTTCACCCAATCAGATTCTCTTTCTCCATAATAAATAATATGTCAATGAGCACTATTGGTGGATATTCTGTGCATCTTCACCCAATCAGATTCTCTTTCTCCATAATAAATAATATGCCAATGAGCACTATTGGTGGATATTCTGTGCATCTTCACCCAATCAGATTCTCTTTCTCCATAATAAATAATATGTCAATGAGCACTGTTGGTGGATATTCTGTGCATCTTCACCCAATCAGATTCTCTTTCTCCATAATAAATAATATGTCAATGAGCACTATTGGTGGATATTCTGTGCATCTTCACCCAATCAGATTCTCCTTCTCCATAATAAATAATATGCCAATGAGCACCATTGGTGGATATTCTATGCATCTTCACCCAATCAGATCATTTATCTCCATAATAAATATTATGCAAATGAGCACTATTGGTGGATATTCTGTGCATCTTCACCCAATCAGATTCTCTTTCTCCATAATAAATAATATGTCAATGAGCACTATTGGTGGATATTCTATGCATCTTCACCCAATCAGATTCTCTTTCTCCTTAATACATATTATGCCAATGAGCACTATTGTTTGATATTCTATGCATCTTCACCCAATCAGATTCTCTTTCTCCATAATAAATAATATGCCAATGACCACTATTGGTGGATATTCCATGCATCTTCACCCTATCCGATCCTTTATCTCCATAATAAATAATATACCAATGAGCGCTATTGGTGGATATTCTATGCATCTTCACCCAATCAGATTCTCTTTCTCCATAATAAATATGTCAATGAGCACTATTGGTGGATATTCTGTGCATCTTTACCCAATCAGATCATTTATCTCCATAAAAAATGTTATGCCAATGGGCACTATTGGTGGATATTCTATGCATCTTCACCCAATCAGATCATTTATCTCCATAATAAATATTATGCCAATGAGCACTATTGGTGGATATTCTATGCATCTTCACCCAATCAGATCCTTTATCTCCATAATAAATAATATACCAATGAGCGCTATTGGTGGATATTCTATGCATCTTCACCCAATCAGATTCTCTTTCTCCATGATAAATAATATGTCAATGAGCACTATTGGTGGATATTCTATGCATCTTCACCCATTCAGATCATTTATCTCCATAATAAATATTATGCCAATGAGCACTATTGGTGGATATTCTGTGCATCTTCACCCATTCAGATCATGTATCTCCATAATAAATAACAAGCCAATTTGCGCTAGTGGTGGATATTCTGTGCATCTTCACCCAATCAGATCATTTATATCCATAATAAATATTATGCCAATGAGCACTATTGGTGGATATTCTATGCATCTTCACCCAATCAGATTCTCTTTCTCCATAATAAATAATATGCCAATGAGCACTATTGGTGGATATTCTGTGCATCTTCACCCAATCAGATCATTTATCTCCATAATAAATAATAAGCCAATGAGCACTAGTGGTGGATATTCCGTGCATCTTCACCCTATCAGATCCTTTATATCCATAATAAATAATATACCAATGAGCGCTATTGGTGGATATTCTGTGCATCTTCACCCAATCAGATTCTCTTTCTCCATAATAAATAATATGTCAATGAGCACTATTGGTGGATATTCTGTGCATCTTCACCCAATCAGATTCTCTTTCTCCATAATAAATAATATGCCAATGAGCACTATTGGTGGATATTCTGTGCATCTTCACCCAATCAGATTCTCCTTCTCCATAATAAATAATATGCCAATGAGCACTATTGGTGGATATTCTATGCATCTTCACCCAATCAGATCATTTATCTCCATAATAAATATTATGCAAGTGAGCACTATTGGTGGATATTCTGTGCATCTTCACCCAATCAGATTCTCTTTATCCATAATAAATAATATGTCAATGAGCACTATTGGTGGATATTCTATGCATCTTCACCCAATCAGATTCTCTTTCTCCTTAATACATATTATGCCAATGAGCACTATTGTTTGATATTCTATGCATCTTCACCCAATCAGATTCTCTTTCTCCATAATAAATAATATGCCAATGAGCACTATTGGTGGATATTCCATGCATCTTCACCCTATCCGATCCTTTATCTCCATAATAAATAATATACCAATGAGCGCTATTGGTGGATATCTATGCATCTTCACCCAATCAGATTCTCTTTCTCCATAATAAATATGTCAATGAGCACTATTGGTGGATATTCTGTGCATCTTCACCCAATCAGATCATTTATCTCCATAATAAATATTATGCCAATGAGCACTATTGGTGGATATTCTATGCATCTTCACCCAATCAGATCATTTATCTCCATAATAAATATTATGCCAATGAGCACTATTGGTGGATATTCTATGCATCTTCACCCAATCAGATCCTTTATCTCCATAATAAATAATATACCAATGAGCGCTATTGGTGGATATTCTATGCATCTTCACCCAATCAGATTCTTTTTCTCCATGATAAATAATATGTCAATGAGCACTATTGGTGGATATTCTATGCATCTTCACCCATTCAGATCATTTATCTCCATAATAAATATTATGCCAATGAGCACTATTGGTGGATATTCTATGCATCTTCACCCATTCAGATCATTTATCTCCATAATAAATATTATGCCAATGAGCACTATTGGTGGATATTCTGTGCATCTTCACCCATTCAGATCATGTATCTCCATAATAAATAACAAGTCAATTTGCACTAGTGGTGGATATTCTGTGCATCTTCACCCAATCAGATCATTTATATCCATAATAAATATTATGCCAATGAGCACTATTGGTGGATATTCTGTGCATCTTCACCCAATCAGATCATTTATCTCCATAATAAATAACAAGCCAATTTGCACTAGTGGTGGATATTCTGTGCATCTTCACCCAATCAGATCATTTATCTCCATAATAAATATTATGCCAATGAGCACTATTGGTGGATATTCTATGCATCTTCACCCAATCAGATTCTCTTTCTCCATAATAAATAATATGCCAATGAGCACTATTGGTGGATATTCCATGCATCTTCACCCTATCAGATCCTTTATCTCCATAATAAATAATGTACCAATGAGCGCTATTGGTGGACATTCTATGCATCTTCACCCAATCAGATTCTCTTTCTCCATAATACATAATATGTCAATGAGCACTATTGGTGGATATTCTGTGCATCTTCACCCAATCAGATCATTTATCTCCATAATAAATATTATGCCAATGAGCACTATTGGTGGATATTCTATGCATCTTCACCCAATCAGATTCTCTTTCTCCATAATAAATAATATGCCAATGAGCACTATTGGTGGATATTCCATGCATCTTCACCCTATCAGATCGTTTATCTCCATAATAAATAATATACCAATGAGCGCTATTGGTGGATATTCTATGCATATTCACCCATTCAGATCATTTATCTCCATAATAAATATTATGCCAATGAGCACTATTGGTGGCTATTCTATGCATCTTCACCCAATCAGATCATTTATCTCCATAACATAATAAATATTATGCCAATGAGCACTATTGGTGGATATTCTGTGCATCTTCACCCAATCAGATAATTTATCTCCATAATAAATAACAAGCAAATTTGCACTAGTGGTGGATATTCTATGCATCTTCACCCAATCAGATCATTTATCTCCATAATAAATATTATGCCAATGAGCACTATTGGTGGATATTCTATGCATCTTCACCCAATCAGATTCTCTTTCTTCATAATAAATAATATGCCAATGAGCACTATTGGTGGATATTCCATGCATCTTCACCCTATCAGATCCTTTATCTCTATAATAAATAATATACCAATGAGCGCTATTGGTGGATATTCTATGCATCTTCACCCAATCAGATTCTCTTTCTCCATAATGAATAATATGTCGATGAGCACTATTGGTGGATATTCTGTGCATCTTCACCCAATCAGATCATTTATCTCCATAATAAATATTATGCCAATGAGCACTATTGGTGGATATTCTATGCATCTTCACCCAATCTGAAAATGTATCTCCATAATAAATATTATGCCAATGAGCACTATTTGTGGACATTCTATGCATCTTCACCCAATCAGATTCTCTTTCTCTATAATACATAATATGCCAATGAGCACTATTGGTGGATATTCCATGCATCTTCACCCTATCAGATCCTTTATCTCCATAATAAATAATATACCAATGAGCGCTATTGGTGGATATTCTATGCATCTTCACCCAATCAGATTCTCTTTCTCCATAATAAATAATATGTCAATGAGCACTATTGGTGGATATTCTATGCATCTTCACCCATTCAGATAATGTATCTCCATAATGCATATTATGACAAGGAGCACTATTGGTGGATATTCTATGCATCTTCACCCAATCAGATCGTTTATCTCCATAATAAATATTATGCCAATGAGCACTAATAGTGGATATTCTGTGCATCTTCACCCAATCAGATCATTTATCTCCATAATAAATAACAAGCCAATTTGCACTAGTGGTGGATATTCTGTGCATCTTCACCCAATCAGATCATTTATCTCCATAATAAATATTATGCCAATGAGCACTATTGGTGGATATTCTGTGCATCTTCACCCAATCAGATCATTTATCTACATAATAAATAACAAGCCAATTTGCACTAGTGGTGGATATTCTGTGCATCTTCACCCAATCAGATCATTTATCTCCATAATCAATATTATGCCAATGAGCACTATTGGTGGATATTCTATGCATCTTCACCCTATCATATCCTTTATCTCCATAATAAATAATATACCAATGAGCGCTATTGGTGGATATTCTATGCATCTTCACCCAATCAGATTCTTTTTCTCCATAATAAATAATATGTCAATGAGCACTATTGGTGGATATTCTGTGCATCTTCACCCAATCGAACATTTATCTCCATAATAAATATTATGCCAATGAGCACTATTGGTGGATATTCTATGCATCTTCACCCAATCAGATCATTTATCTCTATAATAAATAGTATGCCAATGAGCACTATTGGTGGATATTCTATGCATCTTCACCCAATCAGATTCTCTTTCTCCATAATAAATAATATGCCAATGAGCACTATTGGTGGATATTCCATGCATCTTCACCCTATCAGATCCTTTATCTCCATAATAAATAATATACCAATGAGCGCTATTGGTGGATATTCTATGCATCTTCACCCAATCAGATTCTCTTTCTCCATAATAAATAATATGTCAATGAGCACTATTGGTGGATATTCTATGCATCTTCACCCATTCAGATCATGTATCTCCATAATAAATATTATACCAATGAGCACTATTGGTGGATATTCTATGCATCTTCACCCAATCAGATCATTTATCTCCATAATAAATATTATGCCAATGAGCACTATTGGTGGATATTCTGTGCATCTTCACCCAATCAGATCATTTATCTCCATAGTAAATAACAAGCCAATTTGCACTAGTGGTGGATATTCTGTGCATCTTCACCCAATCAGATCATTTATCTCCATAATAAATATTATGCCAATGAGCGCTATTGGTGGATATTCTGTGCATCTTCACCCAATCAGATCATTTATCTCAATAATAAATAACAGGCCTATTTGCACTAGTGGTGGATATTCTGTGCATCTTCACCCAATCAGATCATTTATCTCCATAATATATAATATGCCAATGAGCACTATTTGTGGATATTCCATGCATCTTCACCCTATCAGATCCTTTATCTCCATAATAAATAATATACCAATGAGTGCTATTTGTTGGGTGTCCTGACCCACGTTTGAGCTATCATGCTGCAACATTTGGTGCTGTGGGCTTAGAAAATCCAAGATGGCCAAAAAGCCCACAAGTGCGCCAGAATCCAGGAGAACCACGCAGTTTGTGTGCACACCAAAATGGTTACCTAACTTGCCACCCATTTTGCCGATGTTATGGGCACAGAAGGGCACTGCCTAAAACCCCCATTGGACTACCCACACAGTAGCCTGAAACCATTGGGAATGGCAATGCTGATTGCCAAAAGCAACCTAGAATTGTGGGGAATTCATTTTCTTAAATCCCAAAAATGGGTGCATTACCAGTACTCACCACTATCAGAAAGCCGGCATTTTAAAACAACACCAGACTTTTTTTTGTGTAAAGCTGAATAAATGAACCCAAAGCAGGCCAAAGAAAGACTTACTGAGAGGTGGATATAATGTAAAGTTATATTCTGAAGTGACTTGAAGGTTTATAACAAGACTGGCTGAGCGGTGGATTTCAGCAGTTTAAGTAAATTTGGACTGAAAGACACTAAAAATCTAAATGTTTAAAAGAAATGAGTGACCTACTTTGAGTGTCACATAGGTTGCAATTGTTTAAATGTCATAGTTTTAAACTTAGAATCAGCATTCTAGCTGCATATGTAAAAATGTTAGTTTTATTTGAATGCAGAAAACTGGGTAACTAAAAGTGACATTAGCTGGGGCCTGGCTTAAGGAACTGGATTCTGCTTGACAACTTCCCCCCAATTGGAGTGAAACTGGATCCACAGCAGTCTCCAGGCCTAGCTGCCTTTTGCTGTTCCCACCAAAAGGGATATGACACTTCTCTGATTGAATTACCTGGGCTCTGCAGGAAATTGAACAAAGCCCTGTCCTGACTCAGGCAAATGTTTTATTGGTGGGAGTCGTAAATGTAGCTTCCTCCTGGAAGGAACGGGGAGGAGCACTGCCTGTGAGAGCAAGCTGGCTTGGCAGAACTGGAAAAACCAGAAATTCAACCTTGTGCTGGGGGGAAACCACACCCCTTTGGGGCCAGAACATAACTATAAAAAGATGGATCATTCATAGAGCGGACTTGTGAAAATTTTATAAATGATACCATAATTCTTGTGATTTTTCTGCCCACATTTTAAGAGGTTTTTAGAACCGGTGGTATGATCTGGGGGCAAGCTAGCAGTTAAGAGGGTATTACTTAAAATGTATGCATGTTAAAAATCTGACACTTCATCAATTAATGTCCATACTCCTTGCGCACATGTGTGTAAATTTGGGTTAATGTCTGAAATTGCAAAATCAGTTAAAAAGTGCAAATGTTGCCATTTCTGAATGCAAGCCCCCAGGAAGAGCAGATTTGGACATGGTATACATCCTGTGATATGTGATGGGTGCATGTAATTTTAAACAAATGTGTACCTGTGCAAATATGTCTTTTTGATCAAATATAGATTGTGTGCAATTTGACAGGGGAGTGTCCTTTCTGAAAGCCATTAAATGACATCATTCTGACACACACTCCTGCTCTCCAGTGAGAACGCAAAGAATTCTCCAACCTATCAGAACTCTGAAGGGGTTGGGCCTAGAAAGCTTAGCCTCTCCACCCACTTCAAAACACATAAAAGCAGACAGTCAGGACAGATAGGGACATTCAATTCCATTTGATGCAACGCGCTCTGCCGGACCACACAACATCCAGAAGATACTAGATTCAACACTTAGACTTTAAAATTCCAAAGAACTTGATTCAGAACTCAAAGCAAGGGCCTAAACCCACAAACTGAGAACTTTTCTCAGTGGGCCTCAGCATCCAGCAAACCTAACAGCGATAGCTGCATCCAGGAGCAGTGCAGATCAGCGCTGGGTCCAGAGAAAGCTGTGCAGAAAGATCCAGAAGCAGTGCTGTATCCAGAGAAAGCTGTGCAGAAAGATCCAGAAGCAGTGCTGTATCCAGAGAAAGCTGTGCAGAAAGATCCAGAAGCAGTGCTGTACCCAGAGAAAGCAGAGCAGTATCCAGAAGCAGAGGCAGAGCACAGCTGACCCAGACCGCTGTGCGCAGAGACCGTCCGTGGCGAGTGAAGAAAACCTGACCAGATCCGTGGCGAGGCCCATTCTATTTCTAAATATATTGTGAGTATCTAGCAGAACTGTGCAGAACCAATCTCTTAGTTAAAATAATATAATTCAATCTATTTTAATCTAACCAGAACTGTCTCCTAGAAGTTGTACCTTGTCATTTTGCAAAACTGTCACTTGTCACTTTGAATTTTAACATTCCAAATCCGAAAAACTACCTTTATTTAATCGCTCATATCTTTCCTCTGAAAGCTGGGAATCTTGGCTTTTCAACGAACCTAGAACCGCATTCCTACTCCGTATACTCTTGCCGCAATCGCGAAAAACGCACTCGCGAATTTGCTGCGATTTGCAAATTTCTCCACGTGTGAATACCGCAGCTTCCTTGCTTTCATTTGCCAAAAATTCGTTTGACCTGCCAATCATTCCTAGAACATTGCTAAAGTAAGCCTGAACTAATTTAAACCAACTAATCCTCAACCTGAACCTCCAGAGGGAATTAAAATCAGTTTAGCACATTTTCACTTCCTTGCCAGCACATATAAAAGCATTTTGGGCCTGTGTTTTAAACTTCTGTAGTCTAAGCTGCTGGGGTGAACTGAATTACATTTGATTGCATTTCTGAGAACTGTGTGCTTTCCTTCCATTTCCTTGCATTGCATCAAGGGGGGGAGTGCATTGCCAGAGAAAAGTGATTACATTGTTTTGTTGAAATCATATTGAGTATTTTCTGTATTGCATTTCATTCAACATTGCATCCATCTAAACTTATATAAAGCATTCTCTACCACCTTATTCTTCTGTTCCTATTCACAAGTGTGCTAGTGCCAGACTATCCATTATTGATTACTGATCAGATTAAGTGTGATATCCAATTATTAATTTATTATAAAGTGTGATATATATCTATATTGTTTAAATTCTCAAATAAACCTTTTAACTTGCAAAATAGAACTACTTCTTGGCTCAGTGGGGTCAGGGGGATTCCAAGAGAAGGGTGTTATATAGGGGTAGTCATCCAGAATGCATGAACTGGACCTAAAGATATATCAATAAGGGTTTCCATTCAGTATCCCAGACTAGGCATTGACTTAGCTGTAGTGTTGAATTGAATCCTCTTACAAATTGGGGGCTCGGGCCGGACGTTTGGGTTAGATCTATCACTTGTGCAGATTAATAGAGTGTGCCAGCTGACCAGATACACATATCCGGTCGGATCACCACACTGTGTTACGCTGTAAAGCACTCCTCAAAGGAACGCTCTAAGCAAAGGGTCTGTTTTGCAAAAATAAAATCTAAACTTCTGTAAGTCAGGAAGGAACTCAAATTCCAGAATGACGACCTTGGTAGATATGAAAATAGCCAGAGAAAACTTCTTACATAAGCTATTTGTGAGAGGTGAGTGGACTCATCAGGACCAAACAGTCTGGTTGCAGGCAATCGCGCAACAGGTCACTGAAACAGGGTCAGATATATGGGGAGATCAGAGTCCCCTACATGAGGCCCTGAGTGAACTATACATGGCCCCGAAGGCCAAGGATGAGCACCACAAGATTGCCAGGGTAGCAGCATATTTATATTTACATATGCGAGCCATGCAGGACAAAAGTGCTGAAAGCCAAGATCTGGCGAGTAGGCAACTGCTGGCATTACAGAAGGCCCAATCTGATCTGGACTCTTCTGAGCAGAGGCTGCAGAGGAGCCAGGAGTCAGAAAATGATAGTAGGCAGTATATCATTAATATAAAAGAGGACATGGACATCCTGCAACAGGAAAAGGCTGACCAGGATACCAGATTTCTGGCCTTGCAGAAGGAGTACCAAGAAGGTTTGGACTCCCTACTGCAGAGCCAGAAAAAGCTGGAGCAACAATTAGACTTCAACAGGGCATGCACGGAGCAGGTAGCCACCCTGCAAAGTCATCTAGATAGAGTGAAGGCAGAGAGCAACAAGCTGATTTTGAAAGACCTGGACACCCAGGCAGAGTTTGATGAAGAACGCCAGAAAGCTGGTGCCTTTCAAAGGCAGAGGGATGACCTGGCGGCACAAATGCAGGCTCTTAGTCAGGAAAGAGACGCCTTAGGCCAGGAAGTCTGCCATTTAAAAAGAAAAATAGAAGAAAATCACTTGGCCCTCCAGGGGCTGGGTGATCTCCAAAAAGAACACCAGAACTTGTTAGAACACACCAGGAGGGTGGAGGATGCTCTGGCAAGAAAGGAGCAGGCCAATAGGGACACAGCTCAGGAGGTAACACTCCTGCAGCAAAGACTGGCCCAGTGCTCCAGGACCAATCAGGAGGCACAGAGAGAGAATGAGGCTCTCTGCCAGCACAATGATAGACTCCAACAACAGGTAGCGATGCAGGAGAGACTGATAGAGTCTAGTAAGGCCTTAACTGAGGAACTGAAGGCGCAGGCTCTTGCATTGCAACAGGGAGCAGGGGCGGATAGAGATGAGGTTCGCTGGGAAAGTGAAACTCCTGAGCATAACCCCAGGAGCCCTAGTACCAGAGGCCTTTATCTCTCTCAGTCCCTGGACTCTGCCACCCCCATGTCCCCTGGCGCACATGAGCACAGGGCCACAGGGATGGCAGATTACTATCCAGCCAGAAGCATGGGGCTCATAGGCCAGTACCACCCAGGAATGGAGGGGCGGGCATCCGGGTATGGGCACCCAAGCACAGTGCAATTTAATGGGGAACCCCAGGAGAGTAGGCCCATTAAGGGCATCCTGAAAACCTCTTCCCAGTTAGGTCAGTGGGGGGGGGGTACCCATCAAATCCTGGCAGCAAGGAGGGATCTGAAGACTCCTCTGAGCGGTACAGGACACAGGAGACCAGGTCCCCACATTCTTCCAGCCATTCCCAGGCTTGCAGAATCCGGGAAAACCTGGAAGAACAGACGGGAACCTCTGGGAGCAGTGCCTCTGAGTCAGAAGATGAATGGACCAGGGTTACCTGGACCAAAAGGGCCAATAAGACAAAAAGGGCCTTGCTTAAGGACCCCTTAAAGCAGATTAAGGCAATCAGGACCGTCATCACGCCTTATCATAAGAACACCAAGTATTCTGTTTGGGAGCACTTAGAGTTGTTTGAGCAAATGATGGAGACTTTCCATTTGAAGGACAGCCAAAGCTGTATTCAATATGTAAAGTGGACCTTCTCCCCGGAATACTCCAGTTTCTTTGCGGGGCTGGAGGACCAAAATCATTTAAGATGGTCCACCTATAAGGCGGCCATCTTGAAACATTTTTCTACTCATAGAAATCCTCAAGAGGCTCGCAAGGCAGCCTACAATTTACAATGTGGGGAGGATCAGGCCCCACAAGAATTTGTGCAGGAGTTAAAGCGTGCTTTTGCACAGACCACAAGAAGGGTGCGCACGGATAGCAGAGAATGTATTAACACGTTTTTCCATGCCTTGCCCAAATACATAATGACCCAGCTCGTGAGGGATTTTCACGAGAAAAGATCTTTAGACTGGGTCATTGAACAGGCGACCCGGATCTATGAGGTGCAGAAGCCAATAGAAAATAAAAATAATGTGCCCAAAAACCCCAAAGCCAACAACACCCCTGCTGCTGCCAAGCAGGCAGAGGTAAAGGTCACCCCCGTTTTAGATTTGGAGATGGGGGGGCCTAAAAACCTACCTGCACCTAATAATGCTAGGCCCAGAAGGTCCTCGGGCCAGTCACAGACAGGGAGCCAGGGAGGCAGCCCCACAAATGGGGTCCCTCGCTCTCCTGATTATGTAAGCCCCCGTTACAAGAGAAACAGACCCATCCTGGGTTATGTGTGGACTCCTCCAGCCCAAGGGGGGGGATCCAGCTATGCACCTAACCCAGAGAACTTCCCTCCCAACTTCTCACAGGAGGGCAGACACTCACCAAACCCTGGGCAGAACTTCTTCCCCAGGTATCCACCCAACTTCCAGCCCCAAAATCCTCCACCCTTCTTTCCCCAATTCCCTGAGCCCAGACAACTGAATCCGGGAGAGGGGAGGCCAAGGGTGGAGGGGTATCCAAATCTTCCCAACCAGGGGTACTACCAAAGAAGGGATAGCTACCCTTCCCGGGATCAGCCCAGGGGAGAAAACAGGGCCCCGTATCAGCCTGAGCGGGTTTCCCAGTGAGAGCGCCAGGTTCAAAACATTGCACGGGATCTGGGTCACATACTGAGGGCTCAGCAGAACCCTCAGATTGGCATGCCGGCGCAGAACGCACCCAACTCTGGACCTGGTGCTCCAGAACAATGACGGGGGCAGCACCCCGATAACACCCCGGTTCCCAGGGAGGAGGCACAAGGGGAAGGGGGGTGTAAAGCCTTGGAGGAAGCTTCCTTCCCAACTTGTAAACAGCCCCTGGAAACCCAGGAACCGGAAACAAAATCTCTTCCCCCTGAAAGTCTGCCTCCTAAGGAGCAGAGGGGGGGTAGGAGAAACAAAAGACCCAAACAGACTCAGTTTGAGGAGGAGGTACAGATCTTCCAATTTGAGGGAGAGGGATCCTCAGAGGATCCTGGGAAAAGGATCTTCTCCTTCAGAGATGGGGGAACTCCTCCCAAGGAAAAATGGGTCCCAAAAGATTCCAACATAGACTGGGGAGATGTGGAGACTCAGCTACCGCCGCCCACTATCTTATCCCAGAACCAACAATGCCAAAATCCCCTGGTTCCAACCCATCCTGGTGACTGTCTCCAAAAAGGGGGGGGGCGGCCCAGAACCGGAACTAGGGGAACCCACAATGGCTCTGATCTCCAGTTGCCAACTTTTTCTTTCAGATTCCCAAGGCTCTCCACAGAATTCCGCTCAAATCTCTTCGCTAGCGATGTCCAAAACCAGAAAGTTAGCCCACCAGTTGTCCAAAAATGTGCATTATCTGTGCCCCCTTGAGGAGAAGGAGGGAAGATATTATGCCCCGGTACAAGTACAGGGGCAGGGTACGATTTCAGCGGTGGTGGACACGGGATCTCAAGCTACCCTTCTGTCCAGAAGGGCCTTTGATGAACTGAATGCAGGAAGGGGAGGGAATTACCAAATTCCTCTCACCTCTCTTCCTGGACAACTCCAGAACTTTGACGGGAAGGAAATTCCCGTCGAGGGGACGGCAGATTTGGACATTAAAATTGGGCGACACAAGTTGAAACACCTGGTCATAGTTGTGACCCCAGAGGGCACCCCTTGTTTACTCGGGAATGACCTCCTGAGAAGGTTGTCACCCCTAATAGATTGCGTAAACAAGGTCCTCTGGACCCAGACTAGCCGACCAATAAAATTAAAACAGAGTGTTAACCATGATAGTTTAAACGGCACCTGCCACATGGTTGAACAAAAATCTGACCAAGTAGAATTTCACTTCCAGAACAACCAGATTCCAGACGTGACAGTAATAGCAGTAGGACAACAGACTGGTGATGGGGGGTCCTCTCTATTTCTGAAAATCAACCTTCCTTCCAGTTTAAGGTGGTATTCCACATTGGAAGGAAACACCCTGAAATTCTTTACTAATCCACAATCAGAAACTCCCACTCCTATAGTCCAGAAAGATGTGAAATCAGCTCAGAGCCTGGCCGAGATTCAGCAAATTGGAGAGCAGTTGTTCATCCCTGTTCAGTTAAATGATGGGAAGGACTCTGTTCTCGCTCGAGTGTGTGTGAACAACGGTAAGAGCTTCATCAGCGAAGCCATGTTTCGCCAACTCCCAAAAGATCCAGCCATTCATACCTTCAAACTGATAGACGAATGGGAAATGGACCTGGAAGCACCTAATTCCAAACATCTCCTGCCAAGCAGGTGTATGCTCAAAATCTCCATTGGCAACAAGAGCATAGTCCACAATTGTTGGGTCGTGTGAGATGTCACTGCCGCCTTTTACTTAGGCAGTGACATTCTCAATCGCTTTGCCATTAGTTTGGACCTAATAAACTTCAAAGCTTGGTCCCGATTAGCGGATAATCCCATGGGCTTTGATGATCCAGAAAAAGCATTTAGGTCAGCTCAATTGCTACCTTATGCAGTTGAAATTCAGATCAAAGAGGAGGTCACCATCCCAGAAAGGACCCGACAATTCTCCCTGGAAGTGAAAGCTAAAAGAGGACAATATTTGCAAAACCCTGATGCTTACATACATCTAAATGCTTCTCTCCAACAGCAAGGGTTAGGGGTAAACCCAACACCATTAGTCAACATAGAACATGACACCATTCTAATAGAGGTGGATAACAGCGACTTAAAGAGTATTACTCTAGCCGCAGGCACCATTATTGGAAAGGCGGTTGATGACCGACATTTTTCCATTGATTTAGGTAATGAACTTTTAGGGCCAATCCCCAAGGACTGCGTTGACAGTGACAGTGAGGACAATACAACACCAGACAGGATTTTTACCCGGCATGGGGGGAACTTCCTGGTGTACACTTCCTGCCCCTATGGTAAGGAAGATATGACTTGTGACTTCAGGAGGGATGAGGTGATTTTCCAGGTCCATGAGGGCTGCCTTTCCCACCTGAAGCCTCCGGTCCAAATCAGCACTCTGACCAGGGACTTCTCCACCCAGCTGGAGGAGGCCGCAGAGATAGCCAAACCAGAAGTCTTTCCAGGCTTCAGGCAGATGGTGGAAGAGAGAGTCAACCTAGCTGATGCCTGTGTAACTCTGGAACAAAAGCAAAAGTTGAAACAAGTTCTCTTGGATTTCCAAGATCTCTTTGCGGTAGACTCATATGACTGTGGCCGCACCGACATCCACACAACAACAATCCCCACGGACCCTGGCATGACTCCAGTGTTTGTGAAGCAATATCGCTTGCCTCTCGCATCAATGGAGTCCCTTACTGAAATAATTAAGAACCTTGAGTCCAGGGGAATAATCCATCCAGTCCACAGCACCTTCAATAATCCGGTGCTGGGAATATTGAAGCCAAACGGCCAGTGGAGACTCTGCGCCGACCTCAGGGAGCTCAACAAACGGGTCCATACTTCCCGATGGCCTCTTCCCTACATTGACCAAGGGCTGGCCCAGATTCAGGGGTCACAGGTATTCACTGCAATAGACCTGACCAATGGATACTGGACCGTGCCTGTCAGCAGGGAGGACCAATACAAACTGGCTTTTACCTTTGGGGGCCAGCAGTACACATGGACCCGGACTCCCTTCGGATACCTCAACTCCGGCAATGATTTCAACATTTTCCTACACAAGGCCATGCCCGACCTGGGTGCAAGGGGTAATCTGGCTTATGTAGATGATGTCCTCATCAAAAATCTGTGGAGGAACACATAGCGGAGATCCGTTATGTTCTGACGCAGTTGAGGGCCACCGGAGCAAAACTTTCCTTTCAGAAAGCACAGTGGTGTAGAACCCGTGTTAATTTCTTGGGGCATGAGATTACTCCTCAGGGTCTCTGTCCCCAGGAAAAGAAAGTGGAAGCACTTCAGAAACTGAAAGACCCTACAACTCTGCGGGAACTAAGGAGCCTCCTTGGACTGACTAATTACAGCAGAAAGTTCATTGAGGGCTACGCAGAGATCACCAGACCCCTGATTCATCTCCTGAAGGGGGGGTCAAGTGGGAATGGGGTCCAGAACAAGCCGAGGCAGTAAAACAACTCAAAAGAAGCCTCTCACAAGCGCCTTGCCTAGCTTACCCTGTCAGAAACAAGGAGTTATTCCTGGAGACGGTGTTCTCTAATACGTACTTGACGGCATTATTATACCAAAAGCATGACAAGGTCAATAAAGTAATCTCCTATGCGAGCAAAACTTTATCTCTGTGGAGGAAAAATTCAACGATTGTGAGAAGGCACTCCTGGCAACGGTGTGGGCATTGAAGAATTACCGCCCGTTCATCCAGGGGGAACACATCATAGTGGAGACTCCACACCAGCCTCTGCAATATCTCCAAAGTGACAGAATCCGGGCCGGAAATGTGAGTAATTCCCGAATTACTTCCTGGATTCTGTCAATGCAAGGCTTTCCTGTGGAGGTCAGATATGGCCAAAACAAGAAGAGTCCCCTCGCGCAAGGTCTGGCTGACTTGCATGATTGTGCCAGAGAAAACTGTCTCGAGGACGAAAGTCTAAAAATCAAGGACAACATGGAGGCATACCTTAATTCCCCACACAAAGTCTTTGAAGAAGACAAGTGTGAGGGAATGCCCACTGTCTATGTGGATGGATGCTCTTACCATGTTGACAACAACGGGGAGAAAGAACTGGTGGCCGGCGTAGGGAATGCATGGGTGAATGAGTCCCCAGAACTCTCCGCTGGATACAAAATTGGTCCCCGAAGTAGTCAGGTGGCAGAATTGATGGCTGTTCATCAAGCCATCCTCACTGCTGTCCAGCATCAACTCCACGAACTGGTCATAATCACAGATTCGGATTATGTACGGAACGGGTTCGTGGAGCACCTGGTTAATTGGAAAACCAGAGGCATGTTATGTGCTAACAACAAACCCTTGAAACATGGGAAGTTGATCCAAAACATTGATGATCTGGTCACCTCGAAAGGAATGACCATCTATTGGAAGAAGATCAAGAGTCATTCCAAAGTAGAGGGACCAGACAAAACTGGAAATGACTTAGCTGATCAGCTGGCCAAAACCGGGGCCATCCAAGGGGATCTAATTGAGATTGAGTCCCTGTTGGGGGAAATCCAGGTCACTGCTATCACTAGGTCCCAGACAAATGCTCACAACGACCTTTCAATTGCACAATGGAGTAAGGAGACCCCTGATGCTGATTTGATTATCGCTCAGAAGGGAGATCCAATTATTGGTAAGTTTTACCAACACCTTGAGGACCCTGAGAACGTTCCCCTGGCAGATACCGATTATATTGGGAAAGAGGACCTAAGAGTGTTGATGAAATGTCCAAAAATGTTCCGAATCCAAGACGGTTTGTTGGTTAGGAAATCCAAAGCTGGCCACGATCAGTGGGTGGTTCCTACCTCATTCCAAAGCCTGATGTTAAGTCACGCCCATGATGCGGCCACCGCCGGTCATAGGGGGTTTCACACAACATTGGAAATCTTAAGAGAGGTTGCATACTGGCCACACATGGGGCAGGACCTCAACCAATACTTGAAGGGGTGTCTTGTGTGTGCACAATTTCAGCCATCATCCCTCACGCACCGCGCGCCTCTCCAAAAGCGGGGGATGACACTGCCATGGTCAGATTTACAAATCGACTTTGTAGGCCCCGTGATCCGCTCTGCCAGGGGGAATAAGTGCATGTTGACTATGACATGCTTGTTTACCAAGTGGGTGGAATGTCTCCCAGCCCCAAATTGCAAGGCAGAAACTGCAGCTGCCCTGATGATTAACCACATCTTTTCCCGTTTTGGTCTACCTCAAAGGATTGAGTCAGACAGGGGTAGCCACTTCACCAGTGAAGTAATGACAAAGATGTGAGAGATACTGGGGGTCAAAAGGAAGTTGCATATTGCTTACTGGCCAGCTTCTTCTGGGGCAGTAGAGAGATATAACCGAACCATTGTGAGCATATTAAAGAAGTTTGTGGCAGATTTTGGGCCAAGTTGGGATATCCGATTACCTCTGGTCCTAATGGCCATCAGATCTACCCCTTCATCTGCAACCAAAATGTCACCATTTGAGTTGATGACTGGGCGCAAGATGGTGCTTCCTCAGCATTTGCTCTACAGGACCCAAGAGCAGACACTGATAAATGCCTCCACAACTCATGAGTATGTGGAGAATTTAAGGAAACACCTTCAACATGCTTTTGCTTATGCTCAGCGGAATCTAGAAAGATCAGCTGATAGCATGAAGACCCACTATGACCTGAAGACTTCCAGGAAGGAATATCAGGTGGGGGACCGGGTCTATCTATACAATTTCCAAAGGAACGAGGCCAAACAGCGAACATTTTTGCCTACATGGAAGGGACCCTTTGAGATTATAGACACGATCTCCCCTTTGGCCTACAAGATCCGCATCCCCAAAGGCGGTTTGGCAGAGGGGGAAGACAAGTGGGTCCACATTAACCAGTTGAAGTGTTGCCATCCCAGGCACACTCTGCAACAACTGGAGGAATCCTCTGGAATCCTAGATGGTGCTGTCTCAGATTAATTCCGTTCTAACTCAAAATATCTTACATATCGCCTATCAAATTCTGAGTTTCTCAATGTGGGTGTTTTCATTTTGGAATGCAAAAAGAAATGTGCATGTTCATATGTTTTGACTATAAATTTATATGCCACCCCACTATATCAATGGTGGGGGAAAAATGTCCATGAATAGGTATTGCTGCGCTTCCTTTGTCGTCGTAGGAGAAAGAAAACCTGGAGACGGGCCAAGGAGGACGATCCGGAGACCGGGAGCAGAGACGCAAGGGGCCCAGGGTACCGCCCAATATACCGATCAGTACCGGATGGAGGAAAAGATGCTGAACTGTGCCATTTGCAGAATTAGAAGAAGATTATGCGGACAGACCAGTGCGTGGGTCAAAACCCTTGTGCACCCGACTCCCCATCGACTCAAATTCAAAGGGCTGTCACGTGGGGGGATTTGTTGGGTGTTCTGACCCACGTTTGAGCTATCATGCTGCAACATTTGGTGCTGTGGGCTTAGAAAATCCAAGATGGCCAAAAAGCCCACAAGTGCGCCAGAATCCAGGAGAACCACGCAGTTTGTGTGCACACCAAAATGGTTACCTAACTTGCCACCCATTTTGCCGATGTTATGGGCACAGAAGGGCACTGCCTAAAACCCCCATTGGACTACCCACACAGTAGCCTGAAACCATTGGGAATGGCAATGCTGATTGCCAAAAGCAACCTAGAATTGTGGGGAATTCATTTTCTTAAATCCCAAAAATGGGTGCATTACCAGTACTCACCACTATCAGAAAGCCGGCGTTTTAAAACAACACCAGACTTTTTTTGTGTAAAACTGAATAAATGAACCCAAAGCAGGCCAAAGAAAGACTTACTGAGAGGTGGATACAATGTACAATTATATTCTGAAGTGACTTGAAGGTTTATAACAAGACTGGCTGAGCTGTGGATTTCAGCAGTTTAAGTAAATGTGGACTGAAAGACACTAAAAATCTAAATGTTTAAAAGAAATGAGTGACCTACTTTGAGTGTCACATAGGTTGCAATTGTTTAAATGTCATAGTTTTAAACTTAGAATCAGCATTCTAGCTGCATATGTAAAAATGTTAGTTTTATTTGAATGCAGAAAACTGGGTAACTAAAAGTGACATTAGCTGGGGCCTGGCTTAAGGAACTGGATTCTGCTTGACAACTTCCCCCAATTGGAATGAAACTGGATCCACAGCAGTTCCCAGGCCTAGCTGCCTTTTGCTGTTCCCACCAAAAGGGATATGACACTTCTCTGATTGAATTACCTGGGCTCTGCAGGAAATTGAACAAAGCCCTGTCCTGACTCAGGCAAATGTTTTATTGGTGGGAGTCGTAAATGTAGCTTCCTCCTGGAAGGAAAGGGGAGGAGAACTGCCTGTGAGAGCAAGCTGGCTTGGCAGAACTGGAAAAAACAGAAATTCAACCTTGTGCTGGGGGGAAACCACACCCCTTTGGGGCCAGAACATAACTATAAAAAGATGGATCATTCATAGAGCGGACTTGTGAAAATTTTATAAATGATACCATAATTCTTGTGATTTTTCTGCCCACATTTTAAGAGGTTTTTAGAACCGGTTGTATGATCTGGGGGCAAGCTAGCAGTTAAGAGGGTATTACTTAAAATGTATGCATGTTAAAAATCTGACACTTCATCAATTAATGTCCATACTCCTTGCGCACATGTGTGTAAATTTGGGTTAATGTCCGAAATTGCAAAATCAGTTAAAAAGTGCAAATGTTGCCATTTCTGAATGCAAGCCCCCAGGAAGAGCAGATTTGGACAGGGTATACCTCCTGTGATATGTGATGGGTGCATGTAATTTTAAACAAATGTGTACCTGTGCAAATATGTCTTTTTGATCAAATATAGATTGTGTGCAATTTGACAGGGGAGTGTCCTTTCTAAAAGCCATTAAATGACATCATTCTGACACACACTCCTGCTCTCCAGTGAGAACGCAAAGAATTCTCCAACGTATCAGAACTCTGAAGGGGTTGGGCCTAGAAAGCTTAGCCTCTCCACCCACTTCAAAACACATAAAAGCAGACAGTCAGGACAGATAGGGACATTCAATTCCATTTGCTGCAACGCGCTCTGCCGGACTACACAACATCCAGAAGATACTAGATTCAACACTTAGACTTTAAAATTCCAAAGAACTTGATTCAGAACTCAAAGCAAGGGCCTAAACCCACAAACTGAGAACTCTTCTCAGTGGGCCTCAGCATCCAGCAAACCTAACAGCGATAGCTGCATCCAGGAGCCATGCAGATCAGCGCTGGGCCCAGAGAAAGCTGTGCAGAAAGATCCAGAAGCAGTGCTGTATCCAGAGAAAGCTGTGCAGAAAGATCCAGAAGCAGTGCTGTACCCAGAGAAAGCAGAGCAGTATCCAGAACCAGAGGCAGAGCAGAGCTGACCCAGACCGCTGTGCGCAGAGACCGTCCGTGGCGAGTGAAGAAAACCTGACCAGATCCGTGGCGAGGCCCATTCTATTTCTAAATATATTGTGAGTACCTAGCAGAACTGTGCAGAACCAATCTCTTAGTTAAAATAATATAATTCAATCTATTTTAATCTAACCAGAACTGTCTCCTAGAAGTTGTACCTTGTCATTTTGCAAAACTGTCACTTGTCACTTTGAATTTTAACATTCCAAATCCGAAAAACTACCTTTATTTAATCGCTCATATCTCCGTGACCGTTTGTCTTAGAGACTTGCAGTAACTTTCCTCTGATAGCTGGGAATCTTGGCTTTTCAACGAACCTAGAATTTTCGCCGCAATCACGAAAAACGCACTCGCGAATTTGCCACGATTTGCAAATTTCTCCACATGTGAAAACAGCAGCTTCCTTGCTTTCATTTCCCAAAAATTTGTTTAACCTGCCAATCATTTCTAGAACATTGCTAAAGTAAGCCTGAACTAATTTAAACCAACTAATCATCAACCTGAACCTCCAGAGGGAATTAAAATCAGTTTAGCACATTTTCACTTCATTGCCAGCACATATAAAAGCATTTTGGGCCTGTGTTTTAAACTTCTGTGGTCTAAGCTGCTGGGGTGAACTGAATTACATTTGATTGCATTTCTGAGAACTGTGTGCTTTCCTTCCATTTCCTTGCATTGCATCAAGGGGGGGAGTGCATTGCCAGAGAAAAGTGATTACATTGTTTTGTTGAAATCATATTGAGTATTTTCTGTATTGCATTTCATTCAACATTGCATCCATCTGAACTTATATAAAGCATTCTCTACCACCTTATTCTTCTGTTCCTATTCACAAGTGTGCTAGTGCCAGACTATCCATTATTGATTACTCATCAGATTAAGTGTGATATCCAATTATTGATTTATTATAAAGTGTGATATATATCTATATTGTTTAAATTCTCAAATAAACCTTTTAACTTGCAAAACAGAACTACTTCTTGGCTCAGTGGGGTCAGGGGGATTCCAAGAGAGGGGAGTTATATAGGGGTAGTCATCCAGAACACATGAACTGGACCTAAAGATATATCAATTAGGGTTTCCATTCAGTATCCCAGACTAGGCATTGACTTAGCTGTAGTGTTAAATTGAATCCTCTTATAAATTGGTGGATATTCTATGCATCTTCACCCTATCAGATCCTTTATCTCCATAATAAATAATATACCAATGAGCGCTATTGGTGGATATTCTATGCATCTTCACCCAATCAGATTCTCTTTCTCCATAATAAATAATTTGTCAATGAGCACTATTGGTAGATATTCTGTGCATCTTCACCCAATCAGATCATTTATCTCCATAATAAATATTATGCCAATGAGCACTATTGGTGGATATTCTATGCATCTTCACCCAATCAGATCATTTATCTCCATAATAAATATTATGCCAATGAGCACTATTGGTGGATATTTTATGCATCTCACCCAATCAGATTCTCTTTCTCCATAATAAATAATATGCCAATGAGCACTATTGGTGGATATTCCATGCATCTTCACCCTATCAGATCCTTATATCCATTATAAATAATATACCAATGAGCGCTATTGGTGGATATTCTATGCATCTTCACCCAATCAGATTCTCTTTCTCCATAATAAATAATATGTCAATGAGCACTATTGGTGGATATTCTATGCATCTTCACCCAATCAGATCATTTATCTCCATAATAAATATTATGCCAATGAGCACTATTGGTGGATATTCTGTGCATCTTCACCCAATCAGATCATTTATCTCCATAATAAATATTATGCCAATGAGCACTATTGGTGGATATTCTGTGCATCTTCACCCAATCAGATCATTTATCTCCATAATAAATATTATGCCAATGAGCACTATTGGTGGATATTCTATGCATCTTCACCCAATCAGATCATTTATCTCCATAATAAATATTATGCCAATGAGCACTATTGGTGGATATTCTATGCATCTTCACCCAATCAGATTCTCTTTCTCCATAATAAATAATATGTCAATGAGCACTATTGGTGGATATTCTGTGCATCTTCAGCCAATCAGATCATTTATCTCCATAATAAATATTATGCCAATGAGCACTATTGGTGGATATTCTATGCATCTTCACCCAATCAGATTCTCTTTCTCCATAATAAATAATATGTCAATGAGCACTATTGGTGGATATTCTGTGCATCTTCACCCAATCAGATCATTTATCTCCATAATAAATATTATGCCAATGAGCACTATTGGTGGATATTCTATGCATCTTCACCCAATCAGGTCATGTATCTCCATAATAAATATTATGCCAATGAGCACTATTGGTGGATATTCTATGCATCTTCACCCAATCAGATTCTCTTTCCCCATAATAAATAATATGCCAATGAGCACTATTGCTGGATATTCCATGCATCTTCACCCTATCAGATCCTTTATCTCCATAATAAATAATATACCAATGAGCGCTATTGGTGGATATTCTATGCATCTTCACCCAATCAGATTCTCTTTCTCCATAATAAATAATATGTCAATGAGCACTATTGGTGGATATTCTGTGCATCTTCACCCAATCAGATCATTTATCTCCATAATAAATATTATGCCAATGAGCACTATTGGTGGATATTCTATGCATCTTCACCCAATCAGATTCTCTTTCTCCATAATAAATAATATGCCAATGAGCACTATTGGTGGATATTCCATGCAACTTCACCCAATCATATTCTCTTTCTCCATAATAAATAATAAGCCAATGAGCACTATTGGTGGATATTCTATGCATCTTCACCCAATCAGATCATTTATCTCCATAATAAATATTATGCCAATGAGCACTATTGGTGGATATTCTATGCATCTTCACCCAATCAGATCATGTATCTCCATAATAAATATTATGCCAATGAGCACTATTGGTGGATATTCTATGCATCTTCACCCAATCGGATTCTCTTTCTCCATAATAAATAATATGCCAATGAGCACTATTGCTGGATATTCCATGCATCTTCACCCTATCAGATCCTTTATCTCCATAATAAATAATATACCAATGAGCGCTATTGGTGGATATTCTATGCATCTTCACCCAATCAGATTCTCTTTCTCCATAATAAATAATATGCCATTGATCACTATTGGTGGATATTCTGTGCATCTTCACCCGATCAGATCCTTTATCTCCATAATAAATAATATACCAATGAGCGCTATTGGTGGATATTCTATGCATCTTCACCCACTCAGATTCTCTTTCTCCATAATAAATAATATGTCAATGAGCACTATTGGTGGATATTCCATGCATCTTCACCCATTCAGATCATTTATCTCCATAATAAATATTATGCCAATGAGCACTATTGGTGGATATTCTATGCATCTTCACCCTATCAGATCCTTTATCTCCATAATAAATAATATACCAATGAGCACTATTGGTGGATATTCTGTGCATCTTCACCCAATCAGATCATTTATCTCCATAATAAATATTATGCCAATTAGCACTATTGGTGGATATTCTGTGCATCTTCACCCAATCAGATCATTTATCTCCATAATAAATATTATGCCAATGAGCACTATTGGTGGATATTCTGTGCATCTTCACCCAATCAGATCATTTATCTCCATAATAAATAACAATCAAATTTGCACTAGTGGTGGATATTCTATGCATCTTCACCCAATCAGATCATTTATCTCCATAATAAATATTATGCCAATGAGCACTATTGGTGGATATTCTATGCATCTTCACCCAACCAGATTCTCTTTCTTCATAATAAATAATATGTCAATGAGCACTATTGGTGGATATTCTATGCATCTTCACCCTATCAGATCATTTATCTCCATAATAAATAATAAGCCAATGAGCACTATTGGTGGATATTCTATGCATTGTCACCCAATCAGATTCACTTTCTCCATAATAAATAATATGCCAATGAGTGCTATTGGTGGATATTCTGTGCATCTTCACCCAATCAGATCATTTATCTCCATTATAAATAATAAGCTGTAAGAGGATTCAATTCAACACTACAGCTAAGTCAATGCCTAGTCTGGGATACTGAATGGAAACCCTTATTGATATATCTTTATGTCCAGATCATGAGTTCTGGATGACTACCCCTATATAACACCCCTCTCTTAGAATCCCCCTCATCCCACTGAGCCAAGAAGTAGTTCTGTTTTGCAAGTTTAAAAGGTTTATTTGAGAAATAAAACAAAATATAGATACCACGCTTTTATAATAAATTAATAATCGATATCGCCTTATAAATATAATGTTAATCGACAATGGGTAATCTGACACTAGCACACTTCTTTATAATCAATGAGGAGTTAGTATAGGATGGATCAAGTAGCAAAAATACTTTCATGATTTCAAGGGAAAAGCAATGAGGAATAAAATGGTGGATATTCTATGCATCTTCACCCAATCAGATTCTCTTTCTCCATAATAAATAATATATCAATGAGCACTATTGGTGGATATTCTATGCATCTTCACCCAATCAGATTCTCTTTCTCCATAATAAATAATATGCCAATGAGCACTATTGGTGGATATTATGTGCATCTTCACCCAATAAGATAATTTATCTCCATAATAAAAAATATGCCAATGAGCACTATTGGTGGATATTCTGTGCATCTTCACCCAATCAGATAATATATCTCCATAATAAAAAATATGCCAATGAGCACTATTGGTGGATATTCTATGCATCTTCACCCAATCAGATTCACTTTCTCCATAATAAATAATATGCCAATGAGCACTATTGGTGGATATCGTGTGCATCTTCACCCTATCAGATCATGTATCTCCATAATAAATAATAAGCCAATGAGCACTATGGGTGGATATTCTATGCATCTTCACCCAACCATATTCTCTTTCTCCATTATAAATAATATGTCATTGAGCACTATTGGTGGATATTCTATGCATCTTCACCCTATCAGATCATTTATTTCCATAATAAATAATATGCCATCGAGCACTATTGGTGGATATTCTGTGCATCTTCACCCTATCAGATAATTTATCTCCATAATAAATAATATGTCAATGAGCACTATTGGTGGATATTCTATGCATCTTCATCCTATCAGATCATGTATCTCCATAATAAATAACAAGCCAATGAGCACTATTGGTGGATATTCTATGCATCTTCACCTAATCAGATCATGTATCTCCATAACAAATAACAAGCCAATGAGCACTATTGGTGGATATTCTATGCATGTTCACCCAATCAGATTCTTTTTCTCCATAATAAAAAATATGCCAATGAGCACTATTGGTGGATATTCTATGCATCTTCACCCAATCAGATTCACTTTCTCCATAATAAATAATATGCCAATGAGTGCTATTGGTGGATATCCTGTGCATCTTCACCCAATCAGATCATTTATCTCCATAATAAATAATAAGCCAATGAGCACTATGGGTGGATATTGTATGCATCTTCACCCAACCATATTCTCTTTCTCCATTATAAATAATATGTCATTGAGCACTATTGGTGGATATTCTATGCATCTTCACCCCATCAGATCATGTATCTCCATAATAAATAACAAGCCAATGAGCACTATTGGTGGATATTCTATGCACCTTCACCCAATCAGATCATTTATCTCCATAATAAATAACAAGCCAATGAGTACTATTGGTGGATATTCTGTGCATCTTCACCCAATCAGATCATGTATCTCCATAATAAATAACAAGCGAATGAGCAGCATTGGTGGATATTCTATGCATCTTCTCCCAATCAGACTCTCTTTCTCCATAATAAATAATATGCCAATGAGCACTATTGGTGGATATTCTATGCATCTTCACCCCATCAGATCATGTATCTCCATAATAAATAACAAGCCAATGAGCACTATTGGTGGATATTCTATGGATCTTCACCCAATTATATTCTCTTTCTCCATATAAATAATATGTCATTGAGCACTATTGGTGGATATTCTATGCATCTTCACCCAATGATATTCTCTTTCTCCATAATAAATAATATGTCATTGAGCACTATTGGTGGATATTCTATGCATCTTCACCCAATCAGATTCTCTTTCTCCATAATAAATAATAAGCCAATGAGCAGTATTGGTGGATATTCTATGCATCTTCACCCAATCATATTCTCTTTCTCCATAATAAATAATATGTCATTGAGCACTATTGGTGGATATTCTATGCATCTTCGCCCAATCATATTCTCTTTCTCCATAATAAATAATAAGGCAATGAGCACTATTGGTGGATATTCTATGCATCTTCACCCAATCGGATTCTCTTTCTCCATAATAAATAATATATCAATGAGCACTATTGGTGGATATTCTATGCATCTTCACCCAATCAGATTCTCTTTCTCCATAATAATAATAAGCCAATGAGTACTATTGGTGGATATTCTATGCATCTTCACCCGATCAGATTCTCTTTCTCCATAATTAATAATATGCCAATGAGCACTATTGGTGGATATTCTATGCATCTTCACCCTATCAGATCATGTATCTCCATAATAAATAATAAGCCAATGAACACTATTGGTGGATATTCTGTGCATCTTCACCCAATCAGATAGTTTATCTCCATAATAAAAAATATGCCAATGAGCACTATTGGTGGATATTCTATGCATCTTCACCCAATCATATTCACTTTCTCCATAATAAATAATATGCCAATGAGTGCTATTGGTGGATATCCTGTGCATCTTCACCCAATCAGATCATTTATCTCCATAATAAATAATAAGCCAATGAGCACTATGGGTGGATATTGTATGCATCTTCACCCAACCATATTCTCTTTCTCCATTATAAATAATATGTCATTGAGCACTATTGGTGGATATTCTATGCATCTTCACCCTATCAGATCATTTATCTCCATAATAAATAATAAGCCAATGAGCACTATTGGTGGATAGTCTGTGCATCTTCACCCTATCTGATCATGTATCTCCATAATAAATAACAAGCCAATGAGCACTATTGGTGGATAGTCTGTGCATCTTCACCCAATCAGATCATTTATCTCCATAATAAATAATAAGCCAATGAGCACTATGGGTGGATATTGTATGCATCTTCACCCAACCATATTCTCTTTCTCCATTATAAATAATATGTCATTGAGCACTATTGGTGGATATTCTATGCATCTTCACCCTATCAGATCATTTATATCCATAATAAATAATATGCCATCGAGCACTATTGGTGGATATACTGTGCATCTTCACCCTATCAGATCATTTATCTCCATAATAAATAATATGCCATCGAGCACTATTGGTGGATATACTGTGCATCTTCACCCCATCAGATCATGTATATTCGTAATAAATAACAAGCCAATGAGCACTATTGGTGGATATTCTATGCACCTTCACCCAATCAGATCATTTATCTCCATAATAAATAATAAGCCAATGAGCACTATTGGTGGATATTCAATGCATCTTCACCCAATCAGATTCTCTTTCTCCATAATAAATAACATACCAATGAGCACTATTGTTGGATATTCTACGTATCTTCACCCATTCAGATTCTCTCTCTCCCTAATAAATAATATACCAATTGTGGGATGTATTTACCCATGCATCCGAGCCATACCTCAAAACTGTGCAGTACTGACATGGAAAACATCATGATGGCCAGAGCTTCCCAGAAAATGCACAGGGAAATGCATGAAGAATAGGCTGCCACTCATTTTTGCCGATGTTATGGGCACAGAAGGACACTGCCTAAAACCACCATTGGACTACCCACACAGTAGTCTGAAACCATTGGAAATGGCAATGCTGATTGCCAAAAGCAAACCCATAACTGTTGGGAATTCATTTTCTTAAATCCCAAAAAGGGGTGCAGTACCAGTACTCACCACTATCCAAAAGCCGGCGTTTTAAAACAACACCAGATTTTACTTTTTTGTGTAAAACTGAATAAGTGAACCCAAGGCAAGCCAAAGAAAGACTTACTGAGAGGTGGATACAATGTAAAGTTATATTCTGAAGTGACTTGAAGGTGTATAACAAGACTGGCTGACCTGTGGATTTCAGCAGTTTAAATAAATTTGGACTGAAAGACACTACAACTCTAAATGTTCAAATTGACTGAGTGACCTACTTTTGAGTGTCACATAGGTTGAAATTGTTTAAATGTCATAGTTTTAAACTTAGAATCAGCATTCTAGCTGCATATGTAAAAATGTTTAGTTTTATTTGAATGCAGAAACTGGGGAACAAAAAGTGACATTTTATCTGAAACTGGCTTAAAGAGATTCCAATTCTGCCTGGCAACTACCCCCATCAGGAGTGAAACTTGAGTCACAGCTGTGTTCCCAGGCCTAGCTGCCCTTTTGCTGCTCACACCAAAAGGGATATGACACTTCCCTGATTGAATTACCTGGGCTCTGCAGGAAATTGAACAAAGCCCTGTCTTGACTCAGGCAAATGTTTTATTGGCGGGAGTCGTAAATGGAGCTTCCTCTTGGCAGAAGCTGGGAGGGGCAGGGTCTCTGAGCTTGGCAGAAACTGGAAAGACTGGTTTCTGTACCATGTGACCTGAAAAGACACACCTCTATAGCCAGAATATGGTTTTAGAAAAAGATGAATAACTCATAGAGTGGACATGTGAAAATTGTATAAATGACACCATAATTCTTGTGATTTTTCTGCCCACATTTTAAGACGTGCTAGGACCCGGTGGTATGTTCAGGGGGGTTTTGGCGGAAAAGAGGATATTACTCAAAATGTGTGCATGTGAAAAATCTGACACTTCATCAACTAATGTCCCTACTCCCTGCGCACATGTATGTAAAGTGGGGTCAATGTCAGAAATGGCAAAATCAGTTAAAAAGTGAAATATGTGCCATTTCTGAATGCAAGCTCCTAGAAACAGCAGATTTGGGGCAGAGTATACCTCATGTGATATGTGACATGGGTATGTAATTTCAAACAACTGTGTAACTGTGAAATATGTGTTTTGATCATATATAGATTTGGGTGTGCAGATGACAGGAGGAGTGGACTTTCTGCAGGCTGTAAAATGACATCACTCTGACACAACTTAGCTCCCCCAATCAAGTGAGAAATGGAGGTTTGACCAATTAGAAGCTGAGAGAGAGGTAGGGTCAGTGATGTAAGAACACACCCACATTCTAAACACATAAAAGAAGACAGACAGGACAGATAGGGACTCTTCAAATCCATTTGCAGCCGGAAGCTCTGCCGGAAAATCCATACTTTACCTCCCTCAACCTTCAGAGAGCAGACATAGAGACTTCAAATCTATCAAATCTCCAGAGAAAGCTGTGCAGAAAGATCCAGACTTTAAATCCCTCAACCTTCAGAATCCAGAGAGAGAGCAGACCCAGATCACTGTGAAGTGCAGAGACCAGAGTCCCGTCTAAAACCTGACCAGATCCATGGCGAGGCCCATTTCATTCAAGAATATAGTGTGAGTACCTAGAAAACTGTGCAGAACCAATCTCTTAGTTAAAATAATATAATTCAACCTATTTTAATCTAAGTAGAACTGTCTCCTAACTGTCACCTGTCATTTGCAAAGCTGTCACTTGTCATTTTCTAGTTGCAAGCTGCACTTGTCTTTTTGAACTTTAAAATTTCAAATCTGAAAAACGACCTTTATTCAATCGCTCATATCTCCGCAACCGTTTGTGCTAGAGACTTGCACAATCGCACCAAGAACCACATTCCTACCCCTTATAGTTTTACCGCAATCGCGGAACACGCATTCGTGAATTTTGCCGCGATTTGCAAATTTCTCCACGTGTGAAAACAGAAGCTGCTTGCCTTCCATTTGCCAGAAATTCGTTTAACCTGCTAATCATCCCTGAATCATTGCTAGAGTGAGCCTGAGCTAATATTAACTTGATTTCACTCACCCTGAACCTCTAAAGGGAATTCAAAGCATTTTAGCATATTTTTTTCTTCATTTCCAGCACATTTAAAAGCATTTGCCTGTGTTTTCAATTTCTGTAGTCTAAGTTGCTGGGTGAACTGAATCACATTTGATTGCATTTCTGAGAACTGTGTGCTTCCCTCCATTTCCTTGCATTGCATAAAAAGGGGGGGTGAATTGTCCAAGAAAGTGATTACATTGGCCCTCATTACGACCCTGGCGGATTTTTTCCGCCATCGGCGGACTTTTCCGCCATGGCGCAAAGTCCCTTTACGCCATGGCGGATGGCGGACTTACCGCCCCATTCCGAGGTCGGCGGGGCGGTAAGTCCCCATTGACCCATTTACCCTTCCCCATTCCCATTTCGGCCCCATAGGGCTCAATGGGAGTGGGGAAGGTGTTAATTACGCCACCGTACACTACGGTGGTGTAATTAACACCGAGGTCCCATAGCGCCATGGATTTTTACGCCCGCAAAAAGCGGGCGGAAAAATGACCATGGCGCTCTGGGAACTCGTAGTTGGCGGTAAGGGGTCGGCGCAGCTAACGCTGGCGCAAACCCCTTACCGCCAGGGTCCTAATGAGGCCCATTGTCTTTTTCTGCAATCCTATCAAGTTATTTTCTGTACTGCATTTCATTCCACATTGCATCCATTTGAAACCATAAAAGTATTGTTGCTACCTTATCCATTTCATGTCAACTCCTTAGTGATTATAAAGAAGTGTGCTAGTGCCAGATTCTCCGTTGTTAATCTTTATCATATCAGATTAAGTGTGATATTCAATTATTAATTTATTATAAAGTGTGATATATATATATTGTTTAAATTATCAAATAAACCTTTTAACTTGCAAAACAGAACTACTTCTTGGCTCAGTGGGGTCAGGAGGATTCCAAGAGAGGGGTGTTATATAGGGGTAGTCATCCAGAACGCATGAACTGGACATAAAGGTATATCAATAAGGGTTTTCATTCAGTATTCTAGACTAGGCGTTGACTTAGCTGTAGTGTTGAATTGAATCCTCTTACAAATTGGGGGCTCGTGCCGGACGTCTGGGTTAGAATACCACTTGTGCAGCTTAATACAGTGTGCTAACTGACGGGATACATACATCCAGTCGGATCACCACGCTGCATTACGCTGTGAAGCATTCCTCAAAAGGGACACTCCAAGAAAAGTTCTGTTCTGCAAAAATAAAATACTAACTTCTGTAAGTCAGGACAGAGACCAATCTCTAGAATGACGACCTTGGTAGATATGAAAATAGCCAGAGAGCACTTCTTACATAAACTATTTGTGAGAGGTGAATGGGCTGAGCAGGGCCAGGATGCCTGGTTGCAGGCCATCACGCGACAGGCCACTGAAACAGGGTCAGACTTATGGAGAGATCAGGGTCCATTACATGTGGCCCTGAGTGAACTATATATGGCTCCTAAGGCCAAAGATGAACACGACAAGATTGTTAGGATAGCGGCATATTTATATTTATATATGGGAGCCATACAGAATAAATGTGTTGAAGGCCATGATTTGGCAAAAAGGCAACAGATGGCGTTAGAGAAGGCCCAATCTGATCTGGACTCTTCTGAGCAAAGGCTGCACAGAAGCCAGGAGTCAGAAAATGAGATCAGACAGTACATCACTAAAATAAAGGAGGATATGGATGTGCTGCAAAAGGAAAAGTAAGAACAGGATACCAGATTTCTGGCCTTGCAGAAGGAACACCAAGAAGGTTTGGACTCCCTACTGCGAAGCCAGAAAAAGCTGGAGCAACAACTGGACTTTAACAGGGCATGTGCTGAGCAGGTAGTCACCCTGCAAGGCCCCCTAGATAGGGAAAAGGCAGAAAGCAATAAACTGATTCTGAAAGACCTGGATACCCAGGCAGAGTTTGATGAAGAGTGCCGGAAAGCTGGTGCCCTTCAAAGGCAGAGGGATGACCTGGCGGCACAGATGCAGGCTCTTAGTCAGGAAAGGGACACCTTAGGCCAGGAAGTCTGCCAGTTAAAAAGAAAAACGGAAGAAAATCACTTGGCCCTCCAGGGGCTGGGTGATCTCCAAAAAGAGCATGCAAACTTGTTAGAGCACACCAGAAGGGTGGAAGATGCTCTGGCAAGAAAGGAGCAGGCCAGTAGGGATGGGAATCAGGAGGTAACCCTCCTGCAGCAAAGACTGGCCCAGTTCTCCAGGACCAACCAGGAAGCACAGAGGGAAAATGAGGCTCTCTGCCAGCACAATGAGAGGCTCCAGCAACAGGTAGCGATGCAGGAGAAACTGATAGAGTCGAGTAAGGCCTTAACAGAGGAACTGAAAGCACAAATGCAGGCTCTTGCATTGCAACAGGGAGCAGGGGCGGATAGAGATGAGGTCCGCTGGGAAAGAGAGATTCCTGACCATAACCGCAGGAGCCCTAACACCAGGGGCCTTCATCTCCCCCAGTCCCTGGACTCTACCACCCCCATGTCCCCTGGCGCACATGAGCACAGGGCCACAGGGATGGCAGATTACTATCCAGATAAGAGTATGGGGCTCATAGGCCAGTACCACTCAGGAATGGAGGGGTGGGCATCCGGGTATGGGCACCCAAGTACAGTACAGTTCAATGGGGAACCCCAGGAGAGTAGGCCCATTAAGGGCATCCTGAAAACCTCTGCCCAGTTAGGTCAGTGGAGGGGGTACCCATCAAATCCTGGCAGCAAGGAGGAATCTGAAGACTCCTCTGAACTGCGCAGGACACAGGAGACCAGGTCCCCACATTCTGCCAGCCATTCCCAGGCTCGCAGAATCCGGGAAAACCTGGAAGAACAGACGGGAACCTCTGGGAGCAGTGCCTCTGAGTCCGAGGACGAATGGACAAGGGTTACCCGAACCAAAAAGGCCAATAAGGCAAAAAGGGCCTTGCTTAAGGACCCCTTAAAGCAGATTAAGGCGATCAGGAGCGTCATCACGCCTTACCATAAGAACGCTAAGTATTCTGTTTGGGAGCACTTAGAGTTGTTTGAACAAATGATGGAGACTTTCCATTTGAAGGACAGCCAAAGCTGTATTCAATATGTAAAGTGGACCTTCTCCCCGGAATACTCCAGTTTCTTTGCGGGGCTGGAGGACCAAAATCATTTAAGATGGTCCACCTATAAGGCGGCCATCTTGAAACATTTTTCTGTTCACAGAAATCCTCAAGAGGCTCGCAAGGCAGCCTACAATTTGCAATGTAGGGAGGATCAGGCCCCACAAGAATTTGTGCAGGAGTTAAAGCGTGCTTTTGCACAGACCACAAGAAGGGTGCGCACGGATAGCAGAGAATTTATAAATACGTTTTTCCATGCCTTGCCCAAATATATCATGACCCAGCTCGTGAGGGATTTTCACGAGAAAAGATCTTTAGACTGGGTCATTGAACAGGCTACCCGGATCTATGAGGTGCAGAAACCGATAGATAGCAAAAGTAATGCCCAGAAAAACCCCAAAGCCAACAGCACCCCTGCTGCTGCCAAGGTGGCAGAGGTAAAGGTCACCCCCGTTTTGGATTTGGAGATGGGGGGGCCTAAAAACCTACCTGCACCTAATAATGCTAGGCCCAGGAGGTCCTCGGGTCAGTCACAGACAGGGAGCCAAGGAGGCAGCCCCACAAATGGGGTCCCTCGCTCTCCTGATTATGTAAGTCCCCGTTACAAGGGAAATCGACCCATCCTGGGTTATGTGTGGACTCCTCCAGCCCAAGGGGGGGGATCCAGCCAAGCACCTAACCCAGGGAACTTCCCTCCAAACTTCCCACAGGAGGGCAGAAATTTACCAAACCCTGGGCAGAACTTTTTCCCCAGATATCCACCCGACTTTCAGCCCCAAAACCATCCATCCTTCTTTCCCCAATTCCCTGAGCCCAGACCACTGAATCCGGGAGAGGGGAGGCCAAGGGTGGAGGGGTACCCAAATCTTCCCAACCCGGGGTATTACCAGAGGAGGGACAGCTACCCTTCCCGGGATCAGCCCAGGGGAGAAAACAGGCCCCGTATCAGCCTGAGCGTGTTTCCCAGTTAGAGCGCCAGGTTCAAAACATGGCGCGGGATCTGGGTCACATACTGAGGGCTCAGCAGAACCCTCAGATGGGCGTGCCGGCGCAGAACACACCCAACTCTGGACCTGGTGCTCCAGAACAATGACGGGGGCAGCACCCCGATAACTCACCGGTTCCCAGGGAGGAGGCACAAAGGGAAGGGGGGTGTAAAGCCTTGGAGGAAGCTTCCTTCCTCACTTGTAAACAGCCCCTGGAAACCCAGGAACCGGAAACAAAATCTCTTGCCCCTGAAAGTCTGCCTCCTAAGGAGCAGAGGGGGGGTAGGAGAAACAAAAGACCCAAACAGACTCAGTTTGAGGAGGAGGTACAGGTCTTCCAATTTGAGGGAGAGGGATCCTCAGAGGATCCTGGGAAACGGATCTTCTCCTTCAGAGAGGGGGGAACTCCTCCCAAAGAAAAATGGGTCCCTAGGGATGCAAATCCAGACTGGGGAGATGTGGAGACTGAGCTACCGCCGCCCACTATCTCATCCCAGAACCAACAGCAAGAAAATCCCCTGGTTCAAACCCATCCTGGTGACTGCCTCCAAAAAGGGGGGGGCGGCCCAGAACCGGAGCCAGGGGAACCCAAAATGGCTCTGATCTCCAGTTGCCAACTTTTTCTTTCAGATTCCCAAGGCTCTCCACAGAATTCTGCCCAAATCTCTTCGCTAGCGATGTCCAAAACCAGAAAATTAGCCCACCAGTTGTCCAAAAATGTACATTATCTGTGCCCCCTTGAGGAGAAGGAGAGAAGATATTATGCCCCGGTACAAGTACAGGGGCAGGGTACAATCTTGGCACTGGTGGACACTGGATCTCAAGCTACCCTTCTGTCCAGAAGGGCCTTTGACGAACTGAATGCAGGAAGGGGAGAGAATTACCAAATTCCTCTCACCTCTCTTCCTGGACAACTGCAGAACTTTGACGGGAAGGAAATTCCCGTTGAGGGGACTGCAGACTTGGACATTAAGATCGGGCGACACAAGTTGAAACACCCAGTCATAGTTGTGACTCCAGAGGGCACCCTTTGTTTACTAGGGAATGACCTCCTGAGAAGGTTGTCACCCCTAATAGATTGCGTAAACAAGGTCCTCTGGACCCAGACTAGCCGACCCATAAAATTAAAACAGAGTGTCAACCATGTTAGTTTAAACGGCACATGCCACATGGTTGAACAAAAATCTGACCAAGTAGAATTTCACTTCCAGAATAGCCAAATTCCAGACGTGACAGTAATAGCAGTAGGACAACAGACTGGTGATGGGGGGTCCTCTCTATTTCTGAAAATCAACCTTCCTTCCAGTCTAAAGTGGTACTCCAGGCTGGAAGGAAACACTCTGAGATTCTATACTAATCCACAATCAGAAACTCCCACTCCTATAGTCCAGAAAGATGTGAAATCAGCTCAGAGCCTGGCTGATATTCAGCAAATTGGAGAGCAGTTGTTCATCCCTGTTCAGTTAAATGATGGGAAGGACTCTGTTCTCGCTCGAGTGTGTGTGAGCAACGGTAAGAGCTTCATCAGCGAAGCCATGTTTCGCCAACTCCCAAAAGATCCAGCCATTCCCACCTTCAAACTGATAGACAAATGGGAAATGGACCTGGAAGCACCTGATTCCAAACATCTCCTGCCAAGCAGGTGTATGCTCAAAATCTCCATTGGCAACAAGAGCATAGTCCACAATTGTTGGGTCGTGCGAGACGTCCCTGCCGCCTTTTACTTAGGCAGTGACATTCTCAATCGCTTTGCCATTAGTTTGGACCTAATAAACTTCAAAGCTTGGTCCCGATTAGCGGATAATCCCATGAGCTTTGATGATCCAGAAAAAGCATTTAGGTCAGCTCAATTGCTACCTTATGCAGTTGAAATTCAGGTTAAAGAGAAAGTCACCCTCCTAGAAAGGACCCGACAATTCTCCCTGGAAGTGAAAGTTAAAAGAGGACAATATTTGCAAAACCCTGATGCTTACATACATCTAAACGCTTCTCTCCAACAGCAAGGGTTGGGGGTAAACCCAACTCCATTAGTTAACATAGAACATGACACCATTCCAATAGAGGTGGATAACAGCGACTTAAAGAGTATTACTCTAGCCGCAGGCACCATTATTGGAATGGCGGTTGATGACCGACATTTTTCCATCGACTTAGGAAATGAACTGTTAGGACCAATCCCCAAGGACTGTTTTGACAGTGACAGTGAAGACAATGCAACACCAGACAGGATTTTTACCAGGCATGGGGGGAACTTCCTGGTGTACACTTCTTGCCCTTATGGTAAGGAAGATGTGACTTGTGACTTCAGGAGGGATGAGGTGATTTTCCAGGTCCATGAGGGCTGCCTTTCCCACCTGAAGCCTCCAGTCCAAATCAGCACTCTGACCAGGGACTTCTCCACCCAGCTGGAGGAGGCCGCTGAGATAGCCAAACCAGAAGTCTTTCCAAGCTTCAGGCAGATGGTGGAAGAGAGAGTCAACCTAGCTGATGCCTGTGTGACTCTGGAACAGAAGCAAAAGTTGAAACAAGTTTTCTTGAATTTCCAAGATCTCTTTGCGGTAGACTCATATGACTGTGGTCGCACTGACATCCACACAACAACAATCCCCACGGACCCTGGCATGACTCCTGTGTTTGTGAAGCAATATCGCTTGCCTCTCGCATCAATGGAGTCCCTTACTGAAATAATTAAGAACCTTGAGTCCAGGGCAATAATCCGTCCAGTCCACAGCACTTTCAATAATCCGGTGCTGGGAATATTGAAGCCAAACGGCCAGTGGAGACTCTGCGCCGACCTCAGGGAGCTCAACAAACGGGTCCATACTTCCCGATGGCCTCTGCCCTACATTGACCAAGGGCTGGCCCAGATTCAGGGGTCACAGGTATTCACTGCAATAGACCTGACCAATGGATACTGGACCGTGCCTGTCAGCAGGGAGGACCAATACAAACTGGCTTTTACCTTTGGGGGACAGCAGTACACATGGACCCGGACTCCCTTCGGATGCCTCAACTCCGGCAATGAATTCAACATTTTCCTACATAAGGCCATGCCCGACCTGGGTGCGAGGGGTAACCTGGCTTATGTAGATGATGTCCTCATCAAAAGTTCATCTGTGGAGGAACACATAGCGGAGATCCGTTATGTTCTGACACAGTTGAGGGCCGCCGGAGCAAAACTTTCCTTTCAGAAAGCACAGTGGTGTAGAACCCGTGTTAATTTCTTGGGGCATGAGATTACTCCTCAGGGTCTCTGTCCCCAGGAAAAGAAAGTGGAAGCACTTCAAAAACTGAAAGACCCCACAACTCTGCGAGAACTAAGGAGCCTCCTTGGACTGACTAATTACAGCAGAAAGTTCATTGAGGGCTACGCAGAGATTACCAGACCCCTGATTCATCTCCTGAAGGGGGGGTCAAGTGGGAATGGGGTCCAGAACAAGCCGAGGCAGTAAAACAACTCAAAAGAAGCCTCTCACAAGCGCCTTGCCTAGCTTACCCTGTCAGAAACAAGGAGTTCTTCCTGGAGACGGGGTTCTCTAATACGTGCTTGACGGCAGTATTATACCAAAAGCATGACAAGGTCAATAAAGTAATCTCATATGCGAGCAAAACTTTATCCTCTGTGGAGGAGAAATTCAACGATTGTGAGAAGGCACTCCTGGCGACGGTGTGGGCATTGAAGAATTACCGCCCGTTTATCCAGGGGGAGCACATCATAGTGGAGACTCCACACCAGCCTCTGCAATATCTCCAAAGTGACAGAATCCGGGCCGGAAATGTGAGTAATTCCCGAATTACTTCCTGGATTCTGTCAATGCAAGGCTTTCCTGTGGAAGTCAGATATGGCCAAAACAAGAAGAGTCCCCTCGGGCAAGGTCTGGCTGACTTGCATGATTGTGCCAGAGAAAACTGTCTCGAGGACGAAGGTCTAAAAATAAAGGACAACATGGAGGCATACCTTAATTCCCCCCACAAAGTCTTTGAAGAAGACAAGTGTGAGGGAATGCCCACTGTGTATGTGGATGGATGCTCTTACCATGTTGACAACGACGGGGAGAAAGAACTGGTGGCCGGCGTCGGGAATGCATGGGTGAATGAGTCCCCAGAACCCTCCGCTGGATACAAAATTGGTCCCCGAAGTAGTCAGGTGGCAGAATTGATGGCTGTGCATCAGGCCATCCTCACTGCCGTCCAGCATCAACTCCACGAACTGGTCATAATCACAGATTCGGATTATGTACGGAATGGGTTCGTGGAGCACCTGGTTAATTGGAAAACCAGAGGCATGTTATGTGCTAACAACAAACCCTTGAAACATGGGAAGTTGATCCAAAACATTGATGATCTGGTCACCTCGAATGAGATGACCATCTATTGGAAAAAGATCAAGGGTCATTCCAAAATAGAGGGACCAGACAAAACTGGAAATGACTTAGCTGATCAGCTGGCCAAAACTGGGGCCATCCAAGGGGATCTGATTGAGATTGAGTCCCTGTTGGGGGAAATCCAGGTCACTGCTATCACTAGGTCCCAGACAAATGCTCACAACGACCTTTCAATTGCACAATGGAGTAAGGAGACCCCTGATTCTGATTTGATTACCGCTCAGAAGGGGGATCCAATTATTGGTAAATTTTACCAGCACCTTGAGGACCCTGAGAACTTTCCCCTGACGGATACCGATTACATTGGGAAAGAGGACCTAAGAGTGTTGATGAAATGTCCAAAAATGTTCCGAATCCAAGACGGTTTGCTGGTAAGGAAATCCAAAGCTGGCCACGATCAGTGGGTGGTTCCTACCTCATTCCGAAGCCTGATGTTAAGTCACGCCCATGATGCGGCCACCGCCGGTCATAGGGGGTTTCACACAACACTGGAAATCTTAAGAGAGGTTGCATACTGGCCACACATGGGGCAGGACCTCGACCAATACTTGAAGGGGCGTCTCGTGTGTGCACAATTTCAGCCATCATCCCTCACGCACCGTGCGCCTCTCCAAAAGCGGGGGATGACCCTGCCATGGTCAGATTTACAAATCGACTTTGTAGGCCCTGTGATTCGCTCTGCTAGGGGGAATAAGTACATGTTGACTGTGACATGCTTGTTTACCAAGTGGGTGGAATGTCTCCCAGCCCCAAATTGCAAGGCAGAAACTGCAGCTGCCTTGATGATTCACCACATCTTTTCCCGTTTTGGTCTACCTCAAAGGATTGAGTCAGACAGAGGTAGCCACTTCACCAGTGAAGTAATGACAAAGATGTGGGAGATACTGGGGGTCAAGAGAAAGCTGCATATTGCTTATAGACCAGCTTCTTCTGGGGCAGTAGAGAGATATAACCGAACCATTGTGAGCATATTAAAGAAGTTTGTGGCAGATTCTGGGCCAAGTTGGGATATCCGATTACCTCTGGTCCTAATGGCCATCAGATCTACCCCTTCATCTGCAACCAAAATGTCACCATTTGAGTTGATGACTGGGCGCAAGATGGTGCTTCCCCAGCATTTGCTCTACAGGACCCAAGAGCAGACACTGATAAATGCCTCCACTACTCATGAGTATGTGGAGAATTTAAGGAAACACCTCCAACATGCTTTTGCTTATGCTCAGAGGAATCTAGAAAGATCGGCTGATAGCATGAAGACCCACTATGACCTGAAGACTTCCAGGAAGGAATATCAGGTGGGAGACCGGGTCTATCTATACAACTTCCAAAGAAACCAGGCAAAGCAGCGCAAATTCTTGCCTACATGGAAGGGACCCTTTGAGATCATCGACAAGATCTCCCCTGTGGCCTACAAAATCCACATCCCCAAAGGTCCTTTGGCAGCGGGGGAAGACAAGTGGATCCACATAAACCAGTTGAAGTGTTGCCATCCCAGGCACGCTCTGCAACAACTGGAGGAATCCTCTGGAATCCTAGAGGGTACTGTCTCAGATTAATCCAGTTCCAATCATAAAACATACCACATCTAGTCTCTAAAATATTGTGATTTGCATGAAACTGTATCTTAGTTATACTGTTCTTTTTCAAAATAAGAATGTAATGTTTCGTTATGATGAAATGCATATGCTGCCCCACTATCTCAACAGTAGTGGAAAAACGTCTATGAGTAGGTATTGCCGCTTTTGCTTTATCATCCTAGGAGAGATGAAACCATGGAGAATGACCAAGGAGGACGATCCGGAGACCGGGAGCAGAGACGCAACGGGCCCGGGGTACCGCCCAATATTCCCATCAGGACCGGCGAGGAGAACCGATCGACCAGTCCCGGATGGAGGAAAAGATGCTGAACTGTGCCATCTATAGGAAGAAGATGAGGAAACATCCCAGGTCTTGCGAGTCCCATTCGTGAAATAGAATGGCCATCACAAGAGGGGGGCTTGTGGGATGTATTTACCCATGCATCCGAGCCATACCTCAAAACTGTGCAGTACTGACATGGAAAACATCATGATGGCCAGAGCTTCCCAGAAAATGCACAGGGAAATGCATGAAGAATAGGCTGCCACTCATTTTTGCCGATGTTATGGGCACAGAAGGACACTGCCTAAAACCACCATTGGACTACCCACACAGTAGTCTGAAACCATTGGGAATGGCAATGCTGATTGCCAAAAGCAAACCCATAACTGTTGGGAATTCATTTTCTTAAATCCCAAAAAGGGGTGCAGTACCAGTACTCACCACTATCCAAAAGCCGGCGTTTTAAAACAACACCAGATTTTACTTTTTTGTGTAAAACTGAATAAGTGAACCCAAGGCAAGCCAAAGAAAGACTTACTGAGAGGTGGATACAATGTAAAGTTATATTCTGAAGTGACTTGAAGGTGTATAACAAGACTGGCTGACCTGTGGATTTCAGCAGTTTAAGTAAATTTGGACTGAAAGACACTACAAATCTAAATGTTCAAATTGACTGAGTGACCTACTTTTGAGTGTCACATAGGTTGAAATTGTTTAAATGTCATAGTTTTAAACTTAGAATCAGCATTCTAGCTGCATATGTAAAAATGTTTAGTTTTATTTAAATGCAGAAACTGGGGAACAAAAAGTGACATTTTATCTGAAACTGGCTTAAAGAGATTCCAATTCTGCCTGGCAACTACCCCCATCAGGAGTGAAACTTGAGTCACAGCTGTGTTCCCAGGCCTAGCTGCCCTTTTGCTGCTCACACCAAAAGGGATATGACACTTCCCTGATTGAATTACCTGGGCTCTGCAGGAAATTGAACAAAGCCCTGTCTTGACTCAGGCAAATGTTTTATTGGCGGGAGTCGTAAATGGAGCTTCCTCTTGGCAGAAGCTGGGAGGGGCAGGGTCTCTGAGCTTGGCAGAAACTGGAAAGACTGGTTTCTGTACCATGTGACCTGAAAAGACACACCTCTATAGCCAGAATATGGTTTTAGAAAAAGATGAATAACTCATAGAGCGGACATGTGAAAATTGTATAAATGACACCATAATTCTTGTGATTTTTCTGCCCACATTTTAAGACGTGCTAGGACCCGGTGGTATGTTCAGGGGGGTTTTGGCGGAAAAGAGGATATTACTCAAAATGTGTGCATGTGAAAAATCTGACACTTCATCAACTAATGTCCCTACTCCCTGCGCACATGTATGTAAAGTGGGGTCAATGTCAGAAATGGCAAAATCAGTTAAAAAGTGAAATATGTGCCATTTCTGAAAGCAAGCTCCTAGAAACAGCAGATTTGGGACAGAGTATACCTCATGTGATATGTGACATGGGTATGTAATTTCAAACAACCGTGTAACTGTGAAATATGTGTTTTGATCATATATAGATTTGGGTGCACAGATGACAGGAGGAGTGGACTTTCTGCAGGCTGTAAAATGACATCACTCTGACACAACTTAGCTCCCCCAATCAAGTGAGAAATGGAGGTTTGACCAATTAGAAGCTGAGAGAGAGGTAGGGTCAGTGATGTAAGAACACACCCACATTCTAAACACATAAAAGCAGACAGACAGGACAGATAGGGACTCTTCAAATCCATTTGCAGCTGGAAGCTCTGCCGGAAAATCCATACTTTACCTCCCTCAACCTTCAGAGAGCAGACATAGAGACTTCAAATCTATCAAATCTCCAGAGAAAGCTGTGCAGAAAGATCCAGACTTTAAATCCCTCAACCTTCAGAATCCAGAGAGAGAGCAGACCCAGATCACTGTGAAGTGCAGAGACCAGAGTCCCGTCTAAAACCTGACCAGATCCATGGCGAGGCCCATTTCATTCAAGAATATAGTGTGAGTACCTAGAAAACTGTGCAGAACCAATCTCTTAGTTAAAATAATATAATTCAACCTATTTTAATCTAAGTAGAACTGTCTCCTAACTGTCACCTGTCATTTGCAAAGCTGTCACTTGTCATTTTCTAGTTGCAAGCTGCACTTGACTTTTTGAACTTTAAAATTTCAAATCTGAAAAACGACCTTTATTCAATCGCTCATATCTCCGCAACCGTTTGTGCTAGAGACTTGCAGTAACTTTCATCTGAAATCTGAGAATCTAAGCTTTTAATCGCACCAAGAACCACATTCCTACCCCTTATAGTTTTACCGCAATTGTGGAACACGCATTCGCGAATTTTGCCGCGATTTGCAAATTTCTCCACGTGTGAAAACAGAAGCTGCTTGTCTTCCATTTGCCAGAAATTCGTTTAACCTGCTAATCATCCCTGAATCATTGCTAGAGTGAGCCTGAGCTAATATTAACTTGATTTCACTCACCCTGAACCTCTAAAGGGAATTAAAAGCATTTTAGCATATTTTTTTCTTCATTTCCAGCACATTTAAAAGCATTTGCCTGTGTTTTCAATTTCTGTAGTCTAAGTTGCTGGGTGAACTGAATCACATTTGATTGCATTTCTGAGAACTGTGTGCTTCCCTCCATTTCCTTGCATTGCATAAAAAGGGGGGTGAATTGTCCAAGAAAGTGATTACATTGTCTTTTGCTGCAATCCTATCAAGTTATTTTCTGTACTGCATTTCATTCCACATTGCATCCATTTGAAACCATAAAAGTATTGTTGCTACCTTATCCATTTCATGTCAACTCCTTAGTGATTATAAAGAAGTGTGCTAGTGCCAGATTCTCCGTTGTTAATCTTTATCATATCAGATTAAGTGTGATATTCAATTATTAATTTATTATAAAGTGTGATATATATATATATTGTTTAAATTATCAAATAAACCTTTTAACTTGCAAAACAGAACTACTTCTTGGCTCAGTGGGGTCAGGAGGATTCCAAGAGAGGGGTGTTATATATGAACTGGACATAAAGGTATATCAATAAGGGTTTTCATTCAGTATTCTAGACTAGGCGTTGACTTAGCTGTAGTGTTGAATTGAATCCTCTTACACAATGAGCACTATTTGTGGATATTCTATGCATCTTCACCTAATCAGATCATGTATCTCCATAATAAATAATATACCAATGACCACTAATGGTGGATATTCTATGCATCTTCACCCAATCAGATCATTTATCTCCGTAATAAATAATATACCAATGAGCACTATTGGTGGATATTCTATGCATCTTCACCCAATCAGATTTTTTATCTCCGTAATAAATAATATACCAATGAGCACTATTGGTGGATATTCTTTGCATCTTCACCCAATCAGATCATGTATCTCCATAATAAATAATATACCAATGAGCACCATTGGTGGATATTCTACGCATCTTGACCCTATCAGATCATTTATCTCCATAATAAATAATATGCCAATGAGCACTATTGGTGGATATTCTCTGCATCTTCACCCCATCAGATCATGTATATCCGTAATAAATATCAAGCCAATGAGCACTATTAGTGGATATTCTGTGCATCTTCACCCAATCAGATCATTTATCTCCATAATAAATAATATGCCATCGAGCACTATTGGTGGATATTCTATGCATCTTCACCCAATCAGATTCTCTCTCTGCATAATAAATAATATACCAATGAGCACTATTGGTGGATATTCTATGCATCTTCACCCAATCAGATTCTCTCTCTGCATAATAAATAATATACCAATGAGCACTATTGGTGGATATTCTATGCATCTTCACCCAATCAGATCATTTATCTCCATAATAAATAATATGCCATCGAGCACTATTGGTGGATATTCTATGCATCTTCACCCAATCAGATTCTCTCTCTGCATAATAAATAATATACCAATGAGCACTATTGGTGGATATTCTATGCATCTTCACCCAATCAGATCATTTATCTCGATAATAAATAATATACCAATGAGCACTATTGGTGGATATTCTATGCATCTTCACCCAATCAGATCATATATCTCCATAATAAATTATATACCAATGAGCACTAATGGTGGATATTCTATGCATCTTCACCCAATCAGATCATTTATCTCCGTAATAAATAATATACCAATGAGCACTATTGGTGGATATTCTATGCATCTTCACCCAATCAGATCATGTATCTCCATAATAAATAATATACCAATGAGCACCATTGGTGGATATTCTACGCATCTTGACCCTATCAGATCATTTATCTCCATAATAAATAATATGCCAATGAGCACTATTGGTGGATATTCTCTGCATCTTCACCTCATCAGATCATGTATATCCGTAATAAATATCAAGCCAATGCGCACTATTAGTGGATATTCTGTGCATCTTCACCCAATCAGATCATTTATCTCCATAATAAATAATATGCCAATGAGCACTATTAGTGGATAGTCTGTGCATCTTCACCCTATCAGATAATTTATCTCCATAATAAATAATAAGCCAATGAGCGCTATTGGTGGATATTCTATGCATCTTCACCCAATCAGATTCTCTTTCTCCATAATAAATAATATACCAATGAGCACTATTGGTGGATATTCTATGCATCTTCACCCAATCGGATTCTCTTTCTCCATAATTAATAATATGCCAATGAGCACTATTGGTGGATATTCTGTGTATCTTCACCCAATCAGATTCTCTTTCTCCATAATAAATAATATGCCATTGAGCACTATTGGTGGATATTCTGTGCATCTTCACCCCATCAGATCATATATATCCGTAATAAATAACAAGCCAATGAGCACTATTGGTGGATATTCTGTGCATCTTCACCCAATCAGATCATTTATCTCCATAATAAATAATAAGCCAATGAGCACTATTGGTGGATATTCTATGCACCTTCACCCAATCAGATTCTCTCTCTCCATAATAAATAATATACCAATGAGCACTATTGGTGGATATTCTGTGCATCTTCACCCAATCAGATCATGTATCTCCATAATAAATAACAAGCAAACGAGCAGCATTGGTGGATATTCTATGCATCTTCACCCAATCAGATTCTCTTTCTCCATAATAAATAATATGTCAATGAGCAATATTGGTGGATATTATATGCATCTTCACTCCATCAGATCATGTATCTCCATAATAAATAACAAGCCAATGAGCACTATTGGTGGATATTCTATGGATCTTCACCCAATTATATTCTCTTTCTCCATATAAATAATATGTCATTGAGCACTATTGGTGGATATTCTATGCATCTTCACCCAATGATATTCTCTTTCTCCATAATAAATAATATGTCATTGAGCACTATTGGTGGATATTCTATGCACCTTCACCCAATCAGATTCTCTTTCTCCATAATAAATAATAAGCCAATGAGCAGTATTGGTGGATATTCTATGCATCTTCACCCAATCATATTCTCTTTCTCCCTAATAAATAATATGTCATTGAGCACTATTGGTGAATATTCTATGCATCTTCACCCAATCAGATTCTCTTTCTCCATAATAAATAATAAGGCAATGAGTACTATTGGTGGATATTCTATGCATCTTCACCCAATCGGATTCTCTTTCTCCATAATAAATAATATATCAATGAGCACTATTGGTGGATATTTTATGCATCTTCACCCAATCAGATTCTCTTTCTCCATAATAAATAATAAGCCAATGAGTACTATTGGTGGATATTCTATGCATCTTCACCCAATCAGATTCTCTTTCTCCATAATTAATAATATGCCAATGAGCACTATTGGTGGATATTCTATGCATCTTCACCCTATCAGATCATTTATCTCCATAATAAATAATAAGCCAATGAGCACTATTGGTGGATATTCTGTGCATCTTCACCCAATCAGATAATTTATCTCCATAATAAAAAATATGACAATGAGCACTATTGGTGGATATTCTATGCATCTTCACCCAATCAGATTCACTTTCTCCATAATAAATAATATGCCAATGAGTGCTATTAGTGGATATCCTGTGCATCTTCACCCTATCAGATCATGTATCTCCATAATAAATAACAAGCCAATGAGCACTATTGGTGGATAGTCTGTGCATCTTCACCCAATCAGATCATTTATCTCCATAATAAATAATAAGCCAATGAGCACTATGGGTGGATATTGTATGCATCTTCACCCAACCATATTCTCTTTCTCCATTATAAATAATATGTCATTGAGCACTATTGGTGGATATTCTATGCATCTTCACCCTATCAGATAATTTATATCCATAATAAATAATATGCCATCGAGCACTATTGGTGGATATACTGTGCATCTTCACCCTATCAGATCATTTATCTCCATAATAAATAATAAGCCAATGAGCACTATTGGTGGATATTCTATGCATCTTCACCCAATCAGATCATTTATCTCCATTTATCTGTCCAGGACTGAAATCTCTACACTGGCTCCCAGTGGCTGCGAGGATAAAGTTCAAAACCCTCTGCATTGTCCACAAGGCCTTCTGGGGCCTGGGTCCTAAATACTGTAGGGTATTTTGTGGAGATTTGGGGCCTGACGGTATTTTATTACCGCCGAAAAATAACTTAGCAATAATCACTCTTTGTATTCAGATTTGGCCATGTGCAACAATAATACAATGGACATGCATTATTTCAGCACCCAGACCTGCATATTTGGTATACGTGGTTGGTGGTATTTTGGTGAGCATAATTCCCTTGTTTTATTTGTGGCCCCAATGTCCAGAATCCCTTATCTTTGCTTAGATTTTTCGTGTGATCACTAGAGAGACCTCAGACCTGCATTCTAGGAATACCACATTTTCCAGTGATAGTGTTGGTGTGCCACCATGGGCGAACTCACTGACTTATTTACGACAGAGAGCTATATATGGTAGTCTTGTGGTAATTTCCACTACCTTATATACGGTAGGGAGCTATGTTCAGAGAGTCTCTCTTCCCGTTGGCTCATGTACCTCCAACGAGCTATGCTACAGTCACTCACAATTATTCATACTGATTCTGACATGCACACATCTGTCTTAAAATGACCATTGCACTGTTTAAAAATCTCCCCACATCATCAGCATTGTAATGGTAAACAATAAACATCACCCGTCTGTTTTCAAATATTTTTCTGTATTATAAAAGTTGCATTTAAACACGATCTCACTCTTTACAGAAATAAATAAAATGGTACAGTAAAAGCATTGTCTATGACACACTGCAAAGAGCGTGGCGGAGAACAGAACTCAAATTGCAACATTGGTATTTGATTAAGACACGCACAGGAATCCTACACTGACTGCATATTACCGTACACACTCAGCTCCCACACTTCTCATTACCTTATCTTTTTAGTTGTTCTCTTTGGCTGTTCTCTTTGTGAATGTGGCTCCCTTGAAGATTAACTCCAGCAAAAAGGAACGCTTGCCTTCTCAAGCCAGGGTCATTGCCTGGAATTCTCAGCTTTTGCAGATAGGAATGCCTCAGCTAGTGGAAAGGTCCTTCTTTCAGCTCTCCCCAATCTCGACTGCAGCAGGACACAGGAATCTGCATTCAGTCAGGAGCCCCAAAGCCAGGTCTTCTCCCCAGTAGTGCAGAAAATGTCTCCCTGTCTTTTTCCCCGATACTGCCCACTAAAACTTTCATCTCAGCCCTCTGTATGACGTGTCCCAATGAAATCCATCATCTCTCATCCTCCTACTCTCAACAATAGCTTCGCTTATACATTTGCAATTGTTGCAAATCTGACTTCCTTCTTCCTGCAGTTACTGTGCACAAAAACACGGAGAAAAAAAAATCTGCACACACATTTAAATGGCTTTCAGAGTATGCCTAATTCTGCAGTGGAGAACACATTTTATTAGTGGGTTATGTTAAATAAGGTTTTATTAGTCAGGTTAATGGTTAATAGGTTAGCTGTTAATTTTCAAATGTGTCTCTCGCACCATAGGCATTTCAGGTGAAAAATAGTGTGCATTTTTAAATGAGCACGTGTGCTTTTAACTGTAAAAATAGATTTGCATCTTATATGTTAAAATCGTTTTTGACTGAATAGCCTGTCTTTCCTTGTTAACCTGGTAACCCATATAGCAATGCACCGCACCCTTGTGGTGGTGCTGCAAAAAAAAATGTGCTACTTGTGCAGTAGTGCTGTACTCTGTGCTGTAACATGCCAAATATCCTTACATATACCCTCCTTTTGTTTTTAGAACTTGGCTATAATCCAAGCCAATTCCTAAAAACAACTTGTTCTTTTTTTTTTTTTTTTTTTTTTCAAATATTTTTCTGAAATCAAATACAAGTTAAAAGAAAACAAGCAGATATTCAATATTTAACACACTTTCTCTCTGCACACCAACCATGAGCTTCCATTATATGTGCATTTATTTATTTATTTATTTATTTATTTATTTATTTATTTATATATTTTTACATATATTACAGTGTTTATGTGCCATCATAACAATCAACTTTTTTTTTTACTTCTTTGTCACTGCCTCCTGATTACACCCATTTATTTTCTCAAGGGACTCTATCTGTTTCTACATGCTCAAGCTGCCTGATCTCATGCCTGGGATGGCATGGTTTGATTTGATTTACATGGACAAACTGCTCTATTGCTGTTTCACCTTAATTTTTCAAAATTTTATACACTACAGGAGAGACCTTATCTATAATTCGAAATGGCCCCTGCCAGGCCGCTAGGAATTTAGAATTTTTCAGTTTACTTTTTCCAAAATGAAACTTGTACACCTGATCCCCTACACTGTATTCCTTTACTGATGTCTTTTTATCATAATATTACTTTGCACTGTCAGCAGCTCTTTCCAGATTTCTCTGCACAAAAGCAAATGCATGTTGCAAATGCCTCCTCAGTTCATCAATATATTCATGAACTGTGGATGCACTCACTAGAGTTTGCTCATGTGTTCTGTATAGTAGGTGTTGTGGTAACACCATTTTCCTACCTGTCAAGACCTCATGGGGGCTAACACCTGTTGCTTTGGCAGGAGTCGATCTGATTGCCATCAAAACCAATGGTAAACGCAAATCCCAGCTGGAACCTGCTTCTGCCACAAATTTCTTTAAAATATCCACAACAGACCTATTGCTTCTTTCAACTGTACCTGAAGACGCCGCCCGATATGCGATATGTAGTTTCCTTTTCACACCTAGTATTTGCCATACCTTACTCATTAGAGTACTTGTGAAATGACTTCCTCTGTCTGACTCAATTCTTTGTGGCAACCCAAACCTTGAGAACACATGGTTCACCAGCAATGTGGCTGCTGTTTGCGCACTACAATCTGGTGCAGGAATGCACTCAATCCACTTTGACATCAAACATACCACACTCAAAATATAACGGTGTCCCCTGCTCGACCTTTTTAAAGGACCTACATAGTCTATTTGCAAATCTGACCATGGGAGAGTTAGGCCTCTTTTCATCAATGGTGCTCTATGCATTGGTGAAGCAGGTTTAAATTGGGCGCATACTAGACATCCTCTAGTATATAATTCCACATCTTGGGACATATGTGGCCAGTAAGCATAATCGTTTAGTATTTCTAATGTTTTTTGTGAACCTCTATGGCCTGCAGTAATGGCATCATGTGCATGGTGTAGCATTAGTCCTCTGAATGAAAGGGGTACTACCCACTGTATTTGCCCTGTTATGGACTCTCTAATCATGAGTCCATCCTGTAATCTAATTCGTGTTTTGTTCTTTAATAACACCCTCAACTCTTCTTTTCCCATACAATCTTTTTCTGTTAAAGGATTTTGTTCAGGATCTATCAAATGATTATAATAGATTCCCAAAATTTCATCATTCTTTTGTGCCTCAATCAAATCTTGGTCTGGCGTGTCATGACTCCACTGCACCACCGGTTGATCTACCTCCTTTGGTGCTTTAGAACGTGTCACTGCATCAATTTGTATTTCACCCATTAAATAATCAATATGTAGCAATTCTCCCATCACAGCCCCAATCTTAGCCAGATGGTCTGCCTTATCATTTCCCTCCTTATCCTCTCCTGGTGTTTTTAAATGCCCACGAATTTTTCTTCAGTATATTGTTAAATTATTTTCTGACACCAATTTGTCCATGGCTTGTATCATTTTTCCATGTTTAAGTGGCTTTTTGTTGTATGTAACCATGCCTCTTGCTTTCCAACCAGGCAGATACTCCACAAAGCTATTCCGTGCATAGTCAGAATCAGTCACCAGGACAATTTCACTGAACTTTTTATCAACTGCAGTAGCAATTGCTTTATAAATGGCTGCCAATTCCGCCACCTGACTGCTCCTATCTCCAATCCTCATCCCTATACTGGGAACGCCTTCACATTTCAACCAGACATTTCCTATTCCTGCCACTAATTGTTTATTACTGTCATTTTCAATGTGAAAAGCACAACCATCCACATATACAGTTGGCAAATCCTTGCATGTTTTTTCATCAAAAGCTTTGTGTGATGATTGTTCAAATTCCTGCAAACCAGTTTCCACTTCCATTTCATTTGGTATTTGTTCAGCTGCACAGTCATGTAAGTCAGCTAACCCTTGAGCAATTGGGCTCTTTTTATTTTGTCCATATCTCACTTCTACGGGAAAACCTTGTAATGCCAGCGTCCATGAAGTGATTCTGGATTGCGCTAGATTGCCTGATCTAATTCTTTTACTCTCTAAAAATTGCAAAGGTTGATGATTTGTTTCAATAATCACCTTTTCTCCCTGAACAATGGGGCGGAAATGTTGTAGCGCCCACACAGTGGTTATTAGGGCCTTTTCACATTCATTAAATTTCATTTCAACTTGGGAAAATGCCTTACTTGCATATGCAATGGTTTTGTGATTCAAATCGTGTTTTTGTGATAACACTGCTGACATACAATGTTCAGAAAAACCTATTTCTATAAAGAAATCCCTGTCCTTTATGGGGTATGCTAAACATGGTGCCTTTACAAGACATTCCTTCAATCTAGCCACTGCATCAGACTGCTCTCTTTCCCATCTCCAGGGAGTATTTAGTTTAAGCAGTTTAGTCAATGGTTGAGTGATTTCTGCATAATTTTCAATGAACTTTCTGTTATAGCCTGTCATCCCTAATAAACTTTTTACTCCTTTCACATTTTTAGGATCTTTTAATCTTTGTATGGCCTCTATTTTCTTCCTTTGTGGATTTAGCCCATGTTCGGTTACTTCATGCCCTAGAAAGTTCACTTTTTTCTTGCACCATTGTGCTTTTTGCAAAGATACTTTGGCGCCTCCTTTCTGCAATTGGCCAAGTACATGTCTTATTTCATCAAAATGGCTTTTCAGGCTTTCATTTTTTATCAGGACATCATCCACATAAACTATTGTTCCTCTTTCCGCTGCATCCGGCATGGCCTTTCTCAAAAATATGCCAAATTCACTCCCACTATTGATGTACCCGAACGGAGCTCTAAGCCAGGCATATTGAGTCCTGTCAAATGTAAAGGAAAATAAGTGTTGTATCTCCTCTGCCAATGGCACACACCAATATCCAGATGTGAGATCTAACATGGTAAATACATTTGAACCATGTATCTGAGCTAGGCCCTGATCAATGAATGGTAGTGGCCATCTAGATACTGGTACTCTTTTATTTAACTCTCTTAAGTCTGCACACAGCCGCCATTGACCATTTGGCTTTAACACACCTAAAATAGGCGTATTGGATGTGCTATGAATGGGCCTGATTATTCCCCGTGATTCCAAATTTCTAATAATCTCTGCCAATGATTCTAAACATGCCAGCGGTAGTCTATACTGGCGTACAAACACTGGATTTCTGCTACAACCTTCTGGTAGTGTGGCCACATGTAAATCAGTTAAACCACAATCATAAGCATCTTTTGCAAATACATCCTTAAACTCCATAAATATTTTCCTCAGGTCGTCCCTATCCTTATCGCTGTCGCATGCATCCGCTAAGGAGATCTGCTCTTCTACCATTCTGGAAAATTCTGGAAACTCTTCTGGTAAAGGAATCTCAGCGCTTTCCTCTAACTGTGTGGCTGTGTCTTTTTGTAGAGCTGCCACTTTTAAATATTTTGGCATATCAGCTTCCACTTCAATGGGCTGATTTCCTGTTTCATTTTCATTTAAATTAAATATTATGCAATCCTCTTGATGGCAGCACACTGTCTCATTTGAATCATAAGGATACACAGAATGAATTTTAAATATTCCTTTGGGCTGAGAGTCCAGGTGTTCTGGCAACCCGCCCTTGGCTTCTACATACTTTTCAGGAATATTCCCAATCACCATGTTATTTAAATCTGCCGTATAATGTGATTTTTGTATGGCCATTCCTAATGGGGAGTTTTCCTCTAAATGAATGTCCTGACAACCTTTATTATTTACCATGATTTTTACAGATCCTTCACCAATGTCTACCAATGGAATGTATTCATAATCCAGGCCTTGCTGTTTTATGGATTCATTCAGGCATACAAATGCATCAGAGCCTTTCATCTGCTGTCCATTTTTGCATTTCAGTGTTATTGCAAACTGTTTTGTAAATGCAGGAATAATAGTATCTTTCCTTATTTGTAATTCGATGGCATAAGGAACCAGTTGTGCACAATGATAAGCCCTTCTTTTGTCTTCAAATTCAGGTGCCGGACCACCTGGGCGTGACCATATTTTTTGATTAAGGAAATCTAACACCATACACATTCTGTGCATGATGTCATTGCCCATGTAAAATTCATTTTGTGCTCCACTCACTATCCATACATTATGGTAAATTGTTTTCTGCCCAATGCTAATTTTAAGCATGCATCTGCCTGCAATTCGGTTTTCAAAGTCTGGATTGTCCAACCCAGAAACATATTGGTTTTTAATCCTAAATTTCGGGATTTCTTCCCTCTCCATAATTTTTTGCAACAATTTCTCATTAATGAAACTCCTTTCATGTCCAAGCGCTAAAGTGGCTTTTATTGTTTTAAGATAATCATTTATACCAACATGAACCCATGGTTGCTCATCTTCCATGTGTATTTCTGCCAGAGTGGTAATGTGTTTTTCTGAATCTGTTTTAGGAACAATATTCTGTTTGCATGTTTTCTCTTTTAAATAGAAACGTAATGTGTGCTCATCTATGGCAGTCTGCCAATCTTTCCTTGGGTCCAAGTATATTTGTACAGGTAGTTTTTCATTGTCGCTCTGATCTTTGTCTTGACACATTAATATAACAGTGACACTAGGTATGCAGCTATTCTGGAGATATACCTCCACAGCATCATTTGTTTTGGCAACGGTGTGACATTCTTTTATATTGCTGTTTTGTGATTTTAGTTTCTTAGGCCTCAATGGTTTTTTGGTTAAGGACCACAGCACTCCATTCACCCCATCTATGAGAGGAGACAATCTTTTCAGGCAATCTGTCCCCATCAGAAATGGAATTTCACAAATAGATGTGATCAATACCTCTTGTTTCATTCTGTGCTTTCCTATTTTTATGTCAACCTCAGTTACACCTATGATGGGCACCTCCTCCCCATTAAAGTTATGCACTGGGCCTTGATTTTCCTTCACTGTGATCTGACTCTGTGGAGGCCTCCCTTCATTGATACTCTTTACCAGCTCCTTGGACATAATTGTGGCCTGTGCGCCAGTGTCAATCATAGCAAAGGTGTGGCACTTTTCTTCTACAGTGATGGGTGCATAATATCAGTCCTCAACTTCCTCTAATACACATAAGAAGTGTGAATTCTTACTGATTTCAGGGCTCACCTTTCTCAGGTCTTTTTCACTTTTGGCTAAGCACATTGGTAAATGAAAAGACATTTTTCCCTCCTTTTTACCCATTTCTGTGCGAGATATTTTATTCATTTCTCCATGTTCAGAGGTTTTTTGGAGTGTGGCCACTGTTCGCCCATCCATCTGGGTAACATCAGAGACCACATTACAACCTTCCAACTGAACATGTGTAACAACATCATTCAGCAATTTGTCATTTTTTAATTCTGTGCATTTGTGATCATTTAGTGTAATACCAGCCCTTTCAGCCTCTTCAAAAATATGTGGCTCAAAGAATTCTTCAGGTGATTGACTTGTACCCTCCTTGTGAGTATTTCCTTTTTCTGTCTGTGTTTGGTCATTGTTTTGCTTGCCCAGGGAAGGAGCTATGGCATCCCCACTTACTCCCTGTTCACTGGTATTCCCCATGCATGAGTCATTTTTCTTAAATCTGTCCCTTTGTTCTTTTGGAATTCCTAATGTTTCTTTTTCATTTGTGCAAATCTTTACTGTTTTATTTAGCTCTAAGTTAAACCGTACCTCTTTTTTAGAAGTATTTGCACTTTCTATTACAATTTCATTTACTGGTACTTTCATTTTTAATCCATTAGGCATCTCAGAGTCGTTATGCAAAATTATATCAGAGCAATCTGTCATTTTGGCACTCCAGTTATCATGAGTACTTAGTCACTTTTCGGAAGCCCCCCGGTCATTGCTATGGCCATCAGCCCCCTCTTTGGAAGGTTGTTTTTGCGCTGTATAGAGCTTTCCTATTTGCTCAGCTAACATTTTCACTTGGGCCTCAAGGCACTGGAACCTTTCCATCTCTCTAGGATCCTCTTTCTGTGGCCTAGGTCGATATTGGTTGTTTTCCCCCTGATTGGATCTATTCTGATACCTCTCAGGTGATTGATGCTGGTTGGGATGGTTTCTGAACTCTTGATTCATTTGTGGAGGGGAGCGGGTTGCACCCATCCTTTGATTATAGTCCCCTGGTGGGGAATCATTGTACTGGCGTGGACTGTAGTTCACGTTTTGCCTCATGTCCTGTCTCTCAGATTGTGGGTACTGGCCCCTATGTTGATTTCCATTATCAGTAAATCGATCCACATATCGGGGCCTATCCTGATTACCATATATCATGGTGCTGGGATCAAATCTGCTCTGTGTCCCCAATGACTGGTAGGGACCATCATTTCTTTGATCTTGATTTTGTCTCTGGTTATTGTTCATACCTGCCATATCAGGCCGATATCCTACCCGGGGTCTATCCCCTAAATACCTAGGGCTGATGTAGCTCTCTCTATTACTAGGATCATGTGTTTGGAACATTGGTACAGGAAATGGCGATCTTTGTTGATTACCCCTTTGTTCAGGTGTTACATTATTTTTACCTTGGCTTTGAGCAGACTCAAGGGACATTTTGGCTGACCTGATTTCCATTACTGTGGCTGAGGGTTCTTTAGATTTAGGCCTGGTATCTTTCATTTTATCACTTTCTCTACCCTGACAATAGAGTACCTCATATAGCTTTGTGCTTTGATGTACAATCCATTCAAGGGACTCGTCACGGTCAAATTCACGGACCAATTGGGATATGATGTCTTTCTGTAGCCCATAGAAGTATGCAGTTTTAAACTCATTGGAATTTGAGTCAAAAGATACATCAAAGCGAGAGAATGCTCTTTTTAAGTCTTGTAAAAATTGGCGAGGTGATGTATTAGGTCCAGCAGTAATTGTGTACGCGACTTTCTTTGCCTCCTGCAATGACTGAAAAGGAGAAAAATGACGCCTAATTTCTTTTTCAAACTCCAGCCATGTCATATTCTGCTGTTCATTTAATCCCCTTATGATGCTGGCCGTCGGGGCATCTAAAGTTAAATGAAAATATTGTCTGTACTGTTCCCTAGGTATCTGGAGTGCTTTAAAAATGTCATGCACCGCTTCTAAGTGATCCTCAATGCAGCATTCACCTCCCTTTTTAAATGGTTTGATCAGGGCTTTAATGGATTTCATTATTTTTATGGGGCTACTTGTTGCAATGCATGGAATTGCACTATTTTGTGATTCAATCCTGTTTTCAGGTGTATGAGATTGGTGGCTGCCCCCAATGGGAGTATCAAATCCCCCAAGGGCGCTGCAACCAAGTTCAGTCACCGGCCCAGTCTCTGGGGCACTAGCTCTTTGGGCAGAGCTAGACTTCACCTCCACTCCATTGAATGTGGTACCCTGCCGCCTCTCCTGGGACCTGGGAATGCACATTTGCTGTTCTAAGTCCTTACACTTTTTAAGGAGCCTATTGGCTTCATCATGCAAATAATTATTTTCATCAGTCATTTTATTAATCACCTCCTGCATATCGCACATTTGCATTTGGCATTCATTGAACTCTTTATTTCTCTTGTCTCTTTCTTGAATCATTTTAATCATTTCTTGTTCTGCACTCTGGAGATCACCTTCTTTTTCACAATGTTCTTTTTGTAAAATCTGCATTTCTGAAACAACCTCATCTTTATCCTGCCTAATGTGATCCACTAAGGCTTTTAAGTGTGCCAATTCTTGCTCACTATCTTCAAATTGTTTCTTGCTTTTGGATAACTGAGTATCAAAGTCTCTGCATTTTAATTGCATGTCTTTTTGGCATACATCCAATTCTGCTCTCAACATTTCCTGATTTTTACTTGCCCCCTCTAATTCAGTCTTTAACCTGTTAATTAGCTGAGTATCATTCTCTTGCATTCGCAGGGACTTGTTTAAAATAAACCATATTTTGCCGCATAGCCGTATTAAACAGTCTTTCTCTGCACTTTTATCAGCTGCATTCAATAATCTTGTAAGGCAGACCTGAATTATGCTGCCTTCTGCAAAAATATTGTCTAGTTTTTCTTTCTGCACCTCACCCTGAATGCGGTTACTCCATTCTAACGTGCTATTCGAAGACCAATTCCCATGTGCAAATAACTTTGCCTCTAAATATTGCACTAGATCTGAGAATGTGGTTTCCCTTTGTGACATTCTGAAATTCGTTTTTAGTGGCACACTGCTATTATAAAATGGGTTCCCTTTAATGTGCAAATGGCAGTGTGAGACACGCTTGCCACGCCCAGTAGGTACTCTATGATCACTTTCCCGGCCTGCAACGCACCATAAATATGTAGGGTATTTTGTGGAGATTTGGGGCCTGACGGTATTTTATTACCGCCGAAAAATAACTTAGCAATAATCACTCTTTGTATTCAGATTTGGCCATGTGCAACAATAATACAATGGACATGCATTATTTCAGCACCCAGACCTGCATATTTGGTATACGTGGTTGGTGGTATTTTGGTGAGCATAATTCCCTTGTTTTATTTGTGGCCCCAATGTCCAGAATCCCTTATCTTTGCTTAGATTTTTCGTGTGATCACTAGAGAGACCTCAGACCTGCATTCTAGGAATACCACATTTTCCAGTGATCGTGTTGGTGTGCCACCATGGGCGAACTCACTGACTTATTTACGACAGAGAGCTATATATGGTAGTCTTGTGGTAATTTCCACTACCTTATATACGGTAGGGAGCTATGTTCAGAGAGTCTCTCTTCCCGTTGGCTCATGTACCTCCAACGAGCTATGCTACAGTCACTCACAATTATTCATACTGATTCTGACATGAACACATCTGTCTTAAAATGACCATTGCACTGTTTAAAAATCTCCCCACATCATCAGCATTGTAATGGTAAACAATAAACATCACCCGTCTGTTTTCAAATATTTTTCTGTATTATAAAAGTTGCATTTAAACACAATCTCACTCTTTACAAAAATAAATAAAATGGTACAGTAAAAGCATTGTCTATGACACACTGCAAAGAGCGTGGCGGAGAACAGAACTCAAATTGCAACATTGGTATTTGATTAAGACACGCACAGGAATCCTACACTGACTGCATATTACCGTACACACTCAGCTCCCACACTTCTCATTACCTTATCTTTTTAGTTGTTCTCTTTGGCTGTTCTCTTTGTGAATGTGGCTCCCTTGAAGATTAACTCCAGCAAAAAGGAACGCTTGCCTTCTCAAGCCGGGGTCATTGCCTGGAATTCTCAGCTTTTGCAGATAGGAATGCCTCAGCCAGTGGAAAGGTCCTTCTTTCAGCTCTCCCCAATCTCGACTGCAGCAGGACACAGGAATCTGCATTCAGTCAGGAGCCCCACAGCCAGGTCTTCTCCCCAGTAGTGCAGAAAATGTCTCCCTGTCTTTTTCCCCGATACTGCCCACTAAAACTTTCATCTCAGCCCTCTGTATGACGTGTCCCAATGAAATCCATCATCTCTCATCCTCCTACTCTCAACAATAGCTTCGCTTATACATTTGCAATTGTTGCAAATCTGACTTCCTTCTTCCTGCAGTTACTGTGCACAAAAACACGGAGAAAAAAAATCTGCACACACATTTAAATGGCTTTCAGAGTATGCCTAATTCTGCAGTGGAGAACACATTTTATTAGTGGGTTATGTTAAATAAGGTTTTATTAGTCAGGTTAATGGTTAATAGGTTAGCTGTTAATTTTCAAATGTGTCTCTCGCACCATAGGCATTTCAGGTGAAAAATAGTGTGCATTTTTAAATGAGCACGTGTGCTTTTAACTGTAAAAATAGATTTGCATCTTATATGTTAAAATCGTTTTTGACTGAATAGCCTGTCTTTCCTTGTTAACCTGGTAACCCATATAGCAATGCACCGCACCCTTGTGGTGGTGCTGCAAAAAATAAATGTGCTACTTGTGCAGTAGTGCTGTACTCTGTGCTGTAACATGCCAAATATCCTTACATATACTGGGGCCTGGGTCCTAAATACCTTCAACTCTCTCTTCCCAAATATCTTCCTCCCCGAGCCCTTCGCTCATCCGCCTCCAACTCCCTCAGGGTCAGCCGCTTCTCGAAGCAACGAGCTGGGGGTAGATCTCTCTCCGCGGCAGGGGCCTCCCTCTGGAACAGCCTTCCTGCCTCCCTGAAACTTGAGGAGAACCATCTCCGGTTCCGGAAGCACCTCAAAACCTTCCTCTTTGCTTCTGCTTTCTCTCTCCCTCTCCCCTGCTGAACAGCGATTTAATTCTTCACTGAAACTGCACTGATCCTACAACTGGACTACTCTAAACGGACTAGGTCCTGTGGCCCAGCCACTCTCCACTTGCACTGATGCCCGGGAACCCCTCTGCACTGCGGGACTGTCTCTGTATCCCTACAGCCCCCCCCCCTTCCCAAGCACTTGTTCTGCACTTACCTTGCACTTGCCACCAGTTGGCCCTATTTATTTATTACTTTACGCCACTTACCTGTACTGCACTTCCCCCCCTCCCGTTCCCCTTGCACTTTTCCCCCTCCCCCACCCCTGCACTTGCGAGATCTGAATGACACCTGGCCTAGTAGGATCGTTGTCTGTCTCCCCTTGTTCCTCCCCTCCCTGCCTCGTCGCGCCTTGAAACACCTGTGTATAGGCGCGTTACAAATACCATATCACATCATATCATATCATATCATAGTAAATAATAAGCCAATGAGCACTATTGGTGGATATTCTGTGCATCTTCACCCTATCAGATAATTTATCTCCATAATAAATAATATGTCAATGAGCACTATTGGTGGATATTCTATGCATCTTCACCCTATCAGATAATTTATCTCCATAATAGATAATATGTCAATGAGCACTATTGGTGGATATTCTATGCATCTTCATCCTATCAGATCATGTATCTCCATAATAAATAACAAGCCAATGAGCACTATTGGTGGATATTCTATGCATCTTCACCTAATCAGATCATGTATCTCCATAATAAATAGCAAGCCAATGAGCACTATTGGTGGATATTCTATGCATCTTCACCCAATCAGATTATTTTTCTCCATAATAAATAATATGTCAATGAGCACTATTGGTGGATATTCTATGCATCTTCACCCCATCAGATCATGTATCTCCATAATAAATAACAAGCCAATGAGCACTATTGGTGGATATTCTGTGCATCTTCACCCAATCAGATAATTTATCTCCATAATAAATAATATGTCATTGAGCACTATTGGTGGATATTCTATGCATCTTCACCCAATCATATTCTCTTTCTCCATAATAAATAATATGTCATTGAGCACTATTGGTGGATATTCTATGCATCTTCACCCAATCAGATTCTCTTTCTCCATAATAAATAATAAGCCAATGAGCAGTATTGGTGGATATTCTATGCATCTTCACCCTATCAGATCATTTATCTCCATAATAAATAATATACCAATGAGCACTATTGGTGGATATTCTATGCATCTTCACCCAATCAGATCATATATCTCCATAATAAATTATATACCAATGAGCACTAATGGTGGATATTCTATGCATCTTCACCCAATCAGATCATTTATCTCCGTAATAAATAATATACCAATGAGCACTATTGGTGGATATTCTATGCATCTTCACCCAATCAGATCATGTATCTCCATAATAAATAATATACCAATGAGCACCATTGGTGGATATTCTACGCATCTTGACCCTATCAGATCATTTATCTCCATAATAAATAATATGCCAATGAGCACTATTGGTGGATATTCTCTGCATCTTCACCTCATCAGATCATGTATATCTGTAATAAATATCAAGCCAATGCGCACTATTAGTGGATATTCTGTGCATCTTCACCCAATCAGATCATTTATCTCCATAATAAATAATATGCCAATGAGCACTATTAGTGGATAGTCTGTGCATCTTCACCCAATCTGATAATTTATCTCCATAATAAATAATAAGCCAATGAGCGCTATTGGTGGATATTATATGCATCTTCACCCAATCAGATTCTCTTTCTCCATAATAAATAATATACCAATGAGCACTATTGGTGGATATTCTATGCATCTTCACCCAATCGGATTCTCTTTCTCCATAATTAATAATATGCCAATGAGCACTATTGGTGGATATTCTGTGTATCTTCACCCAATCAGATTCTCTTTCTCCATAATAAATAATATGCCATTGAGCACTATTGGTGGATATTCTCTGCATCTTCACCCCATCAGATCATATATATCCGTAATAAATAACAAGCCAATGAGCACTATTGGTGGATATTCTGTGCATCTTCACCCAATCAGATCATTTATCTCCATAATAAATAATAAGCCAATGAGCACTATTGGTGGATATTCTATGCACCTTCACCCAATCAGATTCTCTCTCTCCATAATAAATAATATACCAATGAGCACTATTGGTGGATATTCTGTGCATCTTCACCCAATCAGATCATGTATCTCCATAATAAATAACAAGCAAATGAGCAGCATTGGTGGATATTCTATGCATATTCACCCAATCAGATTCTCTTTCTCCATAATAAATAATATGTCAATGAGCAATATTGGTGGATATTATATGCATCTTCACTCCATCAGATCATGTATCTCCATAATAAATAACAAGCCAATGAGCACTATTGGTGGATATTCTATGGATCTTCACCCAATTATATTCTCTTTCTCCATATAAATAATATGTCATTGAGCACTATTGGTGGATATTCTATGCATCTTCACCCAATGATATTCTCTTTCTCCATAATAAATAATATGTCATTGAGCACTATTGGTGGATATTGTATGCATCTTCACCCAATCAGATTCTCTTTCTCCATAATAAATAATAAGCCAATGAGCAGTATTGGTGGATATTCTATGCATCTTCACCCAATCATATTCTCTTTCTCCCTAATAAATAATATGTCATTGAGCACTATTGGTGAATATTCTATGCATATTCACCCAATCAGATTCTCTTTCTCCATAATAAATAATAAGGCAATGAGTACTATTGGTGGATATTCTATGCATCTTCACCCAATCGGATTCTCTTTCTCCATAATAAATAATATATCAATGAGCACTATTGGTGGATATTTTATGCATCTTCACCCAATCAGATTCTCTTTCTCCATAATAAATAATAAGCCAATGAGTACTATTGGTGGATATTCTATGCATCTTCACCCAATCAGATTCTCTTTCTCCATAATTAATAATATGCCAATGAGCACTATTGGTGGATATTCTATGCATCTTCACCCTATCAGATCATTTATCTCCATAATAAATAATAAGCCAATGAGCACTATTGGTGGATATTCTGTGCATCTTCACCCAATCAGATAATTTATCTCCATAATAAAAAATATGCCAATGAGCACTATTGGTGGATATTCTATGCATCTTCACCCAATCAGATCATTTATCTCCATAATAAATAATAAGCCAATGAGCACTATGGGTGGATATTGTATGCATCTTCACCCAACATATTCTCTTTCTCCATTATAAATAATATGTCATTGAGCACTATTGGTGGATATTCTATGCATCTTCACCCTATCAGATAATTTATATCCATAATAAATAATATGCCATCGAGCACTATTGGTGGATATACTGTGCATCTTCACCCTATCAGATCATTTATCTCCATAATAAATAATAAGCCAATGAGCACTATTGGTGGATATTCTATGCATCTTCACCCAATCAGATCATTTATCTCCATTTATCTGTCCAGGACTGAAATCTCTACACTGGCTCCCAGTGGCTGCGAGGATAAAGTTCAAAACCCTCTGCATTGTCCACAAGGCCTTCTGGGGCCTGGGTCCTAAATACCTTCAACTCTCTCTTCCCAAATATCTTCCTTCCCGAGCCCTTCGCTCATCCGCCTCCAACTCCCTCAGGGTCAGCCGCTTCTCGAAGCAACGAGCTGGGGGTAGATCTCTCTCCGCGGCAGGGGCCTCCCTCTGGAACAGCCTTCCTGCCTCCCTGAAACTTGAGGAGAACCATCTCCGGTTCCGGAAGCACCTCAAAACCTTCCTCTTTGCTTCTGCTTTCTCTCTCCCCTGCTGAACAGCGATTTAATTCTTCACTGAAACTGCACTGATCCTGCAACTGGACTACTCTAAACGGACTCGGTCCTGTGGCCCAGGCACTCTCCACTTGCACTGATGCCCGGGAACCCCTCTGCACTGCGGGACTGTCTCTGTATCCCTACAGCCCCCCCCCTTCCCCAGCACTTGTTCTGCACTTACCTTGCACTTGCCACCAGCTGGCCCTATTTATTTATTACTTTACGCCACTTACCTGTACTGCACTTCCCCCCCCTCCCGTTCCCCTTGCACTTTTCCCCCTCCCACACCCCTGCACTTGCGAGATCTGAATGACACCTGGCCTAGTAGGATCGTTGTCTGTCTCCCCTTGTTCCTCCCCTCCCTGCCTCGTCGCGCCTTGAAACACCTGTGTATAGGCGCGTTACAAATACCATATCATATCATATCATATCATAGTAAATAATAAGCCAATGAGCACTATTGGTGGATATTCTGTGCATCTTCACCCTATCAGATAATTTATCTCCATAATAAATAATATGTCAATGAGCACTATTGGTGGATATTCTATGCATCTTCATCCTATCAGATCATGTATCTCCATAATAAATAACAAGCCAATGAGCACTATTGGTGGATATTCTATGCATCTTCACCTAATCAGATCATGTATCTCCATAATAAATAGCAAGCCAATGAGCACTATTGGTGGATATTCTATGCATCTTCACCCCATCAGATCATGTATCTCCATAATAAATAACAAGCCAATGAGCACTATTGGTGGATATTCTGTGCATCTTCACCCAATCAGATAATTTATCTCCATAATAAATAATATGCCAATGAGCACTATTGGTGGATATTCTATGGATCTTCACCCAATCATATTCTCTTTCTCCATAATAAATAATATGTCATTGAGCACTATTGGTGGATATTCTATGCATCTTCACCCAATCAGATTCTCTTTCTCCATAATAAATAATAAGCCAATGAGCAGTATTGGTGGATATTCTATGCATCTTCACACTATCAGATCATTTATCTCCATAATAAATAATAAGCCAATGAGCACTATTGGTGGATATTCTATGCATTGTCACCCAATCAGATTCACTTTCTCCATAATAAATAATATGCCAATGAGTGCTATTGTTGGATATTCTGTGCATCTTCACCCAATCAGATCATTTATCTCCATTATAAATAATAGCCTGTAAGAGGATTCAATTCAACACTACAGTTAAGTCAATGCCTAGTCTGGGATACTGAATGGAAACCCTTATTGATATATCTTTATGTCCAGTTCATGAGTTCTGGATGACTACCCCTATATAACACCCCTCTCTTAGAATCCCCCTGACCCCACTGAGCCAAGAAGTAGTTCTGTTTTGCAAGTTTAAAAGGTTTATTTGAGAAATAAAACAAAATATAGATACCACGCTTTTATAATAAATTAATAATCGATATCGCCTTATAAATATAATGTTAATCAACAATGGGTAATCTGACACTAGCACACTTCTTTATAATCAATGAGGAGTTAGTATAGGATGGATCAAGTAGCAAAAATACTTTTATGATTTCAAGGGAAAAGCAATGAGGAATAAAATGGTGGATATTCTATCCATCTTCACCCAATCAGATTCTCTTTCTCCATAATAAATAATAAGCCAATGAGTACTATTGGTGGATATTCTATGCATCTTGACCCAATCAGATTCTCTTTCTCCGTAATACATAATATGCCAATGAGCACTATTGGTGGATATTCTATGCATCTTCACCCAATCAGATTCTCTTTCTCCATAATAAATAATAAGCCAATGAGTACTATTGGTGGATATTCTATGCATCTTCACCCAATCAGATTCTCTTTCTCCATAATAAATAATATGCCAATGAGCACTATTGGTGGATATTATGTGCATCTTCACCCAATCAGATAATTTATCTCCATAATAAAAAATATGCCAATGAGCACTATTGGTGGATATTCTGTGCATCTTCACCCAATCAGATAATTTATCTTCATAATAAAAAATATGCCAATGAGCACTATTGGTGGATATTCTATGCATCTTCACCCAATCAGATTCACTTTCTCCATAATAAATAATATGCCAATGAGCACTATTGGTGGATATCCTGTGCATCTTCACCCTATCAGATCATGTATCTCCATAATAAATAACAAGCCAAAGATCACTATTGGTGGATATGCTGTGCATCTTCACCCAATCAGATCATTTATCTCCATAATAAATAATAAGCCAATGAGCACTATGGGTGGATATTCTATGCATCTTCACCCAACCATATTCTCTTTCTCCATTATAAATAATATGTCATTGAGCTCTATTGGTGGATATTCTATGCATCTTCACCCTATCAGATCATTTATCTCCATAATAAATAATATGCCATCGAGCACTATTGGTGGATATTCTGTGCATCTTCACCCTATCAGAAAATGTATCTCCATAATAAATAATATGTCAATGAGCACTATTGATGGATATTCTATGCATCTTCATCCTATCAGATCATCTATCTCCATAATAAATAACAAGCCAATGAGCACTATTGGTGGATATTCTATGCATCTTCACCTAATCAGATCATGTATCTCCATAATAATTAACAAGCCAATGAGCACTATTGGTGGATATTCTCTGCAACTTCACCCCATCAGATCATGTATATCCGTAATAAATATCAAGCCAATGATCACTATTAGTGGATATTGTGTGCATCTTCACCCAATCAGATCATTTATCTCCATAATAAATAATATGGCAATGAGCACTATTAGTGGATAGTCTGTGCATCTTCACCCAATCTGATAATTTATCTCCATAATAAATAATAAGCCAATGAGCGCTATTGGTGGATATGCTATGCATCTTCACCCAATCAGATTCTCTTTCTCCATCATAAATAATATACCAATGAGCACTATTGGTGGATATTCTATGCATCTTCACCCAATCGGATTCTCTTTCTCCATAATTAATAATATGCCAATGAGCACTATTGGTGGATATTCTGTGTATCTTCACCCAATCAGATTCTCTTTCTCCATAATAAATAATATGCCATTGAGCACTATTGGTGGATTTTCTCTGCATCTTCACCCCATCAGATCATATATATCCGTAATAAATAACAAGCCAATGAGCACTATTGGTGGATATTCTGTGCATCTTCACCCAATCAGATCATTTATCTCCATAATAAATAATAAGCCAATGAGCACTATTGGTGGATATTCTACGCACCTTCACCCAATCAGATTCTCTCTCTCCATAATAAATAATATACCAATGAGCACTATTGGTGGATATTTTATGCACCTTCACCCAATCAGATCATTTATCTCCATAATAAATAATATGCCATTGAGCACTATTGGTGGATATTCTCTGCATCTTCACCCCATCAGATCATATATATCCGTAATAAATAACAAGCCAATGAGCACTATTGGTGGATATTCTGTGCATCTTCACCCAATCAGATCATTTATCTCCATAATAAATAACAAGCCAATGAGCAGTATTGGTGCATAGTCTATGCATCTTCACCCAATCAGATTCTCTTTCTCCATAATAAATAATATGTCAATGAGCACTATTGGTGGATATTTTATGCATCTTCACCCCATCAGATCATGTATCTCCATAATAAATAACAAGCCAATGAGCACTATTGGTGGATATTCTATGGATCTTCACCCAATTATATTCTCTTTCTCCATATAAATAATATGTCATTGAGCACTATTGGTGGATATTCTATGCATCTTCACCCAATGATATTCTCTTTCTCCATAATAAATAATATGTCATTGAGCACTATTGGTGGATATTCTATGCATCTTCACCCAATCAGATTCTCTTTCTCCATAATAAATAATAAGCCAATGAGCAGTATTGGTGGATATTCTATGCATCTTCACCCAATCATATTCTCTTTCTCCATAATAAATAATATGTCATTGAGCACTATTGGTGGATATTCTATGCATCTTCACCCAATCAGATTCTCTTTCTCCATAATAAATAATAAGGCAATGAGTACTATTGGTGGATATTCTATGCATCTTCACCCAATCAGATTCTCTTTCTCCATAATAAATAATATATCAATGAGCACTACTGGTGGATATTCTATGCATCGTCACCCTATCAGATCATTTATCTCCATAATAAATAACAAGCCAATGAGCACTATTGGTGGATATTCTGTGCATCTTCACCCAATCAGATAATTTATCTCCATAATAAAAATATGCCAATGAGCACTATTGGTGGATATTCTATGCATCTTCACCCAATCAGATTCACTTTCTCCATAATAAATAATATGCCAATGAGTGCTATTGGTGGATATCCTGTGCATCTTCACCCTATCAGATCATGTATCTCCATAATAAATAACAAGCCAATGAGCACTATTGGTGGATATTCTGTGCATCTTCACCCAATCAGATAATTTATCTCCATAATAAATAATAAGCCAATGAGCACTATGGGTGGATATTCTATGCATCTTCACCCAACCATATTCTCTTTCTCCATTATAAATAATATGTCATTGAGCACTATTGGTGGATATTCTATGCATCTTCACCCTATCAGATCATTTATCTCCATAATAAATAACAAGCCAATGAGCACTATTGGTGGATATTCTGTGCATCTTCACCCAATCAGATAATTTATCTCCATAATAAAAATATGCCAATGAGCACTATTGGTGGATATTCTATGCATCTTCACCCAATCAGATTCACTTTCTCCATAATAAATAATATGCCAATGAGTGCTATTGGTGGATATTCTGTGCATCTTCACCCTATCAGATCATGTATCTCCATAATAAATAACAAGCCAATGAGCACTATTGGTGGATATTCTATGCATCTTCACCTAATCAGATCATGTATCTCCATAATAAATAACAAGCCAATGAGCACTATTGGTGGATATTCTATGCATCTTCACCCAATCAGATTCTTTTTCTCCATAATAAATAATATGTCAATGAGCACTGTTGGTGGATATTCTGTGCATCTTCACCCCATCAGATCATGTATCTCCATAATAAATAACAAGCCAATGAGCACTATTGGTGGATATTCTGTGCATCTTCACCCAATCAGATAATTTATCTCCATAATAAAAATATGCCAATGAGCAGTATTGGTGGATATTCTATGCATCTTCACCCAATCAGATTCACTTTCTCCATAATAAATAATATGCCAATGAGCACTATTGGTGGATATCCTGTGCATCTTCACCCTATCAGATCATGTATCTCCATAATAAATAACAAGCCAATGAGCACTATTGGTGGATATTCTGTGCATCTTCACCCAATCAGATCATTTATCTCCATAATAAATAATAAGCCAATGAGCACTATGGGTGGATATTCTATGCATCTTCACCCAATCAGATTCTCTTTCTCCATAATTAATAATATGCCAATGAGCACTATTGGTGGATATTCTATGCATCTTCACCCTATCAGATCATTTATCTCCATAATAAATAACAAGCCAATGAGCACTATTGGTGGATATTCTGTGCATCTTCACCCAATCAGATAATGTATCTCCATAATAAAAATATGCCAATGAGCACTATTGGTGGATATTCTATGCATCTTCACCCAATCAGATTCACTTTCTCCATAATAAATAATATGCCAATGAGTGCTATTGGTGGATATCCTGTGCATCTTCACCCTATCAGATCATGTATCTCCATAATAAATAACAAGCCAATGAGCACTATTGGTGGATATTCTGTGCATCTTCACCCAATCAGATCATTTATCTCCATAATAAATAATAAGCCAATGAGCACTATGGGTGGATATTCTATGCATCTTCACCCAACCATATTCTCTTTCTCCATTATAAATAATATGTCATTGAGCACTATTGCTGGATATTCTATGCATCTTCACCCTATCAGATCATTTATCTTCATAATAAATAATATGCCATCGAGCACTATTGGTGGATATACTGTGCATCTTCACCCTATCAGATAATTTATCTCCATAATAAATAATAAGCCAATGAGCACTATTGGTGGATATTCTATGCATCTTCACCCAATCAGATCATTTATCTCCATAGTAAATAATAAGCCAATGAGCACTATTGGTGGATATTCTGTGCATCTTCACCCTATCAGATCATGTATCTCCATAATAAATAACAAGCCAATGAGCACTATTGGTGGATATTCTATGCATCTTCACCTAATCAGATCATGTATCTCCATAATAAATAACAAGCCAATGAGCACTATTGGTGGATATTCTATGCATCTTCACCCAATCAGATTCTTTTTCTCCATAATAAATAATATGTCAATGAGCACTGTTGGTGGATATTCTGTGCATCTTCACCCCATCAGATCATGTATCTCCATAATAAATAACAAGCCAATGAGCACTATTGGTGGATATTCTGTGCATCTTCACCCAATCAGATAATTTATCTCCATAATAAATAATATGCCAATGAGCACTATTGGTGGATATTCTATGGATCTTCACCCAATCATATTCTCTTTCTCCATAATAAATAATATGTCATTGAGCACTATTGGTGGATATTCTATGCATCTTCACCCAATCAGATTCTCTTTCTCCATAATAAATAATATGTTATTGAGCACTATTGGTGGATATTCTATGCATCTTCACCCAATCAGATTCTCTTTCTCCATAACAAATAATAAGCCAATGAGCAGTATTGGTGGATATTCTATGCATCTTCACCCTATCAGATCATTTATTTCCATAATAAATAATAAGCCAATGAGCACTATTGGTGGATATTCTATGCATCTTCACCCAATCAGATTCTCTTTCTCCATAACAAATAATAAGCCAATGAGCACTATTGGTGGATATTCTGTTCATCTTCACACAATCAAATCATTTATCTCCATAACAAATAATAAGCCAATGAGCACTATTGGTGGATATTCTGTGCATCTTCACCCAATCAGATTCTCTTTCTCCATAATAAATAAAATGCCAATGAGCACTATTTTTTGGATATTCCATGCATCTTCACCCAATCATATTCTCTTTCTCCATAATAAATAATATGCCAATGAGCACTATTGGTGGATATTCTATGCATCTTCACCCAATCATATTCTCTTTCTCCATAATAAATAATATGTCATTGAGCACTATTGGTGGATATTTCATGCATCTTCACTCAATCAGAATCTCTTTCTCCATAATAAATAATAAGCCAATGAGCACTATTGGTGGATATTCTGCGCATCTTCATCCGATCAGATCATTTATCTCCATAACAAATAATAAGCCAATGAGCACTATTGGTGGATATTCTGTGCATCTTCACCCAATCAGATAATTTATCTGCATAATAAATAACAAGCCAATGAGCACTATTGGTGGATATTCTGTGCATCTTCGCCCCGTCAGGTCATTTATCTCCATAATAAATAACAAGCCAATGAGCACTATTGGTGGATATTCTATGCATCTTCACCCAATCAGATCATTTATCTCCGTAAAAAGTAACAAGCCAATGAGCACTATTGGTGGATATTCTGTGCATCTTCGCCCCGTCAGGTCATTTATCTCCATAATAAATAACAAGCCAATGAGCACTATTGGTGGATATTCTATGCATCTTCGCCCAATCAGATCATTTATCTCCGTAAAAAGTAACAAGCCAATGAGCACTATTGGTGGATATTCTGTGCATCTTCACGCAATCAGATAATTTATCTGCATAATAAATAACAAGCCAATGAGCACTATTGGTGGATATTCTGTGCATCTTCACCGAATCAGATCATTTATCTGCATAATAAATAATAACCCAATGAGCACTATTGGTGGATATTCTATGCATCTTCTCCCAATCAGATCATTTATCTCCATAAAAAATAATATGCAAATGAGCACTATTGGTGGATATTCTGTGCATCTTCACCCAATCAGATTCTCTTTCTCCATAATAAATAATAAGCCAATGAGCACTATTGGTGGATATTCTGTGCATCTTCATCCGATCAGATCATGTATCTCCATAATAAATAACAAGCCGATGAGCACTATTGGTGGATATTCTGTGCATCTTCACCCAATCAGATCATGTATGTGCATAATAAATAACAAGCCAATGAGCACTATTGGTGGATATTCTGTGCATCTTCGCCCAATCAGATCATTTATCTCCATAAAAAATAACAAGCCAATGAGCACTATTGGTGGATATTCTGTGCATCTTCACCCAATCAGATCATGTATGTGCATAATAAATAACAAGCCAATGAGCACTATTGGTGGATATTCTGTGCATCTTTGCCCAATCAGATCATTTATCTCCGTAAAAAATAACAAGCCAATGAGCACTATTGGTGGATATTCTGTGCATCTTCACCCAATCAGATCATTTATCTGCATAATAAATAACAAGCCAATGAGCACTATTGGTGGATATTCTGTGCATCTTCACCGAATCAGATTCTCTCTCTCCATAATAAATAATATACCAATGAGCACTATTGGTGGATATTCTGTGCATCTTCACCCAATCAGATCATTTATCTCCATAATAAATAACAAGCCAATGAGCACTATTGGAGGATATTCTGTTCACCTTCACACAATCAGATCATTTATCTCCATAACAAATAATAAGCCAATGAGCACTATTGGTGGATATTCTGTGCATCTTCGCCCAATCAGATCATTTATCTCCATAAAAAATAACAAGCCAATGAGCACTATTGGTGGATATTCTGTGCATCTTCACCCAATCAGATTCTCTTTCTCCAAAATAAATAATATACCAATGAGCACTATTGTTGGATATTCTATGTATCTTCACCCAATCAGATCATTTATCTCCATAACAAATAATAAGCCAATGAGCACTATTGGTGGATATTCTGTGCATCTTCGCCCAATCAGATCATTTATCTCCATAATAAATAACAAGCCAATGAGCACTATTGGAGGAAATTCTGTGCATCTTCACCCAATCAGATCATTTATCTCCATAACAAATAATAAGCCAATGAGCACTATTGGTGGATATTCTGTGCATCTTCGCCCAATCAGATCATTTATCTCCATAATAAATAAGAAACCAATGAGCACTATTGGAGGATATTCTGTTCACCTTCACACAATCAGATCATTTATCTCCATAACAAATAATAAGCCAATGAGCACTATTGGTGGATATTCTGTGCATTTTCGCCCAATCAGATCATTTATCTCCATAATAAATAACAAGCCAATGAGCACTATTGGTGGATATTCTGTGCATCTTCACCCAATCAGATTCTCTTTCTCCATAATAAATAATATACCAATGAGCACTATTGTTGGATATTCTACGTATCTTCACCCATTCAGATTCTCTTTCTCCATAATAAATAATATGCCATTGATCACTATTGGATGATATTCTGTGCATCTTCACCCAATCAGATTCTCTTTCTCCATAATAAATAATATGCCAATGAGCACTATTGGTGGACTTTCTATGCATCTTCACCCAATCAGATTCTCTTTCTCCATAATAAATAATATGCTAATGAGCACTATTGGTGGATATTCTCTGCATCTTCACCCCATCAGATCATGTATATCCGTAATAAATAAAAAGCCAATCAGCACTATTGGTGGATATTATATGCACCTTCACCCAATCAGATCATTTATCTCCATAATAAATAATAACCCAATGAGCACTATTGGTGGATATTCTATGCACCTTCACCCAATCAGATCATTTATCTCCATAATAAATAATAAGCCAATGAGCACTATTGGTGGATATTCTATGCATCTTCACCCAATCAGATTCTCTTTCTCCATAATAAATAATATACCAATGAGCACTATTGTTGGATATTCTACGTATCTTCACCCATTCAGATTCTATCTCTCCCTAATAAATAATATACCAATGAGCACTATTTGTGGATATTCTATGCATCTTCACCTAATCAGATCATGTATCTCCATAATAAATAATATACCAATGAGCACTAATGGTAGATATTCTATGCATCTTCACCCAATCAGATCATTTATCTCCGTAATAAATAATATACCAATGAGCACTAATGGTAGATATTCTATGCATCTTCACCCAATCAGATCATTTATCTCCGTAATAAATAATATACCAATGAGCACTATTGGTGGATATTCTATGCATCTTCACCCAATCAGATTCTCTCTCTGCATAATAAATAATATACCAATGAGCACTATTGGTGGATATTCTATGCATCTTCACCTAATCAGATCATTTATCTCCATAATAAATAATATACCAATGAGCACTATTGGTGGATATTTTATGCATCTTCACCCAATCAGATCATTTATCTCCATAATAAATAATATACCAATGAGCACTATTGGTGGATATTCTACGCATCTTCACCCTATCAGATCATTTATCTCCATAATAAATAACAAGCCAATGAGCACTATTGGTGGATATTCTATGCATCTTCACCCAATCATATTATCTTACTCCATAATAAATAATATGTCATTGAGCATCATTGGTGGATATTCTGTGCATCTTCGCCCAATCAGATCATTTATCTCCATAATAAATAACAAGCCAATGAGCACTATTGGTGGATATTCTGTGCATCTTCACCCAATCAGATTATCTTTCTCCATAATAAATAATATGCCATTGAGCACTATTGGAGGATATTCTGTGCATCTTCACCCAATCAGATTATCTTTCTCCATAATAAATAGTATGCCAATGAGCACTATTGGTGGACTTTCTATGCATCTTCACCCAATCAGATTCTCTTTCTCCATAATAAATAATATGCCAATGAGCACTATTGGTGGATATTCTCTGCATCTTCACCCCATCAGATCATGTATATCCGTAATAAACAACAAGCCAAGGAGCACTATTGGTGGATATTCTGTGCATCTTCACCCAATCAGATCATTTATCTCCATAATAAATAATATGCCAATGAGAACTATTGGTGGATATTCTGTGCATCTTCACCCAATCAGATAATTTATCTCCATAATAAATAATAAGCCAATGAGCACTATTGGTGGATATTCTATGCATCTTCATCCAATCGGATTCTCTTTCTCCATAATGAATAATATGCCAATGAGCACGATTGGTGGATATTCTACGTATCTTAACCCAATCAGATTCTCTTTCTCCATAATAAATAATATGCCAATGAGCACTATTGTTGGATATTCTACGTATCTTCACCCATTCAGATTCTATCTCTCCCTAATAAATAATATACCAATGAGCACTATTTGTGGATATTCTATGCATCTTCACCTAATCAGATCATGTATCTCCATAATAAATAATATACCAATGAGCACTAATGGTAGATATTCTATGCATCTTCACCCAATCAGATCATTTATCTCCATAATAAATAATAAGCCAATGAGCACTATTGGTGGATATTCTATGCATCTTCACCCAATCAGATTCTCTTTCTCCATAATAAATAATATACCAATGAGCACTATTGTTGGATATTCTACGTATCTTCACCCATTCAGATTCTATCTCTCCCTAATAAATAATATACCAATGAGCACTATTTGTGGATATTCTATGCATCTTCACCTAATCAGATCATGTATCTCCATAATAAATAATATACCAATGAGCACTAATGGTAGATATTCTATGCATCTTCACCCAATCAGATCATTTATCTCCGTAATAAATAATATACCAATGAGCACTAATGGTAGATATTCTATGCATCTTCACCCAATCAGATCATTTATCTCCGTAATAAATAATATACCAATGAGCACTATTGGTGGATATTCTATGCATCTTCACCCAATCAGATTCTCTCTCTGCATAATAAATAATATACCAATGAGCACTATTGGTGGATATTCTATGCATCTTCACCTAATCAGATCATTTATCTCCATAATAAATAATATACCAATAAGCACTATTGGTGGATATTTTATGCATCTTCACCCAATCAGATCATTTATCTCCATAATAAATAATATACCAATGAGCACTATTGGTGGATATTCTACGCATCTTCACCCTATCAGATCATTTATCTCCATAATAAATAACAAGCCAATGAGCACTATTGGTGGATATTCTATGCATCTTCACCCAATCATATTATCTTACTCCATAATAAATAATATGTCATTGAGCATCATTGGTGGATATTCTGTGCATCTTCGCCCAATCAGATCATTTATCTCCATAATAAATAACAAGCCAATGAGCACTATTGGTGGATATTCTGTGCATCTTCACCCAATCAGATTATCTTTCTCCATAATAAATAATATGCCATTGAGCACTATTGGAGGATATTCTGTGCATCTTCACCCAATCAGATTATCTTTCTCCATAATAAATAGTATGCCAATGAGCACTATTGGTGGACTTTCTATGCATCTTCACCCAATCAGATTCTCTTTCTCCATAATAAATAATATGCCAATGAGCACTATTGGTGGATATTCTCTGCATCTTCACCCCATCAGATCATGTATATCCGTAATAAACAACAAGCCAAGGAGCACTATTGGTGGATATTCTGTGCATCTTCACCCAATCAGATCATTTATCTCCATAATAAATAATATGCCAATGAGAACTATTGGTGGATATTCTGTGCATCTTCACCCAATCAGATAATTTATCTCCATAATAAATAATAAGCCAATGAGCACTATTGGTGGATATTCTATGCATCTTCATCCAATCGGATTCTCTTTCTCCATAATGAATAATATGCCAATGAGCACTATTGGTGGATATTCTACGTATCTTAACCCAATCAGATTCCCTTTCTCCATAATAAATAATATGCCAATGAGCACTATTGGTGGACTTTCTATGCATCTTCACCCAATCAGATTCTCTTTCTCCATAATAAATAATATGCCAATGAGCACTATTGGTGGACTTTCTATGCATCTTCACCCAATCAGATTCTCTTTCTCCATAATAAATAATATGCCAATGAGCACTATTGGTGGATATTCTCTGCATCTTCACCCCATCAGATCATGTATATCCATAATAAATAACAAGCCAATGAGCACTATTGGTGGATATTCTATGCACCTTCACCCAATCAGATCATTTATCTCCATAATAAATAATAAGCCAATGAGCACTATTGGTGGATATTCTATGCACCTTCACCCAATCAGATCATTTATCTCCATAATAAATAATAAGCCAATGTGCACTATTGGTGGATATTCAATGCATCTTCACCCAATCAGATTCTCTTTCTCCATAATAAATAATATACCAATGAGCACTAATGGTGGATATTCTATGCATCTTCACCCAATCATATCATTTATCTCCGTAATAAATAATATACCAATGAGCACTATTGGTGGATATTCTATGCATCTTCACCCAATCAGATTCTCTTTCTGCATAATAAATAATATACCAATGAGCACTATTGGTGGATATTCTATGCATCTTCACCCAATCAGATCATTTATCTCCATAATAAATAACATACCAATGAGCACTATTGGTGGATATTCTCTACATCTTCACCCCATCAGATCATGTATATCTGTAATAAATATCAAGCCAATGAGCACTATTAGTGGATATTCTGTGCATCTTCATCCAATCGGATTCTCTTTCTCCATAATGAATAATATGCCAATGAGCACTATTGGTGGATATTCTACATATCTTCACCCAATCAGATTCTCTTTCTCCATAATAAATAATATGCCATTGAGCACTATTGGTGGATATTCTGTGCATCTTCACCCAATCAGATTCTCTTTCTCCATAATAAATAATATGCCAATGAGCACTATTGGTGGACTTTCTATGCATCTTCACCCAATCATATTCTCTTTCTCCATAATAAATAATATGCCAATGAGCACTATTGGTGGATATTCTCTGCATCTTCACCCCATCAGATCATGTATATAAATAATAAATAACAAGCCAATGAGCACTATTGGTGGATATTCTATGCACCTTCACCCAATCAGATCATTTATCTCCATAATAAATAATAAGACAATGAGCACTATTGGTGGATATTCTATGCACCTTCACCCAATCAGATCATTTATCTCCATAATAAATAACAAGCCAATGAGCACTATTGGTGGATATTCTATGCATCTTCATCCAATCGGATTCTCTTTCTCCATAATGAATAATATGCCAATGAGCACTATTGGTGGATATTTTATGCATCTTCACCCAATCAGATCATTTATCTCCATAATAAATAATATACCAATGAGCACTATTGGTGGATATTCTACGCATCTTCACCCTATCAGATCATTTATCTCCATAATAAATAACAAGCCAATGAGCACTATTGGTGGATATTCTATGCATCTTCACCCAATCATATTATCTTACTCCATAATAAATAATATGTCATTGAGCATCATTGGTGGATATTCTGTGCATCTTCGCCCAATCAGATCATTTATCTCCATAATAAATAACAAGCCAATGAGCACTATTGGTGGATATTCTGTGCATCTTCACCCAATCAGATTATCTTTCTCCATAATAAATAATATGCCATTGAGCACTATTGGAGGATATTCTGTGCATCTTCACCCAATCAGATTATCTTTCTCCATAATAAATAGTATGCCAATGAGCACTATTGGTGGACTTTCTATGCATCTTCACCCAATCAGATTCTCTTTCTCCATAATAAATAATATGCCAATGAGCACTATTGGTGGATATTCTCTGCATCTTCACCCCATCAGATCATGTATATCCGTAATAAACAACAAGCCAAGGAGCACTATTGGTGGATATTCTGTGCATCTTCACCCAATCAGATCATTTATCTCCATAATAAATAATATGCCAATGAGAACTATTGGTGGATATTCTGTGCATCTTCACCCAATCAGATAATTTATCTCCATAATAAATAATAAGCCAATGAGCACTATTGGTGGATATTCTATGCATCTTCATCCAATCGGATTCTCTTTCTCCATAATGAATAATATGCCAATGAGCACTATTGGTGGATATTCTACGTATCTTAACCCAATCAGATTCTCTTTCTCCATAATAAATAATATGCCAATGAGCACTATTGGTGGATATTCTGTGCATCTTCACCCAATCAGATTCCCTTTCTCCATAATAAATAATATGCCAATGAGCACTATTGGTGGACTTTCTATGCATCTTCACCCAATCAGATTCTCTTTCTCCATAATAAATAATATGCCAATGAGCACTATTGGTGGACTTTCTATGCATCTTCACCCAATCAGATTCTCTTTCTCCATAATAAATAATATGCCAATGAGCACTATTGGTGGATATTCTCTGCATCTTCACCCCATCAGATCATGTATATCCATAATAAATAACAAGCCAATGAGCACTATTGGTGGATATTCTATGCACCTTCACCCAATCAGATCATTTATCTCCATAATAAATAATAAGCCAATGAGCACTATTGGTGGATATTCTATGCACCTTCACCCAATCAGATCATTTATCTCCATAATAAATAATAAGCCAATGTGCACTATTGGTGGATATTCAATGCATCTTCACCCAATCAGATTCTCTTTCTCCATAATAAATAATATACCAATGAGCACTAATGGTGGATATTCTATGCATCTTCACCCAATCATATCATTTATCTCCGTAATAAATAATATACCAATGAGCACTATTGGTGGATATTCTATGCATCTTCACCCAATCAGATTCTCTTTCTGCATAATAAATAATATACCAATGAGCACTATTGGTGGATATTCTATGCATCTTCACCCAATCAGATCATTTATCTCCATAATAAATAACATACCAATGAGCACTATTGGTGGATATTCTCTACATCTTCACCCCATCAGATCATGTATATCTGTAATAAATATCAAGCCAATGAGCACTATTAGTGGATATTCTGTGCATCTTCATCCAATCGGATTCTCTTTCTCCATAATGAATAATATGCCAATGAGCACTATTGGTGGATATTCTACATATCTTCACCCAATCAGATTCTCTTTCTCCATAATAAATAATATGCCATTGAGCACTATTGGTGGATATTCTGTGCATCTTCACCCAATCAGATTCTCTTTCTCCATAATAAATAATATGCCAATGAGCACTATTGGTGGACTTTCTATGCATCTTCACCCAATCATATTCTCTTTCTCCATAATAAATAATATGCCAATGAGCACTATTGGTGGATATTCTCTGCATCTTCACCCCATCAGATCATGTATATAAATAATAAATAACAAGCCAATGAGCACTATTGGTGGATATTCTATGCACCTTCACCCAATCAGATCATTTATCTCCATAATAAATAATAAGACAATGAGCACTATTGGTGGATATTCTATGCACCTTCACCCAATCAGATCATTTATCTCCATAATAAATAATAAGCCAATGAGCACTATTGATGGATATTCAATGCATCTTCACCCAATCAGATTCTCTTTCTCCATAATAAATAATATACCAATGAGCACTATTGTTGGATATTCTACGTATCTTCACCCATTCAGATTCTCTCTCTCCCTAATAAATAATATACCAATGAGCACTATTTGTGGATATTCTATGCATCTTCACCTAATCAGATCATGTATCTCCATAATAAATAATATACCAATGAGCACTAATGGTGGATATTCTATGCATCTTCACCCAATCAGATCATTTATCTCCGTAATAAATAATATACCAATGAGCACTATTGGTGGATATTCTATGCATCTTCACCCAATCAGATTCTCTCTCTGCATAATAAATAATATACCAATGAGCACTATTGGTGGATATTCTATGCATCTTCACCCAATCAGATCATTTATCTCCATAATAAATAACATACCAATGAGCACTATTGGTGGATATTCTATGCATCTTCACCCAATCAGATCATTTATCTCCATAATAAATAATATACCAATGAGCACTATTGGTGGATATTCTACGCATCTTCACCCTATCAGATCATGTATCTCCATATTAAATAACAAGTCAATGAGCACTATTGGTTGATATTCTATGCACCTTCACCCAATCAGATTCGCTCTCCCCATAATAAATAATATGCCAATGAGCACTATTAGTGGATATTCTATGCATCTTCACCCAATCGGATTCTCTTTCTCCATAATTAATAATATGCCAATGAGCACTATTGGTGGATATTCTGTGTATCTTCACCCAATCAGATTCTCTTTCTCCATAATAAATAATATGCCATTGAGCACTATTGGTGGATATTCTCTGCATCTTCACCCCGTCAGATCATATATATCCGTTATAAATAACAAGCCAATGAGCACTATTGGTGGCTATTCTGTGCATCTTCACCCAATCAGATCATTTATCTCCATAATAAATAATAAGCCAATGAGCACTATTGGTGGATATTCTATGCACCTTCACCCAATTAGATTCTCTCGCTCCATAATAAATAATATACCAATGAGCACTATTGGTGGATATTCTATGCACCTTCACCCAATCCGATCATTTATCTCCATAATAAATAACAAGCCAATGAGCACTATTGGTGGATATTCTGTGCATCTTCACCCAATCAGATCATGTATCTCCATAATAAATAACAAGCCAATGAGCAGCATTGGTGGATATTCTATGCATCTTCACCCAATCAGATTCTCTTTCTCCATAATAAATAATATGTCAATGAGCACTATTGGTGGATATTCTATGGATCCTCACACAATTATATTCTCTTTCTCCATATAAATAATATGTCATTGAGCACTATTGGTGGATATTCTATGCATCTTCACCCAATGATATTCTCTTTCTCCATAATAAATAATATGTCATTGAGCACTATTGGTGGATATTTTATGCATCTTCACCCAATCAGATTCTCTTTCTCCATAATAAATAATAAGCCAATGAGCAGTATTGGTGGATATTCTATGCATCTTCACCCAATCATATTCTCTTTCTCCATAATAAATAATATGTCATTGAGCACTATTTGTGGATATTTATGCATCTTCACCCAATCAGATTCTCTTTCTCCATAATAAATAATAAGGCAATGAGTACTATTGGTGGATATTCTATGCATCTTCACCCAATCAGATTCGCTTTCTCCATAATAAATAATATATCAATGAGCACTATTGGTGGATATTCTATGCCACTTCACCCAATCAGATTCTCTTTCTCCATAATAAATAACAAGCCAATGAGTACTATTGGTGGATATTCTATGCATCTTCACCCAATCAGATTCTCTTTCTCCATAATTAATAATATGCCAATGAGCACTATTGGTGGATATTCTATGCATCTTCACCCCATCAGATCATGTATCTCCATAATAAATAACAAGCCAATGAGCACTATTGGTGGATATTCTATGGATCTTCACCCAATTATATTCTCTTTCTCCATATAAATAATATGTCATTGAGCACTATTGGTGGATATTCTATGCATCTTCACCCAATGATAGTCTCTTTCTCCATAATAAATAATATGTCATTGAGCACTATTGGTGGATATTCTATGCATCTTCACCCAATCAGATTCTCTTTCTCCATAATAAATAACAAGCCAATGAGTACTATTGGTGGATATTCTATGCATCTTCACCCAATCAGATTCTCTTTCTCCATAATTAATAATATGCCAATGAGCACTATTGGTGGATATTCTATGCATCTTCACCCCATCAGATCATGTATCTCCATAATAAATAACAAGCCAATGAGCACTATTGGTGGATATTCTATGGATCTTCACCCAATTATATTCTCTTTCTCCATAATAAATAATAAACCAATGAGCACTATTGGTGGATATTCTATGCATCTTCACCCTATCAGATCATTTATCTCCATAATAAATAATATGCCAATGAGCACTATTGGTGGATATTCTCTGCATCGTCACCCCATCAGATCATGTATATCTATAATAAATATCAAGCCAATGAGCACTATTAGTGGATATTCTGTGCATCTTCATCCAATCGGATTCTCTTTCTCCATAATTAATAATAGGCCAATGAGCACTATTGGTGGATATTCTACGTATCTTCACCCAATCAGATTCTCTTTCTCCATAATAAATAATATGCCATTGAGCACTATTGGTGGATATTCTGTGCATCTTCACCCAATCAGATTCTCTTTCTCCATAATAAATAATATGCCAATGAGCACTATTGGTGGACTTTCTATGCATCTTCACCCAATCAGATTCTCTTTCTCCATAATAAATAATATGCCAATGAGCACTATTGGTGGATATTCTCTGCATCTTCACCCCATCAGATCATGTATATCCATAATAAATAACACGCCAATGAGCACTATTGGTGGATATTCTATGCACCTTCACCCAATCAGATCATTTATCTCCATAATAAATAATAAGCCAATGAGCACTATTGGTGGATATTCTATGCACCTTCACCCAATCAGATCATTTATCTCCATAATAAATAATAAGCCAATGAGCACTATTGGTGGATATTCAATGCATCTTCACCCAATCAGATTCTCTTTCTCCATAATAAATAATATACCAATGAGCACTATTGTTGGATATTCTACGTATCTTCACCCATTCAGATTCTCTCTCACCCTAATAAATAATATACCAATGAGCACTATTTGTGGATATTCTATGCATCTTCACCTAATCAGATCATGTATCTCCATAATAAATAATATACCAATGAGCACTAATGGTGGATATTCTATGCATCTTCACCCAATCAGATCATTTATCTCCGTAATAAATAATATACCAATGAGCACTATTGGTGGATATTCTATGCATCTTCACCCAATCAGATTCTCTCTCTGCATAATAAATAATATACCAATGAGCACTATTGGTGGATATTCTATGCATCTTCACCCAATCAGATCATTTATCTCCATAATAAATAATATACCAATGAGCACTATTTGTGGATATTCTACGCATCTTCACCCTATCAGATCATGTATCTCCATAATAAATAATATGCCAATGAGCACTATTGGTGGATATTCTATGCATCTTCACCCAATCAGATTGGCTCTCCCCATAATACATAATATACCAAATGAGCACTATTGGTGGATATTCTATGCATCTTCACCTAATCAGATCATGTATCTCCATAATAAATAATAAACCAATGAGCAATATTGGTGGATATTCTCTGCATCTTCACCCCATCAGATCATGTATATCTGTAATAAATATCAAGCCAATGAGCACTATTAGTGGATATTCTGTGCATCTTCACCCAATCAGATCATTTATCTCCATAATAAATAATATGCCAATGAGCACTATTAGTGGATAGTCTGTGCATCTTCACCCAATCTGATAATTTATCTCCATAATAAATAATAAGCCAATGAGCGCTATTGGTGGATATTCTATGCATCTTCACCCAATCAGATTCTCTTTCTCCATAATAAATAATATACCAATGAGCACTATTGGTGGATATTCTATGCATCTTCACCCAATCGGATTCTCTTTCTCCATAATTAATAATATGCCAATGAGCACTATTGGTGGATATTCTGTGTATCTTCACCCAATCAGATTCTCTTTCTCCATAATAAATAATATGCCATTGAGCACTATTGGTGGATATTCTCTGCATCTTCACCCCATCAGATCATATATATCCATAATAAATAACAAGCCAATGAGCACTATTGGTGGATATTCTGTGCATCTTCACCCAATCAGATCATTTATCTCCATAATAAATAATAAGCCAATGAGCACTATTGGTGGATATTCTATGCACCTTCACCCAATCAGATTCTCTCGCTCCATAATAAATAATATACCAATGAGCACTATTGGTGGACTTTCTATGCATCTTCACCCAATCAGATTCTCTTTCTCCATAATAAATAATAAGCCAATGAGCACTATTGGTGGATATTCTGTGCATCTTCATCCGATCAGATCAAGTATCTCCATAATAAATAACAAGCCAATGAGCAGTATTGGTGGATATTCTGTGCATCTTCACACAATCAGATCATTTATCTCCATAACAAATAATAAGCCAATGAGCACTATTGGTGGATATTCTGTGCATCTTCATCCGATCAGATCATGTATCTCCATAATAAATAACAAGCCAATGAGCACTATTGTTGGATATTCTATGCATCTTCACCCAATCATATTCTCTTACTCCATAATAAATAATATGTCATTGAGCACCATTGGTGGATATTCTGTGCATCTTCACACTATCAGATCACTTATCTCCATAATGAATAACAAGCCAATGAGCACTATTGGTGGATATTCTGTGCATCTTCACCCAATCAGATCATGTATCTGCATAATAAATAACAAGCCAATGAGCACTATTGGTGGATATTCTGTGCATCTTTGCCCAATCAGATCATTGATCTCCGTAAAAAATAACAAGCCAATGAGCACTATTGGTGGATATTCTGTGCATCTTCACCCAATCAGATCATTTATCTGCATAATAAATAACAAGCCAAT